>NC_133328.1:290895751-291250251 GCF_042186555.1 Aquarana catesbeiana
CACCAAGCAATCTCCTTGAGATTAAATAATACAAGATAATAATGGTGTTGTGGTAACTTAACACACAAAACACACACAAAAATATTCAGGATGTTAAATAACTAAAAAAAAAAAAACAAGATCAGCCTTGAAAAAAATACAAACCAAAAAAAAAAGAAAAAATCACATCAAAAAAAAAAATTATATAGATTTTTTGTCAGATGTGGCAAATCATAATATATTGAGGGAATCATGATAAATAATAAAGAAATAAGTTTGTGAGAAGTCTGTGTGAATATCAGCAGCAAAACTATTTCGTTCTTCCTGCATTATAAAGAAGAAGAGAGTGCGCTGTATTGAACAATTTTAAACACTGCAGCCTGACGAAAGTGCTCTATCCATTCCGAACGCTAATTTTACCAGACCGAGCTGTTCCGTCTCGGAATTTCTTCTGAGCATGCATGACACTTTGTACGTCGGAATTGTCCACACACGTTCGGATTTTGTTGTTGGAAAATTTTATACCCTGCTCTCAAACTTTGTGTGTCAGAAAATCCAATGGAAAAAGTCCGATGGAGCCCACACACGCTCCAATCGCACATTTTCCATCGGAAAATCCAACCGTGTGTACGGGGCATTACTGTTATACTGTTACTTTGTTTTATTGTTAACCATCATTTGCTTAGCAGGTACACCATTCAACTGCAGAGCTGATTTATTTATCTTGACAGCAACAGCGTTTACTCCCACAATACGTAAATCAGCGACTCCAGCGCTGTAGGAGGTGATTTCACCACCACAGTTAAAAGAAAAGGGTGCATGTATGCGCATCATTAGAAGTGGGTAGATGAAGGGCGGTATTCTAATGGTGGGCATACCCACCGATCAGTCTTCTTTTTTTTGTTCAACCCATAGGCTGCATGAAAAAAAGAACATTACAATGTATGCCCAACAAGGACCAGCAACGTACTGGTATGTTGCTGGACTTTGAGTGGTTATACCAGAATGATGCCTGCAGGTTTAGGTATCATCTTGGTATCATTCTTTTCAGCCAGCAGTCGGCTTTCATGTAAAAGCAATCCTAGCAGCTAATTAGCCTCTAGACTGCTTTTATAAGCAGTGGGAGGGAACATCCCCCCCTCCGTCTTCCATGGTTTTCTCTGGCTCTCCTGTCTCAACAGGGAACCCGAGAATGCAGCCTGTGGTTCCGCCAGCTGACCATAGAGCTGATCAGAGACCAGAATGGCTCCAATCATCTCTATGGCCTAAGAAAACGGACGCTATGAACATTTTGTAAATTCGGTTTTGCGGGATATAAACAACGCCATTGGGAAATTGACAGAGCATTTTATCACACTGATCTTGGTGTGGTCAGATGCTTTGAGGGCAGAGGAGAGATCTAGGGTCTAATAGACCCCAATTTTTTTCAAAAAAGAGTACCTATCACTACCTATTGCTATCATAGGGGATATTTACATTCCCTGAGATAACAATAAAAATGATTAAAAAAAAAAAAATGAAAGGAACAGTTTAAAAATATAATAAAAAAGCAAAATAAATAATAAAAAAAAAAAGGAAGAGCCACACGTTGCGAGAAAATTACATATTTTTTTTTTTACACAAAGTTGTCACTAAATTATATATTGTTCAAACATGGCATGGTTATATGTGGAATTACACCCCAAAATACATTCTGCTGCTTCTCCTGTGTACGGGGATACCACATGTGTGGGACTTTTTGGGAGCCTAGCCGTGTACAGGACCCCAAAAACCAATCACCGCCTTCAGGATTTCTAAAGGCGTAAAAGTGTGATTTTACTCCTCATTACCTATCACAGTTACGGAGGCCCTGAAATGTCTAGATAGCACACCCCCCCCCCCCCCAAATGACTCCATTTTGGAAAGTAGACACCCCAAGGTATTTGCTAAGAGGCACGGCGAGTATTTTGCAGATCTCATTTATTTTTGAAAATTAAGAAAGTAAAGAAATTTTTTTTTTCTTTTTACAATTTTCAAAACTTTGTGACAAAAAGCAATATCTGCAAAATACTCAACATGCCTCTCAGCAGATAGCTTTGAGTGTCTACTTTCCAAAATGGGGTCATTTGGGGGGGGGGGTGCTATCTGGGCATTTCATGGCCTCCAAAACTGTGATAGGCAGTGAGGAGTGAAATAAATAATTTACGTCCTTAGAAAGCCTGAAGGCGGTGATTGGTTTTCGGGGTCCTATACGCGGTTAGACTGCCAAAAAGTTCCACACATGTTGTATCCCTGTACTCAGGAGAAGCAGCAGAATGTATTTAGTGACAACTTTGTGTAAAAGAAAAAAAAAATTGTAATTTTCCCAAAATTTGTGGCAAAATATAAAATATTCCATGGACTCGACATGCCTATCAGCAAATAGCTTGGGGTGTCTACTTTCCAAAATGGGGTAATTTGTGGGGGATTTGTGCTATCTTGGCATTTTATGGCCTTCGAAACTGTGATAGGTAGTGAGGAGTGAAATAAAAAATTATGCCCCTAGAAAGCCTGAAGGCGGTGCTTAGTTTTTGGGGTCCTGTACGCGGCTAGGCTCCCAAAAAATCTCACACATGTGGCATCCCCATACTCAGAAGAAGCAGCAGAATGCATTTTGGGGTGTAATTCCACATATAACCATGGCATATGTGAGCAATATATCATTTAGTGACAACTTTGTGTAATTTTTATTTATTTTTTATTTTTTTGGTCATTTTTCAATCACTTGTGACAAAAAAATAAAATATTCAATGGGCTCAACATGCCTCGAGTCGAACTTGCGTTCGACTCGAACATCGAGCTCATCCCTAGTGTTTATTTTATAGCTGCCGTTTATATACAATAGCCTGTGCTATTTCTTCAGTCTCTAACTATCTCTAAACAGGTATTGATGCCACATAGATATAGATAGAAGTAGAGCTTGTTGATATATATGTAATATACTGTATTTTAGGCAATTTTCTTATTGCTATGTTTTCATTATAGAATATAGCTCCCTGTCTAAACACTATATATACCCCTGAAGAAGACTATGAACTTTTATTTCAAAACACGTTGGGTGTGTATTGTCTGGGACCCCCTGTTCGATGTTTTCAAGTAGAAATCTTGTAACTCATCATTACAATTGATGTATATGTCTAAATAACCATCTTATACTTTATACAACATGTCTTTATATTTTGTGGTATACATAAAGATTTTTCTATTTTTATACAATATTTAAAATTGCATTTAATTCAGGGAATCTGTTGCCACTCAAAGTCCCATTTATGAGGGTTTCTGTTTTATGTACAGTACATGTAATTCAGGGATGTGAGCAACTTTCAACTACAACCTTCATTAATTTCAATCTATAATGCTATTTCTATCTGATTTAAAATACAATTATGGTTTTGAAAAGACACTTGCTTGGTATGGGTAAAAAAAATAAGAGCATAAACATCAAAAAATAAAAGCATGCACACAGTATATACCTAATCAGTGATGCAAAGTGAGATGCTTTTGAATGCTGCCTACTTTATCGAGAGAGTTTTCATCACACAAGATTTAATTACCTCAGTTTGAAGAGCTAGTTTGCTGAGATACAATAGCCAATTAAATGTTTAGATGAGCTGCTTAGAAAAAGTATTTTTAATCCCCTGTGAACTAGGAAACCTTAATGTTTTATGAATCGCTAGCTATCAAATATCTATGTTTTGGCTCAAGTTAAAAATAAACAGCATATCAAATTATTAAAACATAACAGAATGACAGTTTAGTTGAGTAATGTGATAAAAAATATATTTCTCTTAATTATTATTTGAAAAAGTAAATAATTGAAATACTGTATATACCTGTGCAAAATAGCAAAGGGAAACTGTTGAAATAAATATGTATGCAAGAAATTGTATTTGTCTGCAGTTAATTCCCTAGAGGGTAAACAGAACTAAACAACATTAAAGGGAAACAAAAGAAACTCAAGTGAAGGAATATAATGTTTTGTTGTTAAAGTACAATATATCTTGCATGTGAAATAGATCCGTGTGCACTCACGGGAATGTATTATTAAATTACTATTATTTTAAAACAAATATCCTCAAGTATCATGAAAAACATGTATCCTGATATCTATATGTCCATAACAAAAAGTATTTTACCCAATGAAATCTGTGTAAGGGAAAGATCAGCCAATTTGAACACTAACATTCCTTCCTTTTGAGCCCGTGTGCTTAAGTTTTTGGCTATGTGACCAATACTGAAGACGGCCTGGGACAGCGTGGGAGTCTGCACAAAGATATAGCAAACAATCTACTGAAGCAGAGATTTCCAAGCTACAGCCGTCCTGCTGTTGTAGAACTACAGATCCCATGAGGCACTGTAAAACTCTGACATTCACAGATATGACTAGGCATGATGGGAATTGTAGTTCCTGAACAACTGGAGGGCCACAGTTTGAAGACCCCTGTACTAAAGCCTGCTTATAGATTGCTAAGCATGAGAGCTTAGACTCCAGTGTTGCACATCTCTTTGTGTTATACTGGTCAGTTTTATTTAATTGAACTGGGGATTTTTCTTTAACATAGTATTACTTTGATGTTCATGGTAAATTTAAACTACAATAGTCTTTAAACAGAATCTTTAAAAAAAAGTAAAAAACAGTAAATCCATGCATTGAAGTATCTTGCCTTCCAAGACTTTTAGTATAACTGGCTGTTGCAAAAATAAACATGCAAAGTGTCTTATTACCATCCCTCCATGTGACTCCAGTGTTGACATGGACCTGCACCTTTAATCCTTCTACTGTTAGCTAAGCTAATACCTCATATGCATTATGTTATGCTTCTTATGTTGGCCTGAATCTCAAATGATTTTCTCCCTGTAGATGTGGCACCTATGTTTTCTAATTCATATTGCTTAGCTATGGCCAGTTTCTCTGATTTCACTTGCTGACTTTTTGTCGATAACTTCAACTAGACTCCTGGCCTTATTGGCTTTGGACTGGTATTTTGACAGACCTGCCACTGTATATATAGTGTAATAAAAGAATGCAAGAGGTGCTGAGACTTTAATGTAGATTGCAAAGTAGTGAGAGGACAAAAATTTTAAAAGAGCTCACTGGCTCAGGTTAGGCTGCTCACAACAGACAAGGCTACCCACCGGTGGGTACCCCAGCAAGTTACAAGAAAAAACATGCACTAATGGAAGGAGCACGAAACCAAAGGATAAAAGAGTCTAAATGAATTTATTAGCTTACCTTAAAAAACCTTCAGTGCATTTCCATAGTCAGGAAAGAAAAAAATCTTCATCAGAGCTGCAACAAAACACAATGGGGACAATTCCCTAACATTTACCACATGCGATAACATGGTCACGTGACTCATTTGCATAAATTATTGCATGCACTAAACAATCAAAAATTACGATTATGCGGTATTTACTGCAAAAGGAAAAATGTGCCAGTAGATATCGTTAAAATACCAGGCAGTAAGATCTTAAGTCCAAACAGAACATAATGTAAAAAAAACATGCAATATTTATCACCAGGATTTTGCTGGTGGTATCACATGCAGTATTTGTCAGAAACAGTGTGGTGTCCCCCCCAATAGCTGTTTGCTAAGGAATGGGACGGGAAACTGGCCACTGCATCCTTAACAATGGATGACTCATCAGCTGTTAGTGGGATCCCTGCTGACAGCTGAATGTAAAGAAAACATGCCAGCAATTAAAAATTATGAAAAAAAAAAACAACAGCGTGGGGTTCCCCCCAGTACATACCAGGCCCTTCTGGTCTGGTATGGATTTCCAGGGGGATCCGATGCCAATATTTTTTTTAAAAAGGCGTGGGGTCACCCCCAAAATCCAGAGGAAAACTCTTATCTGAGCATACCGCTCAGCAGGGCAGTGGAGGGAGGGGATGAGCGAGCACCCCCCTCCTGAACCATACCAGGCCACATGTCATTAATATGGGGGGGTGCTTTGGTGGGGGTTCTGCCCCACAACAATGGGCTGTGGGCAGGGGGGGTCTGTGGACAGGGGGTTATCGGAACCCCAGATCCTGGCCCCCCCTATGTAAATGAGTATGGGGTACATTGTACCCCTACTCATTCACCAAAAAAGTTTCCCCCTTGCATTATTTGACCGCATTTATTTCAGCGTTATTTACCTCTTAGTGAATTGACCTCATTATATTGTAAATGGAAATGTGACTGATATAAACATACATCTAACAATCATAGAAAATCATGGATAGTATACATATACTGTACATATACATGCATATATGACTGCACAGAAATATTAGATGGTGTGTAATAGTTTCATTTTTGGAATTAATATTATCAGATGATATATGTTCAGTACACCCCATTATACCATTATACATATAATACCAATTCATAGACATTTATGTGAAAGCTACGATCAGTACAATCAATGGATAAGCAAAAACAAGTACGCTGAGAGCAAAATATCTACCCGTGTAGAGAAACTAGCGTATAACACGCACAGGCGTATAACATGCACATTCATTTTAAGAGGGAAGTTTCAGGAAAAAAACTTAAATTTTAAATAAGGAACTTAGAGGCAAAATAAGGGTCGGTGCACATCTGCAGGCTCATCATTGCCATCAATGCAGCCTTATAAGTACCATCAATGCAGCAGCCTCACCATTGCCTTAAATGCAGCAGCCTCACCATTGCCATCAATGTAGCAGCCTCACCATTGCCTTCAATGCAGCAGCCTCACCATTGCCATCATTGTAGCAGCCTCACCATTGCCATCAATGCAGCAGCCTCACCATTGCCTCCAATGCAACAGCCTCACCATTGCCATCAGCAGCCTGATCGATGCCAATCTGCAGCTTAGAGGGGACAGGGAGGGGGCGGGACGTGCGCCGACAGATTACATACAGTGAGAATCTACTATGATAGACAGAACAGTGGTCCAATGGCGGCCCAGGAGATGGAACTTCCTATTACAGAGGCCGCCAAGTACACAGGAGATTCTCACTGTATGTAATCTGACGGCGCTCGTCCCGCCCCCCCCCCCCCCTGTCACCACCAAAGCAGCTAAAATTGAAGTATTGGCGTATAACACGCACACGCTATTTGCACCCAATTTTCAGGGTGAAAAAGTGCGTGTTATACGCCAATAAATACAGTAATTGCTGGATCAAAAGAGTTATTGGCCAGTAACTCTCCTGATCCAGGAATTAGCTTCCCTAAATAGTACAGTACAGCTTTCATGTAAATGTCTACAGGTATGTATTTTCTATTGAAACAGATTCACACAGTAAAGCTCTATTTTGAGTCTATTCAAGTATCTTGTTTTAACTGAAGGTATGCATTAGTAATTTTCATGTCTTATTCAGGTTTTCAATAACTGTTTTGGAAATGTCTTTCAGGGTCTACAAAATGTTAGCAGCATTCTTCTTGCTGGAGTATAGTCTCCATAATCAGCTTTTTGGTATAGCCTCCATATGCACCCAAGCATAGCCTCCATACATCTCTCTGGTTTAACCTCACAAAGCTTGCAATATATTTTTATGTGTTATATATGCACGTACTTTATATGTACACATACACTATGTATGTGTTTGTTATCCATGATTTTCTATGATTTTTAGACTTATGATGATATCAGTCACATTTACATTCAAATTATATTTTGTTTTGTTGTAGCCTTAATGAAAGGGGAGTTTTCTGACCCCTAAAATGTGCTGTCTGATTTTTTTGTATAAAGTAATACATTTGGACTCTTATCTTTTTTTATGACACTCTTTCCATTACTGCCACTGTACTGTGTCTCTCTGTTATATGAATTGAGTTAAAGTGGTTGTTAACCCACTTCTACTAAATCCTCCCATCCTCTCTGTACCATTAATAAGTGTCCATGTGCCTGTGTTATGTAAAAAATCTGCCGATCTGTACCTATATAAGCAGGGCTCCTGTCATTCAGCTGACTGTCAGCTCTCTTCTCTCTCTGGCTCACAGCTCTAGTGGACGTGGCCGAGCCCTCTCACTGACGTCAGCCCGAGAGGAGGGGAAGAGAGGAGAAAGAGCTGACAATCAGCTGAGAGACGGGAGCCGCGCCCATATAGGTACAATCCAGCAGATTTTTTACATAACACAGGCACAGGGACACTTATTATGGTACAGAGGGGATTACATGATTTAGTAGCATATATGAGAACAGCAGGAGCGGGGGGAGGGGGGCACTGGTACGAGCAGACAGGCAGGGAGGGGAGGGAGGAGGAGGACAGAGGGAGACACAGACACAGGAGAGCAGAGCTGAGGATGATGGAGGCACATAAATTGACCACGGTGTCAGGGCTCAGCGGTCCTGATATATCGTGGTCAACATACAGGGGGAGGGTATAGCTAGGCAGGATCAGCCAGGGTTTTTTTTAGGAGATATTTTCAGGTAAGCCTTATTATAGGTACAATTAAAGAGGAAGACTTTATTTCCTCTTGAACCGGTTCCCGACCGGTGCACGCCAATGTAAGTCGGCAGAATGGCACGGCTGGGCAAATGGGCGTACCTGTGCGTCCATTTAAATTTGCCGCCATGCCATTGATCATCGTGGGGATACCCGCGATTGCCTCATGGAGAGGAAGAACGGGGAGATGCTAATCTAAACAAGCATCTCCCCATTCTGCCTAGTGACAGTGTCACTGATCTCTGCTCCCTGTGATCGAGAGCAGAGATCAGTGATGTGTCACATGTAGCCACACCCCCCACAGTTAGAAACACTCCCCAGGACATACTTAACCCCTACACAGCCCCCTAGTGGTTAACCCCTTCACTGCCAGTGTCATTTACACAGGAATCAGTGCATTTGTAGAGCACTGATTGCTGTATAAATGACAATGGTCCCAAAAATGTGTCAAAAATGTCCGATGTGTCTGCCACAATGTCGCAGTCACGATAAAAATCGCTGATCGCTGCCATTACTAGTAAAAAAAAAAATATTAATAAACATGCCATAAAACTATCCCCTATTTTGTAAACGCTATAACATTTGCACAAACCAATCAATAAACGCTTATTGCGATTTTTTTTTTTACCAAAAATATGTAGAAGAATACATATCGGCCTAAACTGAAGAAAAAAATGTTTTTAAATATTTTTTGGGGATATTTATTATAGCAAAAAGTCAAAAATAATGCGTTTTTTTTTTCAAAATTTACGCTATTTTTTGTTTATAGCACAAAACATAAAAACCGCAGAGGTGATCAAATACCAACAAAAGAAAGCTCTATTTGTGGGAAAAAAAGGACGTGAATTTTGTTTGGGAGCCACGTCGCACGACTGCACAATTGTCAGTTAAAGTGACGCAGTGCCGAATCGCAAAAAATGCACTGGTCAGGAAGGGGGTAAATTCTTCCAGGGCTGAAGTGGTTAAGATACAGCCTACCTCCTCAATTCACCTTCATTATATTTGCTGCTACACATTGACCTGGTTCTTTTTATGCTACTCCCACCACTTTAGCCTTTTAAACACTTTTCGTATGTGTGTGTTTGTGGCAGGGCTAATGATATCTTTCTATCCAGGTTTACAAATAAGTGAAGTAGTTTGTTACCCTTAAAACAAACCTATAGGGGTTGATTTACTAAAAGTGGGAAACAAAATATATATGAAACCCTGCGAGCCACTTACGGATAAATGCCTACAAAATAATAAGTGAACAGTGGAGACCAGCTGCAAACACTCAGTCACGTTCCATATTCGTGCAAAGTATTAAAATAAAAAAACAATGTGTCTGCGCTAGAAAAAATCGCTGCACTCAAAGTGCAGTACCCCTAGGTGCTAAAGTATAAAGTGCACAGTGCTATGTGAAACACAGCAAGTGAGTGATCAAACAAAACAACATATCCATTAAAATATCAAAATAAAATACAAGAGGATATAACAAACAGTGAATAAATGAAGTCCAAAAACGTGTGTATCCAATGATATAAAAGTGCCCAAATAAATTAGTCCAAAAATTTGGTGAATTTCACATATCCTATCTTCCAAACTGTGCCACCAAAAAACATGCTGTGGTGTCTTCCAGCCGCCCCCACAGGTGTATATGCTCACCTTCCTGTGTGTGACACAGCGATTAGACTATGTCAAACAAAGCCTTGGAGCCACTCCTGTGCTCATTAGGAACCAGCTGTGCAGACTTCCAATGTTCTCAAGTGGAGATGGTTTATGCAAGAGAAAAAAACTCCATAGCGCAATATGTAGGTATAAAGGATTTTAAAATAATCAGCTCCCCTCACATATATGTGCATGCGTAAAACTACCCCTAAGTGCTAAAGTATAAAGTGCACAGTGCTATGTGAAACACAGCAAGTGAGTGATCAAACAAAACAACATATCAATTAAAATATCAAAATAAAATACAAGAGGATATAACAAACAGTGAATAAATGAAGTCCAAAAACGTGTATATCCAATGATATAAAAGTGCCCAAATAAATTAGTCCAAAAATTTGGTGAATTTCACATATCCTATCTTCCAAACTGTGCCACCAAAAAACATGCTGTGGTGTCTTCCAGCCGCCCCCACAGGTGTATATGCTCACCTTCCTGTGTGTGACACAGCGATTAGACTATGTCAAACAAAGCCTTGGAGCCACTCCTGTGCTCATTAGGAACCAGCTGTGCAGACTTCCAATGTTCTCAAGTGGAGATGGTTTATGCAAGAGAAAAAAACTCCATAGCGCAATATGTAGGTATAAAGGATTTTAATCAAATAATCAGCTCCCCTCACTGGGGTACTCACATATTGTGGGTGCGTGAGTGCACCATCCTTAACAAGCATAAAACGGTCAATCTCTCGGTGTGGTGTGCGGTGCGGCGTGTGTAACGAAAATCTCCTGCTCTCTCTCTGCTGACAGCTCCGTCCAGGTCCCGGTGCCGAACACGCGTAGGGGAGGGGCCTGGACGGAGCTGTCAGCAGAGAGAGAGCAGGAGATTTTCGTTACACACGCCGCACCGCACACCACACCGAGAGATTGACCGTTTTATGCTTGTTAAGGATGGTGCACTCACGCACCCACAATATGTGAGTACCCCAGTGAGGGGAGCTGATTATTTGATTAAAATCCTTTATACCTACATATTGCGCTATGGAGTTTTTTTCTCTTGCATAAACCATCTCCACTTGAGAACATTGGAAGTCTGCACAGCTGGTTCCTAATGAGCACAGGAGTGGCTCCAAGGCTTTGTTTGACATAGTCTAATCGCTGTGTCACACACAGGAAGGTGAGCATATACACCTGTGGGGGCGGCTGGAAGACACCACAGCATGTTTTTTGGTGGCACAGTTTGGAAGATAGGATATGTGAAATTCACCAAATTTTTGGACTAATTTATTTGGGCACTTTTATATCATTGGATATACACGTTTTTGGACTTCATTTATTCACTGTTTGTTATACCCTCTTGTATTTTATTTTGATATTTTAATTGATATGTTGTTTTGTTTGATCACTCACTTGCTGTGTTTCACATAGCACTGTGCACTTTATACTTTAGCACTTAGGGGTAGTTTTACGCATGCACATATATGTGAGGGGAGCTGATTATTTTAAAATCCTTTATACCTACATATTGCGCTATGGAGTTTTTTTCTCTTGCATAAACCATCTCCACTTGAGAACATTGGAAGTCTGCACAGCTGGTTCCTAATGAGCACAGGAGTGGCTCCAAGGCTTTGTTTGACATAGTCTAATCGCTGTGTCACACACAGGAAGGTGAGCATATACACCTGTGGGGGCGGCTGGAAGACACCACAGCATGTTTTTTGGTGGCACAGTTTGGAAGATAGGATATGTGAAATTCACCAAATTTTTGGACTAATTTATTTGGGCACTTTTATATCATTGGATACACACGTTTTTGGACTTCATTTATTCACTGTTTGTTATATCCTCTTGTATTTTATTTTGATATTTTAATGGATATGTTGTTTTGTTTGATCACTCACTTGCTGTGTTTCACATAGCACTGTGCACTTTATACTTTAGCACCTAGGGGTACTGCACTTTGAGTGCAGCGATTTTTTCTAGCGCAGACACATTGTTTTTTTATTTTATTTACTAAAAGTGGAGAGTGCAAAATCTGGTGCAGCCATGCATGGTAACCAATCAGCTTTTAACTTCAGCTTGTTCAATTAAGCTTTGGCAGAAAAGCCTTGAAGCTGGTTGGTTTATATGCACCACATTTTGCACTCTCCAGTTTAAGTAAATCAACCCCATAGTGCATTTTAAATGGGTACATAGTTTCTAAATGTACTGGATAATCATGCAGACTTACTTTTTGACTGACCTATATTTTAACATTTGAATATCATATACACTGTATGTGAGCATTGCAGTTGGCACTCTTTCTGTGTAACTGTTAAATTAAATACAGAATAAAAAATGGATTTGAGTTTAACAATTTATTATTGATTTGAGATGGCCCTTAGATATGCTTTTTGTTTCCCTGTGCATATAAAATTGCCACTTATACTTAATGAAATAAAATATAAAAAATGCATGCATATGTAGCCAGATGCTTGGCTATGAGGAACAAGTTATAAAGTCTTCAGCAGCACTTTACATTATCACTGAACTGATATGCACTGCCTGCCTCCCACCAGAGGGCCGCAGTGAAATGTGGACATTGCAGTTTAGGAAGTGAGCCATGCTATGGACTTATAATGTCCATTGAACTACAGTTCCCAGGTAGAGACAGTGGTAAGGGAGGAGACAGACTCTACTTTTACCAGGCTGTAGAGGGACTAGCTGGGTCATTTCTGAGGAGAACTGGAGAGAATACATCCTTCTGTCTGGGCATGTGCCTGCCTCTCACAAGTCAGCAGGAAATTAGAGAACTTAACAAGTGGCTAAGGAACTGATGCAGGAAGGAGGGTTTTGGGTTCCTGGAGAACTGGGTTGACTTTTTAGTTGCTCAATTGCTCTATAGCAGGGGCAAACTGCACGGGGATACCCTCAACATTTCAGCAATACAAATAATGCAACAAGAAATGTAAGAGTGCAATCAGGGCAGCAAAAATAAACCAAAAGAAACACATAGCGGAGGAGAGTAAAAAAAAAAAAAAAAAAAAAAAAAAAAATCCCACTTTTTAAAAAAATATATTATTAGTAAAATAGCAAAATCAGAGCATATTGACCCCATCAAGTAAGATCAAGAGAAGTTGATTACAAGTGACAATCACAAGACAACTGTATTAAATACAATCTTCTTCGTTTTTTACTATGGAAAAAGAAGAGTATAGTAAGCAAGAAGGTATTGTTAAGTCTCGTACACACGATCGGATTTTCCGCAGAGAAAACCTCTGACTTTTGTCCGAAGGGCGTTGGCCAGGATCTTGTCTTACATACAAATGGCAAGGAATAGTCGGCCAACAAACACAAACGTAGTGACGTACTACGTGGTTTTTCAGCTCTTTAGCACCACCCTTTGGGCTCCTTCTGATAATTTTGTGTTAAAAGAAGTTTGGTGAGTGTTGATTTGCGCTTTTCATTACACGCTTTTTCAGTTCTTTTCTGCACAGCCGTTTGTCAACCAGCCATGTTGCGGAATCGGAGGAGATAACATGTTATTTATTATTGGCCTTGGAGTTATTGCTTTGACCCAAGTCCAATCCAGGAACAGGAGGAGCAGGATTTCTTGGACCAAAAATTGGTTGCTTTATTAATCGTGACCAATTATGTCATATGCCTTTGCTGCGGGAGCTCCAAGAAAATAATCCAGGTGATTTTCGGAATTATCTCCAGATGGCGGAGTCATCCGGAGGGGTCCCCTTGTTACATGACTGGAGGGATGAAGGAGACGAATGTGTCTGAAGGAACAGACCGTATTGAAGTGTCCAGCACTGATGGTTCCATGTGCAGTGTGCTGATTTGAGAGAATGTGGACCAGCCTAGGGACATTGAGGTGGATCCTGTAGGGGGGTGGGAGTTCCTCCCTTATTGAATGCTGCTGAGAGCCAAGGTCTGAATAAACCCTGGTGGTTTTTAACAGCTTGTCTGCCAAGCATGAGAATGCAAGGCATATTCTTCTGGTGAGTGCGATTTCAACAGGGAGTGGAACACAATCACATTTGGTGTGGTGGAAGATATTCATATTATTTGAGAAGATCTTTTTACCTGACATATGAACCTCATCACTATGCATGAATTTTGTACTTGATCTATTTATGGACACTTTCACACGTGGAGATTTTTTTATTAGATATTTTATTTATGTATTGTTTTACTTATTATTTTGAAGTCTCATCACGGATTTATATATGCAGCGCCACTGTTTTTTCTTTAAAACACTTTATTGAAAGCAGCTTCATTATTATCCCATTAAAGAAGAAGAGACGGTGCGCTGCATTTCGAGATTTCATAATTTGCCACGTCACGAATGTTAATTCTCCATTATGAACGCTAGTTTACAAGACTAACCACTTCCAGCTTATCCTTGCTTCTGAGCATGCGTCTTTGTACTTTAGATTTTTGTCTGACGGACTTGTGTACACACGCTTGGAAAATCCAACAACAGACATTTGTCCGCTGAAAATTTTAAAGCCTGCCATCCAAAATTTGTCTGCGGAAAAATCCGACAACAATTGTCTGATGGAGCGTACAAATGGTCGGATTTTCCGCAAACAGCCTGTCATCACACAATTCCCGTCTGAAAATCTGATCGTGTGTAAAAGGCTTTAGCAACACAACAAAGAGTGTGCCCTTATGGCTAACAGAAGCCAGTGTTTGAAAAAGACTAGAAAAATGTAATGTGAACAAATCACCAGGACCAGATTGCTAGACCAATATTCTAATCTTTAAGGAAAGTTTAGTGGCTGGAATGGTACCAGGTTGGCAGAAAGCTGACATGGGACCAATATTTGTGAATGGGGTAAGATACATACCTGGAAACTACAGGACAGTCAGTCTAACATCAATAGTATGTAAACTATTTGAAGGTATGTTAAGTGACCATTTCCAGGAATGTGCAGGTAAGAATAGTGTCATTAGTAACCAGCATAAGTGCGCATGTGTGCGAGTCCTGGGATCGGACATATTCTGAACAGCTCCTGCATATCACCGCCCTTTTCAAGCTTACAATAAGTGATCCGGATACCCGGGAACAGCGGAATATATCTCCCTTCGGATTGGGAACATTACAGCAGCGTAAGAATATAGTAGTGTTGAAAAGCAAGCCACCTAAATCGTCTAAATCTGTGCACTGAGTACCTCAGCAGTCTTTCACCTAAGATGGCGCAGACAGTGACTCCACACGCAACCATGTCACTGAATCTTTCTGATCCTACTCATACATCAACTGCTTCTCACACTCACCTTTTTCTTCCTTTTTCTTCCCCTCCTCAGATACTAAATGCTGACACAATCCAGCTCCCTCCTCCTTCAGCTTCTCAAAGGGATGATGTAATCAATACTGTTTCCCTTGCTTCTTATATACATAACAACATAGCTGATCTGGCTACTGGGGATGAGCCGCACACCCCCACCCGGTTCGGTTCACACCAGAACCTGCGAATGGCCGTAAGTTCGTGAGAACTTTAGAACCCTATTAAAGTCTATGGGACTCGAACGTTCAAAATCAAAAGTGCTAATTTTAAAGGCTAATATGCAAGTTATTGTCCTAAAAAGGGTTTGGGAACCCAGGTCCTGCCCCAGGGGACATGTATCAATGCAAAAAAAAGTTTTAAAAACAGCCGTTTTTTCGGGAGCAGTGATTTTAATGATGCTTAAAGTGAAAAAAAGGTACTAATATCGTACCTGGGGGGTGTCTATAGTATGCCTGTAAAATGGCGCGTGTTTCCTATGCTTAGAACAGTCCCTGCACAAAATTAAATTTTTAAAGGAATAAAAGTAAGTAATTTA
The DNA here is from genome assembly GCF_042186555.1 of Aquarana catesbeiana. NCBI lineage: Eukaryota > Metazoa > Chordata > Amphibia > Anura > Ranidae > Aquarana > Aquarana catesbeiana. The sequence continues at coordinate 290,911,619 of NC_133328.1, forward strand.
AAACTGCTTGCGGCTTTAATGTAATGTCGGGTCCTGGCAATAAGAATAAAAATCAGTGAGACAAATGGCATGGGTGCACCCCACCCCCCAGTCCATTACATTCCAGGCCCTTTGGGTCTTGTATGAATATTAAGGGGAATCCCGCACCCAAATTAAAAAAAGGAAAGGCGTGGGGCCTCCAGGCCCTATATACTCTGAACAGCAGTATACAGGTGGTGCAAACAAGACAGGGACTGTAGGTTTGTTGCTAAGTAGAATATGTTTGTAATTTTGAACTGGTACATTTTTAAAGTGTAGCTCCAGCCAGAAAATCTATTTTTAAGCTTTTTGGAAAACATAGGGAAGGGTTATCACCCCTGTAACGTTTTGCTGTCTGTGCACCTCTTCAGAAGATTTCACCTCACTTTCTGTCCCAATGACAAATTTTTTTCGAAAATTTGGGGTTTTTAGTGAAACAAGGATTGGTGATAAAGCATCAGTGAAGAGGAGACAGGTTTTTACCATATTAACTCTTACAGGAGAGAATTTGCCTTCCTAGGGGTAGATTTTATCTCACTTCCTATTGTCTCCTTCTGTTTGCAAGTAGGAGTCATTTGTAAGTTGGATGTTTGAAAGTAGGGGGCTGCCCTATATACTCTGCAGAAATTGGGGCCTTAGGTGTTGGTGTTGCCACAACACTGTAAGCCCTCACAGTTACTCTTGGTGGGCGCAGGAATGGGCCCTGCTGTGAAATATTAGATCAAGAATTGTAATTACATGCCATTGTTCAACAGTGGTAGAAAAATTGGGCCTTTGGTGGTGGTGGTGGTGCTGGTGCCACAACACTGTAAGTCCTCACAGTTACTCTTGGTGGGCGCTGGAATGGGCCCTGCTGTGAAATATTATATCAAGAATTGTAATTACATGCACCTGTTGAACATGGGCAGAAAAATTGGGCCTTTGGTGGTGGTGGTGTTGTTGCCACAACACTTTTAGCCCTCACAGTTACTCTTGGTGGACGCAAGAATGGGCCCTGCTGTGAAATATTAGATCAAGAATTGTAATTACATGTCCCGGTTGAAAAGGGGCAGAAAAATTGGGCCTTAGGCACTGGTGCCACAACACTGCAACCCCTCACAGATACTCTAGTTGGAACGAAGGAATGAGACCGGCTGCAAAGTATTGCATCAAAAATTGTAATTATACGCCCCTGTTGAACAGGGGCTGAAAAATTGGGCCTTGGGCTCTGGTGCTGGTGCCACAACACTGCAACCCCTCACAGATGCTATAGTTGGAGCACAGGAATGAGCCCTGCTGCAAAGTATTGCATCAAAAATTGTAATTATACGCCCCTGTTAAACAGGGGCAGAAAAATTGGGCCTTGTCCACTGGTGGCGGTGCCCAGAACCAAAAATGTTCTTGCAAGCTATCAGCATGAAAATCGAGGAGGAAGAGGATTATGACTCAGCATAACAGGATAGTCAGTCAGCATCAGCATAGGCAGTCCTGAAGGGATCTCACATTAAAAAAAAATCAATCGGTTACATCAGCATCAGGTGCTTGGTAGCTGGTGATCCAAGACTGATTCATTTTTATAAAGGTCAGCCGATTGACCGATTCGGTGGACAGGCGCACCCTGTGATCGGTTACAAAGCCTCCAGCAGCACTGAATGTGCGTTCCGAAAGAACGCTGGATGCAGGACAGGCCAGTAGCTCAGTTGCATACTGTGCAAGCTCTGGCCAGTGATCCATCCTCAAGACCCAGTAACCCAGAGGATTTTCGGTGGGAAAGGTGTCCAAGTCTGATCTTGCCCCTAGGTAATCTTGCACCATGTGAATCAGATGCTGGCGATGGTTGCTGGAACCGATCATACCTTGGGGCTGCGGACTAAAAAATTGTCTGAACGCATCAGTCAGACGGCCACCTTCTCCACGGCTCCTTCTGTGACTGACCGAAGCCTCAGCAACACGTTGTCCAGGAGGACCAGGAAATTGTAACCTCCCAGGCTCTGGAAACGCTTTGCACAAACCTTTCTGCAAGGCCTCCTGAAGATGTTTCATCCTCTGCTCCCTCTGCGACGGCAAGATAAGGTCTGCAACCTTACCCTTGTAACGTGGATCAAGGAGGATTGCCAGCCAGTAATCATCCCTCCCCTTGATACCACGAATACGAGGATCCTTCCACAGGCTTTGCAGGATCAGGTAAGCCATGCAGCGTAGGTTTGCTGAGGCATTCAGTCCAGAGTCCTCTGGGTCACTAAGGACAACATGATCCGCAGCCACCTCCTCCCAGCCACGTACAAGTCCATGGGTTTCTTCGGACTGTAAAAGATCCCTTGAAGACTGCTGCTGATGCTGAGTGCCAGGCTCCACCTCCATGCTGACACAATCCTCCTCCTCCTCCTCTTCCTGTGTGATCAGCGGGCATGCAGGAACACTGTCTGAAAAAAAGGGGGCCTTGAGAGGTAAGGAAGTCCTCCTCTTCCTCCTTCTGTTCTGCCTCAAGTGCCCTGTCCATTATTCCACGCAGCGTGTGCTCCAACAGGTGGACAAGAGGGACAGTGTCACTGATGCATGCACTGTCACTGCACACCATCCTTGTGGCCTCCTCAAATGGTGACAGGACAGTGCATGCATCCCTGATCATAGCCCACTGGCGTGGGGAAAAAAAAGCAAGCTCCCCTGACCCTGTCCTGGTGCCATAGTTGCATAGGTACTCATTGATGGCCCTATGCTGCGTGTGCAGCCGCTGCAGCATGGCCAATGTTGAGTTCCACCTGGTGGGCATGTCACAGATTAGGCGGTTCTTGGGCAGGTTAAATTCCTTTTTGAGGTCAGCCAGCCGAGCACTGGCATTATATGACCTGCAGAAACGCACACAGACTTTCCTGGCCTGCCCCAGGACATCCTGTAAGCCCGGGTACCTGCCCAAGAACCGCATCACCACCAAGTTAAGGACGTGAGCCAAACAGGGCAGGGCGGAGAGGAGGTCGGTGCCATTGTCGCAAACCACCATACCTGCCTTAAACTGGCGTGCCATCAACCACCTCTAAACCTGCCCCTGCAGAGCTGACAGAATTTCTGCCCCAGTGTGTCTCCTGTCTCCCAAGCACACCAGCTCAAGCACCGCATGGCATCTTTTTGCCTGCGTACTTGCGTAGCCCCTTGAACGCCTACGGAGCACCGCTGGTTCCGAGGACAAATCTATAAAAAAGGCCATGGAGGAAGAAGAAGAGGAGAGGGTGGATGAGAGAGGTGTGGCAGAATCACCACTAGAAGAATTTTGGAGGAGTGGTGGCCTAAGGGCCAGATCACACTATAGAAACGCAGTCCGGATGCGTTCCAGGTGCTTTTCTGCATGCACTTTTTGATGCGTTCCAGTGCGTTTTTGGTGCGTTTTTTATGCAGTCCAGTGCTTTTTTCCCCACCTCTTTTTTCTTAACCTTAAATAAGGACAAGTGTGTTGCAGTGTGTTTTTGGTGCATTTAGGTGCGTTCCAGTGCGTTTTTGATGCATTTTACAGCATTCCAGTATAGTCCAGTGCATAAAAAATGCAGCATGTTCTACTTTTTTTTCAGGAACTGGAAACGCACTGGAAATGCAAGCACTGGTGTGAACTATGCCATTAAAAACCATATAACCTACTTTCCATGCGTTTTTGATGCAGAAAAATGCGGTTTTCCCAAGTGTGGCTTGGGGTTAAAATTCAGGACCATTAGCGGTAACCCCGAGCCACACTCGGGATTACATCGCAGGATCCTGGTGTGGCTTTACTTACCTTCTCCCCGGGATCCTGCGATGTCCCCCCCGCTGTGTCTGCGGGCTCTGTCCTCCTCCGAAGCCTCTCCGTGCCAGGCTCCGTTCCCTGCGAGCAGCGCGATGCATGGGGGCGGAGCCTGGTGGCAAATTCAAAAAAGTGTAAAATCATAACACATACAGTACTGTAATCTTACAGATTACAGTACTGTATGAAATTATTTCACATCCCTTTTGTCCCCAGTGCTTTGTCCTATGCCCTGCATGCAGTTTTATGTTATATATACTGTTCTTTCTGCCTGGAAACTGGAGATTGTCCATAGCAACCAAAAAGTGTCCCTTTACATCAAAAGTGGCTTTAGACCAGCTAGAAAGCAGTGATAGTAAATTAGAACACTTGCAGAATTGAGCGATAGTGAATCGTGGGTAAATTTATTTTATTATTAATTTTTTTTTTTTTTATTATTTATTTTTATTTATTATATTATAATTTATGTTTTTGTGTTTCAAACTTTATCATACCCGGGATATCTACTAGACTCTTGTTTGGACAGATTTAAGTGTGTTATTGTTAAGAATTACAGACCTACAATATAAAACGCCAAATTTCCATGCAAAATAATTGTACCGCTTTCAGCACCTAAAATCTGAAATAATCATACCGCCAGAGAGGTTAAGGAATAAAAGTTTTTTAAAACTACTCGCGACTATAATAAAATGTCAGTCCGGCAAAGTTCATTGATAAAAACAGCATTAAGAAAAAAAACAAAATTAAGAGAAAAAAAATGTGTGGGGTTCCCCCGAAATTCCATACCAGACCCTTCAGATCTGGTATGGATATTAAGGGGAACCCCGTGCCAGAATTTTTTTAAAAATGTCGCGGGGGTCCCCCCAAAAATCCATACCAGACCCTTATCCGAGCACGCAACCTGGCAGACCGCAGGAAAAGAGGGGGACGAGAGAGCGCCCCCCCTCCTGAACCATACCAGGCCACATGCCCTCAACATTGGGAGGATGCTTTGGGGTCCCCCCAAAGCACTTTGTCCCCATGTTGATGAGGACAAGGGCCTCATCCCAACAACCCTTGCCCGGTGGTTGTGGGGGTCTGCGGGCGAGGGGCTTATCGGAATCTGGAAGCCCCCTTTAACAAGGGGACCCCAGATCCCGGCCCCCCCTGTGTGAAATGGTAATGAGGTACAAAAGTACCCCTACCATTTCACAAAAAAAGTATCAAAAATGTTAAATGACAAGAGACAGTTTTTGACAATTCCATTTTTTTCCATTTTTGTCAATTTTTGACAATTATTTAAAGTCTCTTCTTTCCATCTTCGGGTCTTCTTCCTTTCTTCATCCTTCGGTTTCTTCCTCCATCTTCTTCTTCCTCTGCTTCTTCCTCCGATCCTCGGCTTCTTGCTCCAGTGTTCTCATCCGGCATTTTCTTCCACGGCGTCTTCTTCCCGGCTTAGTTCTTGGGCCGCTCCGCATCCATGGGAGGCTCCCGCTGTGTGACGCTTCTCTTCTTCTGACACTTATATAACGGAACCGTGCTTCAGAGGGGGTGGGGTCACCGGGTGGCCCCGCCCTCCGTCATTTAAGAAGTGTCAGAAGACGAGAAGCATCACACAGCAGGAGCCTCCTATCATGGATGTGGAGCGGCCCGAGAACTAAGCCGGGAAGAAGACGCCGCGGAAGAAGATGCTGGATGAGAACACCGGAGCAAGAAGCCGAGGATCGGAGGAAGAAGCAGAGGAAGAAGAAGATGGAGGAAGAAACTGAAGGATGAAGGAAGGAAGAAGGAAGAAGACCCGAAGAAGATGGAAAGAAGAAGGCTTTAAATAAAGGAATTGTCAAAAACTGTCTCTTGTCATTTTTAACATTTTTGACACTTTTTTGTGAAATGGTAGGGGTACTTTTGTACCCCCCTTACCATTTCACACAGGGGGGGAGGCCGGGATCTGGGGGTCCCCTTGTTAAAAGGGGCTTCCAGATTCCGATAAGCCCCCTGCCCGTAGACCCCCCACAACCACCGGGCAAGGGTTGTGGGGATGAGGCCCTTGTCCTCATCGACATGGGGACAAGGTGCTTTGAGGGGGACCCCAAAGCACCATCCCAATGTTGAGGGCATGTGGCCTGGTACGGTTCAGGAGAGGGGGGGCTCGTCTCGCTCTCTTTTCCTGCGACCTGCTAGATTGCATGCTCGGATAAGGGTCTGGTATGGATTTTTAGGGGGACCTCACGCCATTTTTAATTTTAATTTTGGCGCGGGGTTCCCCTTAAAATCCATACCAGACCTGAAGGGCCTGGTATTGTATTTCGGGGGAGCCCCGCGCATTTCTTTTTCTTAATTTTGTTTTTTTTCTTAATGCTGTTTTTATCAATGAACTTTTATGTGTATTGCCGGACCGACATTTCATTATAGCCGCAAAGTGAACCAACGTTAAAGGAAAAAAAATGTTTAGAGGTGCGCCTATTCAACCTATGCAAATGCATTTACGTTGCTTGACATTTACTAAGGTTTTGGCGGCGCACTGAACCAACGCATTTGAACAAGCGCAAATGCTGTTTGAGCATGCGCAGTGCATAAATTGACCTCCCGCAGTTCGAAATGTATTTGGCGGCGCAGCCGTCTTGTTTGCTTGTCAAAAGAAGTTTATTGAGTATACAATGTTATAAAGATACATAAAGTAAGTTTACAAGGATCTATAAAGTAAGCTCATTGTTTTACAGTAGGGTTTATATAGGTAAATATCATGAAATTTCAAATATTAAACATTGGGTTCACGTAAACCTAAATTAAAGATATATATCATTTCCTTAGTTACTTTTGTAGGTATTTAAATGATTTATACCTACTATACATATTGTTTACAAGTAGAGTGTATATAGGTCAAATAAATTCTGATAATGAGCTTTAATCGTAAGGTGGAGAAAAGGAAAGAGAAAGAAGAAAAAGGGTTGAAAGGTAGAGGTATGGTCCACAAGGTTGTCCCGCTCGTCAGTTTATTATTCTTTTTAGTTCTCTTTGAAGCCTTAGAATGGGTGTCTCTGTAAGTCATTTAATCTGTTACCATGGCAACAGGACAGAGTCATTGAAGTTTGACAGGAACTGTTGTTTTATCCAAGGATGCCAAAGTTTTTCAAATTTTGGAATTTGATTTTGATCGATGGCTACCATCTTAGCATGGGACATTGTATTATTCATTCTGTGAATTGTTTCTGCTAGTACCAATGTAGGAGATTTCCATGCCTTGGCCACTGTTTGTTTTGCAGCCGTTATTAGTTGGATCATAAGTTTGAATTGAGAGAGTGTTAACCATTCCGGTTTTAGATTAAGTAAAGTTAAATATGGATCTGGTTGTATTATTTTTTTAAATATTTTAGATGCAATCACGAAGACTTCCTTCCAGAAGGTTTGGATTACTGGGCATGTCCACCATATGTGTAAATATGTGCCTATTTCTGGGCATCCTCGAAAACAAAGAGCTGAGGTATTAGGTGAATATTTTGCCACTCTAGCGGGTACAAGGTACCAGCGAGTTAGGACTTTATAATTTGTCTCCAGTGCTAAGATGTTGGGTGAAGATGACTTAGATGTGAGCCATATGTTAGACCAGTCCGTGTCTTCTAAAGTTCGTCCCAGGTCCTCCTCCCACCTCTGAACGTAAGAGGGTCTATTAAGATTTACTACTCCATATAATTGATTATAAAGTGATGAAATTGTACCTTTAGCAAATGGATCTTTTGTACAGATTGATTCAAAAATGGATAATTGGGATAATGGTGTGTCCCCCTTTAGGAATGGTGTATAGAAATTCTTGATTTGGAGATATCTAAATATCTCAGAGTTTGGTAGATCATATTTTTCTCTAAGCGATGGGAATGAAAGGAATGATTTAGATGCTATGAAGTTATTTAGTGTCTGAATGCCTGATGTTGTCCAAGCTTTAAAAGAATTTGGGTAGATCCATGCCGGATAAAAGGCCGGATTTCTGATAAAAGAAAGGAGAGGATTGTGTGGAGATTGTAACTGATATTTGGTTTTTAGTTTATCCCAGAGAGATAAGAAGTGTTTCGTTATGGGATTATGAATTTTAAAGCGGTCTTTAGGATCAAGCCATAATAAATTTGATATTAATAGAGGGTCATTTTCTGAAGCCTCTATAAATACCCATAATGGGATTTCCTGTTTTGCATGGTATTTGGACAGACTGGCCAAATGTGCTGCTCTGTAGTAGTTAGTAAAATTAGGGTATCCCAGGCCTCCTTTATTTTTGGGAAGATGTAGTGTGTATATAGGTATACGTGGTTTAGAAGAGCCCCATATAAACGAAGTTGCTCTTTTTTGTACTATTCTCAAAAAATAGGAAGGAATTGGAATAGGGAGGACTCTGAATAGATAAAGCAATTTGGGTAGAATAGTCATTTTGATTGCATTCATCTTCCCTATCCAGGATAAAGGAAGTTGTGACCATTGTTTTATTAGATTTGTGATCTGTCTTAATACAGGAGGATAATTGGTTGAGAATAAGTCAGAATGAGATGCTGTTAAATGAATTCCAAGATATGGGATTGATTTTTCTGCCCATGTGAATGGGAGTGCAGCCCTAACCGGGATCAATTCCATGTTTGTGAGTGAAATATTAAGCACTAGGCATTTCTTAGGATTAATCATAAGGCCGGATAGGGCTGCAAATCCATCAAGAGCTGGTATTAAGTTAGGACCAGAGACCTGTGGTGATGATAGAAAAAGTAATATATCGTCTGCAAATATACATAATTTGTGTGTAATACCTCCTACTTCAATGCCAGTTATAGTTTGGTTTGTTCTGATGTATTGGGCCATGGGTTCGAGTATAAGGGCAAATAATAAGGGAGATAATGGGCAACCCTGTCGGGTACCTCTTTCGATATTAAAGGCTTCAGATTTGTATCCAGCATATTTTATATAGGCTTTGGGTTTATTATATAATGCTTTGATCCATGTTAAAAAGTGGGGTCCAAAACCCCATTTTTGTAATGAATATTGCATATATTGCCAGGATACTGTGTCAAATGCCCTCTTAATATCGAGAGATAGAAAACATAAAGGGATTTTCCGTTTTTTAGCAATATGTGCCAATAACACTGCCCTGCGTATATTATCGCCTGCCTGTCTATTTGGCATGAAGCCTACTTGATCTCTATGTATTAATTTTCCTACAATGCTATTGAGGCGTTTTGCTATTATTTTTGCTAATAATTTAATATCGAGGTTTAACAGAGAGATAGGCCGATAATTCACACAGGAAGTATCATCAGAAAGGGGTTTTGGGATCATACAAACAATTGCCATTAGTGTTTCTTGCCGAAAAGAATGTCCATCTAGAAGTTTGTTAAAAGTTTCAGTGAGAATGGGAGAGAGTATTTCTGAGAATGTTTTATAGTATAAAGCCGAGTAGCCGTCTGGGCCTGGTCTTTTGTTAAGTTTTAGGTCTTTTATGGCGTTAGCAACTTCATCTATAGTTATAGGCTCATCCAAACTGCTTTTTTGATTCTGAGACAAACTCAGGTAAGGTTATTTTTGAGAAGAAGGATTCAGCCTCTGTAGGATTAAATTCATTATTTGTCTTGTATAAAGTTGCGAGATGTGAGTGAAATTTATGGACTATTTTAACTGGATTACAAGTGTAAACATTTTTTGATAATTTCAAACGTATTGGTTTGAAAAATTTGTTAGTTGAATTTAATGCCCGAGCCAAATATGTACCTGGTTTGTTTGTATTCATGTAGAAATTGTGTTTGGAGCGTTTGAGGGATTTATCAACTGACTCAGTGAGAAATAGATCGTATTCCAATCTAGATTTTTCCAGATGAGATTTTGTACTCTGAGATGGATTATCTTGAAATGATATGTAGGCTGCATTAAAATTGAGTTCTAGTTTTTTTGCTAGATTTTTGCGTTCCCGTTTAAATAGTGCCATTTGTCTTTGTATTGTACCACGCAAGACAGGCTTATGAGCTTCCCACAGTGTTATTGGGGAGATGTCTGTTGTATTATTAATTGATATGTATTCCTTTAAAGCTTGTTCAATGGCCATCTGATGTAGTGGGTGTTTGAGCATTATGTCCGGTAAGTACCACGTTGGGTCATGCGCTTTTGGTATGGCTGAGGCTATAGTAGTGTATACTGCATTATGGTCAGACCACGGAATCGGAATTATATCTGATGCAATAATTTCTGGTATCATTCCTATTGTTAGAAAAATATGATCTATTCTGGTGAAGGTTTGATGAGGGTGCGAGAAATAGGTGAATTTCTTTTTCATTGGGTTACTTTCTCTCCACGAATCTACCAGATTGTATTTGGAAAGAAGTTGAGAAAAAGGTAATCTAGAGGTTATTTTGGATGGTGTAAAAGGTGATTTATCTAGAAATGGGAGGAGGACCTGGTTCGAATCCCCACACATTATCACTGTTCCTATTTTGTGTGTATTAATCTTAATCACTTGTAATATATGTGAGAGGAATGGTGTAGGTTGTTTGTTAGGAGCGTAGTAGGAAATCACCGTGATTGCTGTATCCATTATATAGCCCATGAGTATCAGGTATCTACCTTCTGGGTCTTTAATTTCTGATGATAAGGTGAATGGTGTGGATCGGTGAAATGCAATTAGAGTTCCCCTTTGCTTGGTACAGGCAGAAGCCGTGTAAATTTGTTGATAAAAAGGAGAAATATATTTTGGAGTAGAATCTTTGGTGAAGTGTGTTTCTTGGAGGCATACTATGTGAGCCTTCTTGTTATGGAAAGTACGGAAGGCTTTGGTCCTTTTTTGAGGGACATTTATTCCCTGAACATTCAGGGAAAGTATATTCAGTGGTGCCATGGCAATAGATCAAATAGTTTTGACTTACTTTTTGTTATGCAGAGTTGACTGCGCAGATCAACCTGTGTGGACTGAAGAGATGAATAGATAGAAAAGAAACCAGTGAATTCTGGAGTAAAGAGTAAACAAAAAACATATGAGATTAGATGATACATTGTATAAATTATTTTTTGCAAGTAATCACAATTTACCCGTGAAAGAGAATAAATATCTCTCTCAGGGGAATAAGTGCCTTCGTCACACTCCCACATAATATGGTTGGGAGAATGAGGAGGGCTAATGGGGGTACACGGATCTTCCGCTTACAGGAGAGAAGTGCTATGTCAAAAGACATCAAAATGATGTTTCATTAATTGGAGTGCAGAATATAGTTTTTGTTGAAATTATTTATTCCAGGGTGGTTGTATATGGTTAGTCTTGCCCTAGGCTAAATAATTCAGTTAGAAAGGTACTGTTAATAACTTTGGTATTGATGAAGATAGTTTGAATTATTTTGGGATTTTAACCCTTTTAGAGTAAACAATTACATATTTTATTCATATGTAACTGTTTAGATATGTTAACTCATAAAATTGAGGTTGTATTGCTTCAGATTAGAATAAACAAAAACATAATTCTAGGAACTAGTTAGGTAATAATATATTTGTTTTAAGAAAAGAAAGAAAAAGCTTCCATTACTTCTGGATTATTGAACATATTTGTCCTAAAAAGTAATAAATCTATTGTTATTACCTGATAATATATAACTGAACAAGAATTTCCTTATTTCACTTATATATTCTAAGGCTATATGAATCAGAAGTAATAAGAAATATAACTGGAATGTAAGATGATCCCACACAGTGTGTGACTATCAGAATGCAGTTACATTCAGTTATAAATATAGGTTTTTTTATAGAGAACCATCTCTTAGTATAATAAATGAAGAGATATCAGGAATTAGGATGTCAGTCCATTGAATCTTCTTGGTCCATGGATGATGTGGCATAACGGCCTCTTTTGTGAGAATGATGATTCCCATTTTGTTCTGAAATTTTCTGGGTGCTGCCTGAAGGTGAAGATGCCATTCTTCTGCGTGTGGGGGTGTTGCTGCTTGTGGGTTCTGTCAGATTTAATTTTAAAAGGGTTTGTTGTAGTTCATCTGCTGATCTGCTTCTGTAAATTGTACCTTGGTAGTTAAATCTGACTGAAAAGGGGAAGCCCCATTGATACATAATGTTGTGGCGTTGCAGTTCCATTAGTTGGGGTTTCATGGATCGTCTTTTAGTAATAGTAAGTGGGGATAGGTCAGCAAAAATTTGATAATTGTGTCCTTGAAAATTAAGTTCCTTTTTTTCTCTTGCAGCAATTAGTATTTGTTCTTTCGTTCTGTAATAATGAAATTTTGTGATTATATCACGTGGGGGTCCATCTTTCTTTTTGGCTGTGAGGGCTCTGTGTACTCTGTCCAGTTCTAAACGTTCAATAGGGATATCTGGCTTTAGTTCTTGTAATAGAGCAGTAATAGTAGATTGCAGGTCTGTCACAGTTTCAGGTATTCCCCTTATGCGCAAGTTTGAACGTCTGGCTCTATTTTCGTAATCTTCGAGCTTAGTTTGAAGTATTAAATTCTCTTTTTTTAAATGTTCCAATTCTGTTATATTTTCTTGGGTTGTAATTTCAATTTCATCCATTTTTATTTCTAAGGCTGCGGTGCGGTTTCCCAGCTCTCTTATTTCTTTGGTTAGGCTTTTTGTTATTTGGTCTGAGGTTTGTTTTAAAGCCTTATGAAGCATCTTTTCAAACTGTAATAATATTACTGGGGATGCTGAGGAGGCTTGTGGAGAAGTTTGTGAGAGGATTTGTTCTGTATCTGACTCAAATGGAGAGTCTTGCTGTGACATTTTCTGTCTGTGAGAGCGCCCTGATGCTGTATCTTGTGAGGTGACTGGAGCTGCTTCAGCTGCAGTGAGTGCCTGTGAGCTCTTTGTGAGGTGATTTTTATTTCTGCCACGGTTTCCTCCCAGTACCATATTTCCTGCCCAAACTTTCACAGTTTGTTCCCTGGGGCAAAAAGGTTCAAATGGATACCTTTTGAGCTTGCAGGCTCCGCTTTGTCCTTCTCTTCTCTCCTCAGCGGTGTGGAGCTCTAACAATGCATGCCTGCTCCGCTAGGCTCCGCCTCCTGCCCCGCAGCCGTCTTGTTTGGAGAAAGTTACTTTCTCATTCTATTTTGGACATATTTGTGACTTGGGCAGTTAGTACCATACTTCCTCACATCACCCACAACACCCCCATAATAATGGGACTTCCAGCTTGCTTAAATTTTCAGTTAAAGATGCCGTGCGCCATGTCTATATTAGCGTACCGATTGCCTCTTCCCGTGTGCCAGGAAGAGAATAGTAAATGGGGAATTGCGCTGTGTTACTGGCGCATATATTTTCTAAATACGAAAATGTCATTTGCGCATCGGCGTGCGCCGCATCTCATGGCACAAATGCTTCCTAAATCAGCCCATTTGTATTTAAAAATTTTTTGTCAATCTTGTACTTATATGATTGTACTTTTTCCTTTCTATTTGATATATCAATAAAAATTATTGAAACAAAAAAAAAGTAACCAGCATGATTTATGAAAGATCGTTCTTGTCGGACCAACCTATTAACATTTTATGAAGAAGTGAGCTGTAATCTGGATGAAGGAAGGTCGGTGGATTAGTGTATCTAGACTTTGCCAAAGCATTTGACATGGTATCCCACAAACACTGTAATGTACCTTGGTTGAAGGCCTAGTTGATGAGAGGACTTCACTTGTGGCTCTGGTCTGAGCACTCCTGAATGTGGTGACAGAGGTATAAGGCTCAAAGAAGCATGGGTGCTGGTAACTTGGTAGCAGGTGACAGCCACGTCAAAGTCATAGTCAATATGACACAGGGTCATACACGATGAGATGGCAGTATGGTCAGGAAGCAGGTTGAGGTCAGCACCAGGGAAGCAGGCAGAGAATAGTCAGAGGAAAGCCGAGGTTAGTATCCAAAATCTACAGAGCAAGGTCAGAAACAAGTCCGGTCAGCAATGGAATATCAGTCAGCAGAAGCAGGAGCACGGATCCTGGGGAAGCTGATGAACATCCAGCGATTAGCACACACCAGAGTGTTATTTAAATAGGCAGCTTGGCACCAAAGGAACATACAGATGCACCAATGTGTCAGCTGGATACTACCCCGAGCTCGTCTGTGTGCTGATACTTAGAAAAAGATGTGCAATTTGCACTGGAATGATCCCCTTGAAGGCAGAAAGTTGGATAGTGAACAGTAAATTTAGTTTAAAAGGCAGTGACCCCATATGCTGCCAGAGTCATGCTGTGGTCTGTTCATATAGGTATCCTGTGTTTGCCCAACGTGTTTTGGAATTTCTACTCTATATTGCTTCTTCAGGGGAGTTAAAATTCTGGGTGATTAGACTATATATAAATATATATATATATATATATATATATATATATATATATATATATATATATATATATATATATATATATATATATATATATATATATATATATATATATATATATATATATATATACATACATACATATACACACACACATACATACAGTATAGTCAGTGTAGTGTAGACTATATATATATATATATATATATATATATACAGTGCAGCCCATCAGTGCAGCACCATCAGTGCAGGAGAAAAATTACCCGTTTTCAAAATTTTATAACAAAATTTTATAACAAACAGTTTTTTGTTTTTTTTTTTCAAAATGTTCTGTCTTTTAGCAAAAAATTAAAAAACCCAGCAGTAATTAAATACCACCAAAAGAAAGCTGTATTTGTGTAAAAAAAAAAAAGATAAAAAACTTCATTTGGGTACAGTGTTGCACGACCACGCAATTGTCATTCAAAGTGGAACAGCGCTGAAAGCTGAAAATTGGTCTGGGTAGGAAGGGGGTTTAAGTAGGCAAGTGATTAACCTCCCTGGCGGTATGATTATTTCGGATTTTAGGTGCTGAAAGCGGTACAATTATTTTGCATGGAAATTTGGCGTTTTATATTGTAGGTCTGTAAATCTTAACAATAACACACTTAAATCTGTTCAAACCAGAGTCTAGTAGATATCCCGGGTATGATACATTTTGAAACACAAAAACATAAATTATAATATAATAAATAAAAATAAATAATTAAAAAAAATAAAAATAAATAGTAATAAAATAAATTTCCCCACAATTCACTATCGCTCAATTCTGCAAGTGTTCTAATTTACTATCGCTGTTTTCTAGCTGGTCTAAAGCCACTTTTGACGTAAAGGGACACTTTTTGGTTGCTATGACAATCTCCAGTTTCCAGGCAGAAAGAAGAGTGTATATCACATAAAACTGCATGCAGGGCATGGGCCAAAGCACTGGGGACAAAAGGGATGTGAAAGCATTTACTTACAGATTACAGTACTGTATGTGTTATGATTTTGACTTTTTTTTTAATTTGCCGCCAGGCTCCGCCCCCGTGCGTCGCGACGCTCGCAGGGAACGGAGCCTGGCACAGAGAGGCTTCGGAGTAGGACGGAGCCCACGGACACTGCGGGGGACATCGCAGGATCCCGGGGACAAGGTAAGTAAGGAGGCACCAGGATCCTGTGATGTAATTCCGAGTGTGGCTCGGGGTTACCGCTAATGGTCCTGAATTTTAACCCCGAGCCACACTCGGGAAAACCGCCAAGGAGGCTACATAAATATATATAACGTAAGTTCAACTCGAACATTGGGTATTCGCCTGTTTGCCAGATAGCGAACAATTTTGGGTGTTTGCGGCAAATTCGAAAGCTGCGGAACACCCTTTAAAAGTCTATGGGGGAAATCAAAAGTGCTAATTTTAAAGGCTTATATGCATGGTATTGTCATAAAAAGTGTTTGGGGACCTGGGTCCTGCCCCAGGGGACAGGTATCAATGCAAAAAAAGTTTTAAAAACGGCCGTTTTTTCGGAAGCAATGATTTTAATAATGCTTAAAGTGAAACAATAAAAGTGAAATATTCCTTTAAATTTCGTACCTGGGGGGTGGCTATAGTATGCCTGTAAAGTGGCACATTTTTCCTGTGTTTAGAACAGTCCCTGCACAAAATGACATTTCTAAAGGAAAAAAATTAATTTAAAACTACTCGCAGCTATAATGAATTGTCGGGTCTCGGCAATACAGATAAAAGTCATTGAAAAAAACGGCATGGGATCCCCCCCAGTCCATTACCAGGGCCTTCCTTTCCAGACAGCCCCTACTTGTAAAGAAGGTCTTCCTACCAAGTCCCAGCCCGTTTTCACAAAGCTGACATGTTGCTAAGAAGCACAGTACAAATCACATGAGGGGTGCACATACACATAGTAGCCAGAGGTGGCAGTAAAGAGCTCGATGTCTGAGCTCAGTGACACGAGAACAGCAGAAGCTGTGAAATAGTTTCTGTAATGCACAGCACGGCTCCCCTCCACCCGTCCTGCCTTCTTCTGGCCCAGGCCAGCCCCTGGGCCCCTTACAGTTGTGATGGCTGTACCCCCCTGATGGCGGCCCTGGTTTTAGATTGCTGCAATCTTTTCCTTATCGTCCATGCCCAGTCCCCTTATGCCATTTTAAATAATCCTTCTTTCCCTACAGGCCTTCATTCTAATCCTTTTTTTAACCTGGAATAAAACTTTTTGGCTGCAAATAAGACACATTTTTTTATTTCCACAATTTCAAGCGATACTTGGTGAAATGAGAGGTTTTTGGTTTCTGTTCCTGCAATTGCAGAGTTTTTATCACTCTCTGCCACCAAAAACTGCCATGCAGCTTTGTTTCTCTCCTCTGCCTCTATCTTATACCATATCTAATATTTACAGTATGAGAAGCATAAAGGGTAATGGCTGACCTGGATATTGTTTAAGAACTCGCCTAATTTTTATGATTTCAGGGTAGACCAATGCTGATCTTTATTATTGACTAATTTTATATTTTTTCATTTTTTTGGTATCATATGAATTTGTCCCCCTTTTTTCCACCTATACAGTACAAGACTCATTGCCCTTTTCTTTTTGTTTTGTTTTTTGTTCATACCATCAATGTCCTTAGGAAAATTTCTATATGAGTGTATTAATCTTTATGTCTGCACCTCTTGACTTTTTCAGATTAGTGGAATGTACCTACTGTATCTCTAAATGAATTGTGGTTTGATTGTTTTGATTATCTTATTCCATGATATTCTGTATGTGGACTGTAGCTAGAAGTAACTTAGAAGATGAGGTGGACTATGTTTGTTTTTATTTGTAATGTTTTTCTGATAATTAATTAACATATATTTGTCTAAAAGTGATGTAGAAAAAAAATTCCCCAGAACTGGTGTGTGAAAGGAATGCCCTGCACTGATGAGTGGTGACACTGGAGGGAAAAATGCCCAAATATCCCTACATCAGTGGTGTCAGTCTAAGGAGCACTAAATTGGGTGGTGTTATAAAGGCTGAGAGGGGAGTAGGGAGGGTCCAATGCAGTGGATCCCTTTTCAGAGGGCATTTGACTGGCAGTGTTGAGGCATTCTGTCACCTCCTTAGCACCTGTTTTAACCCCTAAAAGCCTGCACCACTACCCTGCAAACTCATGCATTGCACTTAGATTTGGTGCGTCCCCAGGAATCAGTGAATGGGTTGCGCTCTGTGGGCGATGCACACCTGTCCGCTGCCTTTTGCTTTTGCAGTTTAAGGGGTAGTGGTTGGGGGTGGTAAAAACAGAGTTCAACCATGTGTTTTTACTGCTCTAGAACCACAAGTGTAAGTGACCCCTGAGGGAGGTTGGTTGGCTATTAAAAAGGAGAGGGGGGCTCTAAGGCTAAATCCCCCACACCCTCTGTGTGCTTACTCTTCGGACCTCCTCAGCATGGCACCTGCCTGAGAATGAAGCTATGTCTTCTGGGGAGGTAGGAGGGAGAGGTAGGAAGAAGAGCAGTATGTCCTCACTTTCTGGCTGACACATGCTGAGTAGGAGGCCCTGCCCTGCTTGCTCTCCTACCCTTTTTTACATTGCAGTTGGAGAGATGACAAAGCAGAATCCTCTCTCCATTAGCTATTGCAGCCCTATGGTGTGCTCCATTCTGAATGATATAAGTGAAAGAGTGTCCATCCTGTCATTCAGGAAGCCTTAGAATGGGGTGCTGACAAGCTCTTAGAGCCCACCCCCTATCCACTTAGCATAGCCCTGCACCAAGGGCAGATGTCCCCTCCCCTCCACCCCCCCAGCCCTGACCATTGTGAAAACACTGCCACTGTAAAGCTTTAGAGGAATGAAGAACCTCAGATGAGATCTCCTCTGACCAGTGTATGGATATAAGACTAGCAGTAACTCTCTCGATTAAAGGGCCACAAAAATTTGTCTGAATTAATTTTTATGGGGGTACCTACGCAAAAATAAACAAAATACCCCCAAAAATCCATACTAGAGCCTAAAGCCAGCCATACATGGATTTAAATTCGGCTGGTTCAGCAGTGACCAGCAAATTTCAATCCATGTTGTATACAATTTGATCAATCAATCGACTTGTGTACAACCTGCCTGTTCGAAAATGTTATTTCAACCATCGCCTCCGGCGATAGCCCTACTCATGCACAAAAAAAAGTCCTTTATTAATTCAGCCCTAGAAGATTTTACTCCCTTCCTGACCAGAGCACTTTTTGCGATTCGGCACTGCATCGCTTTAACTGACAATTGCGCGGTTGTGCAACGTTGTACCCAAACAAAATTGATGTCCTTTTTTTCCCACAAATAGAGCTTTCTTTTTGTGGTATTTGATCATCTCTGCGTTTTTTATTTTTTGGGCTATAAACAAAAAAAAAAAAAAAAAAAGGGAGCGACAATTTTTTCAATATTTTTTACTTTTTTGCTATAATAAATATCCCCCAAAGATATAATTTAAAAAAACTTTTTTTTTCCTCTGTTTAGGCCAATATGTATTCTACATATTTTTGGTATGAAAAAAAATATATAATTTACAATAAGTGTATATTGCTTGGTTTGCGCAAAAGTTATAGCGTCTACAAAATAGGGGATAGTTTTATGGCATTTTTATTATTCATTTTTTTTTTTACTAGTAATGGCGGCGATCTGCGATTTTTATCAGGACTGTGACATTATGGCGGACACATCAGACACTTTGACACACAGGGTGAAGCAACGACACTTTTGACCCCTAGTGGCCACAGGGCGAAGCAACATAACATAACGTCGTTTCACCCAGCCGTGCCATTCTGCTACAGTAAAACTGCGGCAGCTGGTTGGCAAGTGGTTAAAAAATAAAGATCCCCAAAAAATGTCCCTTATCGTAAATCTATTGTCTATCAACGATGCCTCCCATTCATTGACTAGCTGAAAAAAGACAAAAAACAGACGCCCTGGAACATGTAACAAATCCTGACAGTACCACTAGCCGAATGACAGCTTCCTGAGCTGTTATCAGTTATATAAGGGAGGGAGCAGGAATAGTGGTTACATAGCCATATTTGGTCTCTGTCATTGCCCAAATATGGCCAGTGGCTATATTTTGGAAATTATGTCATTGCTATCCTTGCCTCTGTGATTAAAAGGAGTGAGGATTCCCCATGACATTACCCAAAAAGATCTGTTTAAAAACAGTGTCTTAGGAAAATCCTACAAACCAAAAAGCGCTTGCAAGGTGCCTAATAGTATATAAAGGGAAATGGTGAAACAAACAGTCCTCTACAAAAAATTGACATTTAACAATCCAAACAAATTTGTATATACAATGGGTATAAAAGTATCCAATGAAAAAAGTCCAACCAAAAGGATGGTATATGTAACAAAAAGGTGAAATAAATGTCCTTGCCCAAATATGAACGTGCTATATATCCCACAGTGAAAGATACAACAAAGGTTGGTACTACCAGCCAATTCATTAACAGGTGAAATTCCTACTCACCTCATTACCATATAGCAAGAGAGGTCAAATGCACTTTGTGGTCTCAAAGACCTGTGGAAACAGGAACCAGCCCCCGATGGTAACTGATCATCCTTGGTCCTAAGGAATAGCCCAGAGCGATATCCTCTGCTCACCTACACTCTGCGAGGTCCAACCAATGATCAGATCTCAGCGATCACAGGCTCCACTGTAAAACTTGCTGTAAAGCATCTAAAGCTTGCTCCAACACACCGTTTATCCTAGCTTGACATGTTTCGCCATGGTAAATGACATCAGAAGCTGAAGATTCAGGTGAAAGTGAATTCTTTTGTAGTTATACAGAAACTCCACTACCACACTCCACCCTCTTGAATGAATATAACCTAGTGGCTATCCACCTGATAATTCATAGATTACACTTCCATTCTTACATTTTATTTAAAATTGGAAATATATAGGTCAGTTTGCCCAAAAATGTGTTAAAAAAAACATTGGAATAATTGCCATGCCTAAACGGATCCGCCATCTAGTGGCATTAATATATATGACACAGCAAATATACTAAAAGAAAATTACATAAACAACCACATATATTAAAATAATAAAAAGCTCATACAAGGTTTAGTTAGTTGATTATTACATCAGAGATTAACTAGAGCCAACAAATCCTATCCACCCCCCCCACCCCCCTCACTTTAGGACATCAATAAAAGCAGTAAACTCAAACCCTCCTACTGGGGCAAATTTAAGACCCAAATATAGAACTTGCAACTCATTGGCTGTGAATTCCACCCCACTTCGATTAAAGATACTTTGCCCTAGTTTTCCCTTTTTGGTATCCCCCCCCCCGCACACGCACACACACACACACACACACTCTGTATCTCTTCCCCCCTCATTTCCTCTTTGGGATTGTGGTGGATAGGGTTGGCATGGATAAGATTCTGGGGGGGTATGGTTGCTGCCAATACCCTCCTCTCCCTTCTCTCCCTCTCCCATAATTGGTTTGGGACCATCCCCTATGCCCTCTGTAATGGTTGGGAGGACCAGGTGGGTTCCAATTGCCCTCCCTGGGAAAATCCAGTTGATCGGAATGGGGCAGTCTGTATGAATAATTGGGGTCTCCTGGGTAGTCAGAATTCATAGGTCGAAATGGACCATAATTAGGAGCGGGAGAATAATTATTTTGCCTAGGGGGATGGGCAGGATCCTGTGTTTTTGTGTCCTGTTTAGTTATTGTTCCTCTCCCTCCTGTTCTAGGTGGTGCAATCCGATGTGCAGTGTTCTGTGGGTCATGATTGGGTGTATTCAAATTACCAGCAGTGACCCTATTTTTACTCACTTCTTCCTTTTCTATGGAAGATGCCCTTGAATCCATGGCCATGTTTTCTATAGGTTGTTGCCATTTATAAACTAAATTGCAATGGAAATCTCCTATATCCCCCTGATATTTCTTAATTTTCCTATTTTGTATATCTTTTTTATCCAGACATTCTTTGAGTGATCTGTATCTTTCCTTATATTCAATGGGATCTATATAGGGATTCAGTTGATCTTTTAGACTCTGTATGTTGTTTTTAATACTGGCCAATTTTTGTTTCCGTCTGGTCACAATAATCTCCAGCAATTTCTTTTCACTAGATTTACAAAAGTGATACCATTTATCTTCCAGATCACTTTCTTGCAATCCATCATTGGGTGACAGGTTCCATCTCAATCTCCTTGTTGTAATATTAACATTTATCTATTTTTCTAAGGTCAGAATATGCCACCACGTCCGTATTTGTTTATCCATAGCGTGTTTGAGAGATCTTTGTCTTTGTTGGGTATACTCTGACCTCCTGAAAAAATCATATCTATAGCTACCTTTTTGTTTCCTATAAAATCAAAATATCATAAACCTCCATGGCTTCTTAAAGTGACAATCTAAGTGAATAAATAAAAAAAAAAAAAATAAATAAAAGTTGCGCCTAGGATAAACAGTGAACTAACAAAAACTCTATGCAGAAGCTGTTTCAATCTAGTGATAAAGGTGAAAATATGGGTGTCTATATGTCTATGCATGTGGCATAGATTATATATTCAGTGTTTACTCGATATTCAGTCAGTGCAGGCAATGTACACAGTATCTAATACAGTGTGTACAGTTTCTACTAGTTTTCTGGTGGTGTACACAGTATCTTATACAGTGTGTACAGTTTCTACTACACTTCTGGTGGTGTACACAGTATACAATACAGTGCAGCCATAGTACAGTTTCTAATACAGTGCAGACAGTGTACACAGTATCTAATACAGTGTGTACAGTTTCTAATCCACTTCAAGCGGTGTACACAGTATCTAATACAGTGTGCACAGTCTTTACTGCTTTTCTGGTGGTGTACACAGTATCTAATACAGTGTGTATAGTTTCTACTGCTTTTCTGGTGGTGTACACAGTATCTAATACAGTGTGTACAGTTTCTACTACACTTCTATTGGTGTACACAGTATACAATACAGTGCAGCCATAGTACAGTTTCTAATACATTGCAGGCGATGTGCACAGTATCTAATACAGTGTGTACAGTTTCTACTGCTTTTCTGGTGGTGTACACAGTATCTAATACAGTGTGTACAGTTTCTAATACAGTGTGTACGGTTTCTAATCCACTTCAGGTGGTGTACACAGTATCTAATACAGTGTGTACAGTTTCTAATTCACTTCAAGTGGTGTGCACAGTATCTAATACAGTGTGAACAGTTTTTACTGGTTTTCTGGTGCTGTACACAGTATCTAATACAGTGTGTACAGTTTCTACTACACTTCTGGTGGTGTATACAATATACAATACAGTGCAGCCATAGTACAGTTTCTAATACAGTGCAGGCGGTGTACACAGTATCTAATACAGTGTGTACAGTTTCTACTGCTTTTCTGGTGGTGTACACAGTATCTAATACAGTGTGTACAGTTTCTACTACACTTCTGGTGGTGTACACAGTATATAATACAGTGTACAGTTTCTACTACACTTCTGGTGGTGTACACAATACAGTGCAGCTGTAGTACAGTTTCTAATACAGTACAGGCGGTGTACACAGTATCTAATACAGTGTGTACAGTTTCTACTACACTGCTGGTGGTGTACACAGTATACAATACAGTGCAGCCATAGTACAGTTTCTAATACAGTACAGGCGGTGTACACAGTATCTAATACAGTGTGTACAGTTTCTACTACACTGCTGGTGGTGTACACAGTATACAATACAGTGCAGCCATAGTACAGTTTCTAATACAGTGCAGGCGGTGTACACAGTATCTAATACAGTGTGTACAGTTTTTACTGCTTTTCTGGTGGTGTACACAGTATCTAATACAGTGTGTACAGTTTCTACTACACTTCTGGTGGTGTACACAATACAGTGCAGCTGTAGTACAGTTTCTAATACAGTACAGGTGGTGTACACAGTATCTAATACAGTGTGTACAGTTTCTACTACACTGCTGGTGGTGTACACAGTATACAATACAGTGCAGCCATAGTACAGTTTCTAATACAGTACAGGCGCTGTACACAGTATCTAATACAGTGTGTACAGTTTCTACTACACTGCTGGTGGTGTACACAGTATACAATACAGTGCAGCCATAGTACAGTTTCTAATACAGTGCAGGCAGTGTACACAGTATCTAATACAGTGTGTACAGTTTCTACTGCTTTTCTGGTGGTGTACACAGTATCTAATACAGTGTGTACAGTTTCTAATACACTTCTGGTGGTGTACACAGTATATAATACAGTGTAAATTTTCTACTACACTTCTGGTGGTGTACACAATACAGTGCAGCTGTAGTACAGTTTCTAATACAGTACAGGTGGTGTACACAGTATCTAATACAGTGTGTACAGTTTCTACTACTTTCCTGGTAGTTTACACAGAATCTAATACAGTGTGTACAGTTTCTAATACAGTGTGTACAGTTTCTAACCCACTTCAGGTGGTGTACACAGTATCTAATACAGTGTGTACAGTTTCTAATCCACTTCAAGTGGTGTGCACAGTATCTAATACAGTGTGAACAGTTTTTACTGGTTTTCTGATGCTGTACACAGTATCTAATACAGTGTGTACAGTTTCTACTACACTTCTGGTGATGTATACAGTATACAATACAGTGCAGCCATAGTACAGTTTCTAAAACAGTGCAGGCGGTGTACACAGTATCTAATACAGTGTGTACAGTTTCTACTGCTTTTCTTGTGGTGTACACAGTATCTAATACAGTGTACAGTTTCCACTACACTTCTGGTGGTGTACACAATACAGTGCAGCTGTAGTACAGTTTCTAATACAGTACATGCTGAGTACACAGTATCTAATACAGTGTGTACAGTTTCTTCTACACTTCTGGTGGTGTACACAATACAGTGCAGCCATAGTACAGTTTCTAATACAGTGCAGGCGGTGTACACGGTATGTATTACAGTGTGTACAGTTTCTACTACTTTTCTGGTGGTTCAAAACAGAATCTAATACAGTGTGTACAGTTTCTAATACAGTGTGTACAGTTTCTAATCCACTTCAGGTGGTGTACACAGTATCTAATACAGTGTATACAGTTTCTACTAGTTTTCTGGTGGTGTACACAGTATCTAATACAGTGTGTACAGTTTCTACTAGTTGTCTGGTGGTGTACACAGTATCTAATACAGTGTGTATAGTTACTACTACACTTCTTGTGGTGTACACAATACAGTGCAGTCGTAGTACAGTTTCTAGTACAGTACAGGTGGTGTATACAGTATCTAATGCAGTGTGTACAGTTTATACTACTTTTCTGGTGGTGTACACAGTATATAATACAGTGTACAGTTTCTACTACACTTCTGGTGGTGTAAACAATACAGTGCAGCCGTAGTACAGTTTCTAGTACAGTACAGGTGGTGTATACAGTATCTAATGAAGTGTGTACAGTTTATACTACTTTTCTGGTGGTGTACACAGTATATAATACAGTGTACAGTTTCTACTACACTTCTGGTGGTGTACACAATACAGTGCAGCTGTAGTACAGTTTCGAATACAGTATAGGCGGTGTACACAGTATCTAATACAGTGTGTACAGTTTCTACTAGTTTTCTGGTGGTGTACACAATATCTAATACAGTGTGTACAGTTACTACTACACTTCTTGTGGTGTACACAATACAGTGTAGCCGTAGTACAGTTTCTAGTATAGTACAGGTGGTGTATACAGTATCTAATGCAGTGTGTACAGTTTATACTACTTTTCTGGTGGTGTACACAATATATAATACAGTGTACAGTTTCTACTACACTTCTGGTGGTGTACACAATACAGTGCAGCCGTAGTACAGTTTCTAATACAGTATAGGCGGTGTACACAGTATCTAATACAGTGTGTTCAGTTTCTAATCCACTTCAGGCGGTGTACACAGTATCTAATACAGTGTGTACTGTTTCTACTAGTTTTCTGGTGGTGTACACAGTATCTAATAGTGTGTATAGTTTATACTACACTTCTGGTTGTGTACACAGTATATAATACAGTGCAGCCGTAGTACAGTTTCTAATACAGTGCAGGCAGTGTGCACAGTATCTAATATAGTGTGTACAGTTTCTACTACACTTCTGGTGGTGTACACAGTATACAATACAGTGCAGCCATTGTACAGTTTCTAATACAGTGCAGGCGATGTACACAGTATCTTATACAGTGTGTACAGTTTCTGCTACACTTCTGGTGGAGTACAAAGTATCTAATACAGTGTGTACAGTTTCTAATACACTTCTGGCAGGGTACACAATATCTAATAGTGTGTACAGTTTCTGCTACACTTCTGGTGGAGTACAAAGTATCTAATACAGTGTGTACAGTTTCTAATACACTTCTGGCAGGGTACACAATATCTAATAGTGTGTACAGTTTCTACTACACTTCTGGTGGTGTACACAATACAGTGCAGCCGTAGTACAATTTCTAACACGGTGCAGGCGGTGTACACAGTATCTAATACAGTTTGTACAGTTTCTACTACTTTTCTGGTGGTGTACACAGTATCTAATACAGTGTGTACAGTTTCTAATCCACTTAAGGTGGTTTACACAGTTTCTAATACAGTGTGTACAGTTTCTAATAGTCTTCTGGTGGTGCACACAGTATATAACACAGTGTGTACAGTTTCTACTACACTTCTGGTGTACACAATACAGTGCAGCCATAGTACAGTTTCTAATGCAGTACAGGTGGTGTACACAGTATCTAATACAGTGTGTACAGTTTCTACTACTTTTCTGGTGGTGTACACAGTATATAATACAGTGTGTACAGTTTCTACTACACTTCTGGTGGTGTACACACTATCCAATATAGTGCAGCTGTTGTACAGTTTCTAATACAGTGCAGGCGGTGTACACAGTATCTAAGACAGTGTGTACAGTTTCTACTACTTTTATGGTAGTGTACACAGTATCTCATACAGTGTGTACAGTTTCTAATACGTGTACACAGTAACTAATACAGTGTAGTGTGGTGTTGCAAAATAAAAAATACATCATGTCCGGAAGGCCACAAAGGAGAGGCAGACGCTCACAGGCCACTAAAAGAGGGCAAGCAGCCTCTGTGTCTACAGTCAACAGTGGTGGTCATGGACATGGTGCATCCTCTGCAGGTGGCCGTGGGGCACGCTTGTCCTTTTTTTTGCTGCTGTCTGTGTTACTGAGCCACAACATGCAGAAGAGTTGGTGGAGTGGATAATGAAGCCAACCTCATCCTCCTCATCCTCTGTCACCCAGGCTCAGAGTAGTTTGCCTTCCAACGCAGCTGCCAAAGTGGCCTAATCCACAGTCACTTCTCCTGTAGCCCTACCATCATGCACGGAGAAGTCCACAGAAATATTCGACCACAGTGTTGGTTATATGCTGCTGGAGGATGCACAGCGATTTGAAGGCTCCAATGTTGGTTCACAGGTTGAGGAAGAGAGCAATGTGAGCATAGAGACAGGGGGTGCCACAGAAGGACAATAAACTGGCACTCATGTTCCCCCAGCTGCAGCATACTGCCAAGTTTGCTCCAGTGACGAGGAGGGAGGGGATGATGAGGTTACTGACTGTACTTGGCTGCCTGAGAGAAGAGAGAAAGAGGAGGCACAACTCCAATGAGGCAGGATGTCCTCTAGGGGGTAGCTTAAGGGCAGCCACCCTATTTCATCACACCACAGAGCTCCGGAGGTGCCGGGCGCTTCTGACTCCCCGCTGACTTTTAAAAGTTCCTTGGTGTGGGCCTCTTTTGACACGTATGCAGCAGATCGCACAGTTGCTGTTTGCAACCTATGTCTGAAGCGGATCAAGTGTGGCCAAAACAGCAGCCACTTGGGCACCACATGCTTGACCAGACATATGACGACCTGCCATGCAGTCCATTGGCAACAGCACTTGAAAGACCCACATCAGTCCTCTCAAAAACCTGCACTGAGAGGAATGAAGGTATAGCAATAGGTGTCCCAAGTACTTGCAGCCAATCTGCTAGCAGTACACCACCAACTGATTTTAGCAGGCAAATTTCCCTACCCCTTGCTGAACCGTAAAAAGAAATTCAGTCCCAGCCATCCACATGCTCAGCATTAGGGATGAGCTTCGAGTTCGAGTCGAACTCATGTTCGACTCGAACATTGGCTGTTCGCAAGTTCGCCGAACAGCGAACAATTTGGGGTGTTCGCGGCAAATTCGAATGCCGCGGAACACCCTTTAAAAGTCTATGGGAGAAATCAGAAGTGCTAATTTTAAAGGCTAATATGCAAGTTATTGTCAAATATGGAAATAAGTGCAGTGCTGCACCAAATAGTATTGGAAAAAAAACAAAATAAAATTATATAGTGTACAGTAAGCAGCTAACACACCTCTAGACACAGGCAAAAGCAACAAATAATACAAATATAGTGTAGCGCTATGTGCACATATAAATAATGTGTCAGCATTTAACTTAACACACAAACAATATTGTAACAATAAGTGATACAGATACCGTAAAAAGTGACTGCAGTAAATAAATAGCGTGAATAAAACAATTTTGACAAATAAAAATCAAAAAAATGAGTTTTTGTTTTTTAAAAAACATACATGTGCGATGAATCAAATAATATAGTTCATAAGAAATTGACAATTAAATTGATGATGAAATAGTGGGATAGAAAACCACCACCAAACAGTCTATAAATATAAAAAGTGCAAAAAAACTCCTGGGATTTCTACGTAGACTAAATAATTCACATCTGGCAAATGGATATGAAGGAAATCGCAAATGGGTGGAAGATCAAAATAAGTGACAGGACCATCACCGGAGCATCAAAAGATGCTTACCAGAGTCTGATGACCTGAAAAGACATACGTCTTACAAGTCTCAGAAAGCGTGATGACCACCAGGTCTGGCGAGAAGAAACGTCAAATAATCCTCAGCTTCCAAAAGGAGGGAGGGAGGAAGGGTCTCACCAAAGTTTTGATCGTCCCCAAGATGGTCCAACAGGCCCAGTAGATGTTTTAAAAATCATGCGAGAAGAGAAACTCACATGGCATGATATCGTTTAAAAACAACAATTTATTAAAATGGTAAAGATAAAACACTCACATGGCAGAAGATCAGAAACAGCTTATATAAAATCAGTTGCGTTAATCATAAGGAGTCCACCCGACATGTTTCGGCATACAAAGCCTTCATCTGGGGCATAATATGCAAGTTATTGTCATAAAAAGTGTTTGGGGACCCAGGTCCTGCCCCAGGGGACATGGATCAATGCAAAAAAAGTTTTAAAAACGGATGTTTTTTCAGGAGCAGTGATTTTAATAATGCTTAAAGTCAAACAATAAAAGTGTAATATCCCTTTAAATTTCGTACCTGGGGGGTGTCTATAGTATGCCTGTAAAGGGGCGCATGTTTCCTGTGTTTAGAACAGTCTGACAGCAAAATGACATTTTGAAGGAAAAAACTCATTTAAAACTACCCGCGGCTATTGCATTGCCGACAATACACATAGAAGTTCATTGATAAAAACGGCATGGGAATTCCCCAAAGGGGAACCCCGAACCAAAATTAAAAAAAAAAAATGACGTGGGAGTCCCGCTAAATTCCATACCAGGCCCTTCAGGTCTGATATGGATATTAAGGGGAACCCCGGCCAAAATTTAAAAAAAAAAATGACGTGGGGTTCCCCCTAAATTCCATACCAGACCCTTCAGGTCTGGTATGGATTTTAAGGGGAACCCCGCACCAAAAAAAAAAACAGCGTGGGGTCCCCCCAAAAATCCATACCAGACCCTTATCCGAGCACGCAACCTGGCAGGCCGCAGGAAAAGAGGGGGGGACGAGAGTGCGGCCCCCCCCTCCTGAACCGTACCAGGCCACATGCCCTCAACATTGGGAGGGTGCTTTTGGGTAGCCCCCCAAAACACCTTGTCCCCATGTTGATGAGGACAAGGGCCTCATCCCCACAACCCTGGCCGGTGGTTGTCGGGGTCTGCGGGCGGGGGGCTTATCGGAATCTGGAAGCCCCCTTTAACAAGGGGACCCCCAGATCCCGGCCCCCCCCTGTGTGAAATGGTACCCCTACCATTTCACTAAAAAACTGTCAAAAATTTTAAAAATGACAAGAGACAGTTTTTGACAATTCCTTTATTTAAATACTTCTTCTTTCTTCTATCTTCCTTCATCTTCTGGTTCTTCTGGCTCTTCTGGTTCTTCCTCTGGCGTTCTCATCCAGCATCTCCTCCGCGGCGTCTTCTATCTTCTTCTCCTCGGGCCGCTCCGCACCCATGGCATGGGGGGAGGCTCCCGCTCTTCTCTTCTTCTTCATCTTCTTCTCTTCTTTTCTTCTTCTTTTCTTCTCTTCTTCATTTTCTTCTCCGGGCTGCTCCGCACCCATGCTGGCATGGAGGGAGGCTCCCGCTGTGTGACGGCGCTCCTCGTCTGACAGTTCTTAAATAATGGGGGGCGGGGCCACCCGGTGACCCCGCCCCCCTCTGACGCACGGTGACTTGACGGGACTTCCCTGTGACGTCACGGGGAATGCCACAGGGAAGTCCCGTCATGTCCCGTGCGTCAGAGGGGGGCGGGGTCACCGGGTGGCCCCGCCCCCCATTATTTAAGAACTGTCAGACGAGGAGCGCCGTCACACAGCGGGAGCCTCCCTCCATGCCAGCATGGGCGCGGAGCGGCCCGGAGAAGAAAATGAAGAAGAGAAGAAGAGAAGAAAAGAAGGAGAGAAGAAGATGAAGAAGATGAAGAGAAGAGCGGGAGCCTCCCATCCATGCCATGGGTGCGGAGCGGCCCGAGGAGAAGAAGATAGAAGACGCCGCGGAGGAGATGCTGGACGAGAACACCGGAGGAAGAACCAGAAGAGCCAGAAGAACCAGAAGAACCAGAAGATGAAGGAAGATAGAAGAAAGAAGAAGTATTTAAATAAAGGAATTGTCAAAAACTGTCTCTTGTCATTTTTAACATTTTTGACAGTTTTTTAGTGAAATGGTAGGGGTACTTTTGTACCCCCTTACCATTTCACACAGGGGGGGGGCCGGGATCTGGGGGTCCCCTTGTTAAAGGGGGCTTCCAGATTCCGATAAGCCCCCCGCCCGCAGACCCCCACAACCACCGGCCAGGGTTGTGGGGATGAGGCCCTTGTCCTCATCAACATGGGGACAAGGTGTTTTGGGGGCTACCCCAAAGCACCCTCCCAATGTTGAGGGCATGTGGCCTGGTACGGTTCAGGAGGGGGGGGCCGCACTCTCGTCCCCCCCTCTTTTCCTGCGGCCTGCCAGGTTGCGTGCTCAGATAAGGGTCTGGTATGGATTTTTGGGGGGACCCCACGCCGTTTTTTTTTTTTTTTGGCGCGGGGTTCCCCTTAAAATCCATACCAGACCTGAAGGGTCTGGTATGGAATTTAGGGGGAACCCCACGTCATTTTTTTTTTTAAATTTTGGCCGGGGTTCCCCTTAATATCCATACCAGACCTGAAGGGCCTGGTATGGAATTTAGGGGGACTCCCACGTCATTTTTTTTTTTAAATTTTGGTTCGGGGTTCCCCTTTGGGGAATTCCCATGCCGTTTTTATCAATGAACTTCTATGTGTATTGTAGGCAATGCAATAGCCGCGGGTAGTTTTAAATGAGTTTTTTCCTTCAAAATGTCATTTTGCTGTCAGACTGTTCTAAACACAGGAAACATGCGCCCCTTTACAGGCATACTATAGACACCCCCCAGGTACGAAATTTAAAGGGATATTACACTTTTATTGTTTGACTTTAAGCATTATTAAAATCACTGCTCCTGAAAAAACGGACGTTTTTAAAACTTTTTTTTGCATTGATCCATATCCCCTGGGGCAGGACCCAGGTCCCCAAACACTTTTTATGACAATAACTTGCATATTAGCCTTTAAAATTAGCACTTTTGATTATTCATGTTCGTGTCCCATAGACTTTAACGGTGTTCGCGTGTTCGAACGAACTTTTTTCCTGTTCGCATGTTCTGGTGCGAACCGAACAGGGGGGTGTTCGGCTCATCCCTACTCAGCATCTAAATGCTAGCTTGGCCAAATTGCTAGCAGTGAAAATGCTGCCTTTTTAGCTGGTAGACTCTGCCCCGTTTCATGAATTTGTGGAATGTGTTGTACCTCAGTGGTAGGTTCCAAAACGCCATTTATTTTCATGGAAGGCCATTCCTGCTCTCTACCTGCATGTGGAAGGCAATGTTTTGGCCTCGTTGGACAGGGCGGTCAGCAGTAAAGTTCATATTACCACTGACTCATGGTCCAGCAGGCATGGGCAGGGATGTTACCTTTCCCTCACAGCGCACTGGGTTACTCTGCTGGCAGCTGTGAAGGATGCAGGACAGGGTTCAGTGTTGTTGGAGCTTTTTCCGGCACCACGCCTCCAAAATGCTAGTGGTGATTCTGCCACAGCTCTCTCCTCCACCCCCTCCTCTTCTTCTTCCTCTATGGCCTTTTTTATAGATTTGTCCTCTGAACCAGCAGTGCTCCGTAAGTGTTCAAAGGGCTACGCAAGCAGTCAGGCTAAAAGATGCCATGCAGTGCTTGAGTTGGTCTGCCTAGGAGACAGGAGCCACACTGGGGCAGAGATTCTGTCAGCTCTGCAGGGGCAGGCTCAGGGGTGATTGACGCCTTGCCAGCTTCAGCCAGGAATGGTTGTATGTGACAATGGCACCAACATTCTCACCGCCCTCCGACAGGGACATTTGACTCATGTTCCATGCTTGGCACACGTCCTGAATTTAGTGGTGCAGCAGTTCTTGAGCAGGTACCCAGGCTTACAGGATCTCCTGAGGCAGGCCAGAAAAGTCTGTGGTCATTTCCGCCGGTCATACAATGCCGGTACTCAGCTGGCTGACATTCAAAGAGAATGCAACCTGCCCACCAACTGCCTCATTTGTGACATGCCCACCAGGTGGAACTCAATGTTGGCAATGCTGCAGTGGCTGTACACACAGCAGAGGGCCATCAATGAGTACCTGTGTGAGTATGGCATCAGGACAGGGTCAGGGGCCTTGGCTTCTTTTCCCACGCCAGTTGCTACTGATCAAGGATGCATGCACTGTCCTGTCACCATTTGAGGAGGCCACAAGGATGGTGAGCAGCAACAATGTATGTATCAGTGGCACTGTCCCTCTAGTCTTCCAGCTGGAGCACACGCTTTGTGGAATCATGGACAGGGCACTTGAGGCAGAACAGAGGTAGGAAGAGGAGGACTCCTTTTCCTCTCAAGGCTCCCTTTATCCAGATAGTATTCCTGCGGACCTGATTCTGCAAAGCCTGTGAAAGGACCCTAGGATTCATGGTATCAAGGAGAGGGATCATTACTGGATGGCAACCCTTCTTGATCCACCTTACAAAGATAAGGTTGCAGAACTCATCCTGCCTTTGCAGAGGAAACAGAAGATGAAACATCTTCAGGAGGCCTTGAAGAAAGGTTTGTGCAACGCATTTCCAGACCCTGGGAGGTGACCATTTCCTGATGCAGGACAACATGTTGCTGAGGCTTTGTTCAGTCAGAGGAAGAGCAGTGGAGAAGGTGGCCATCTGACCGATGCCTTTAAGCAATTTTTCAGTCCTCAGCGCCAAGGTCTGATCGGTTCAAGCAACCATCTCCAGAATCTGCATTATATGGTGTAGGAATATCTAGGGGCAAGAGCAGACTTGGAGGCCTTTCCAACAGAGCAACCACTGGGTTACTTGGTCTTGAGGATTGACCACTGGCCAGAACTTGCTCAATATGCAATTGATCTACTAGCCTGTCCTGCATCCAGCGTGCTTTCTGAATGCACATTCGGTGCTGCTGGAGGGTTTGTAACAGATCAAAGAGTGTGCCTGTCCACAGACTGTTGATAGGCTCATATTCATAAAAACAAATCAGTCTTGGATCAGCAGCTATCAAGCACCTAATGCTGATGTAACTGATTGAATTTGCTATGGATGTGAGATTTCTTGAAGACTGCCCTTGCTGACTATCCTTTTCCTCCTCAATCTTAATGATGCTAGCTTCCAACAATATTTTTGGTTTAGGGCACCACCACCACCCAAGGCACAAATTTTCTGCCCCTGTTTAACCGCTTGCCGACCGCCTCACGCAGATATGCTGCGGCAGAAGGGCAACGTACAGGCAGAATCACGTACCTGTACGTTGCCCTTTAAGAGGCGGCCTGTGGGCACGCACGTGACAAGCTCCGTGAGATGGGTCATGGGTCCAGCGGACTCGATGTCCATGGGAATACCCACGACTGTCTCACGGAGAGGAAGAACGGGGAGATGCTAATGTAAACAAGCATCTCCCCGTTCTGCCTAGTGACAGTGTCACTGATCTCTGCTCTCTGTGATCGGGAGCAGAGATCAGTGATGTGCCACACACAGCCCCTCCCCCAAACAGTAAGAAACACTTCCCAGGACACACTTAACCCCTACACTGCCACCTAGTGGTTAACCCCTTCATTGCCAGTGTCGTTTACACAGGAATCAGTGCATTTGTATAGCACTGATTGCTATATAAATGACAATGGTCCCAAAAATGTGTCAAAATGTCTGATGTGTCCGCCATAATGTCGCAGTCATGATAAAAATCATTACTAGTAAAAAAAAAAAATATTAATAAAAATGCCATAAAACTATCCCCTATTTTGTAAACTCTATAACTTTTGCGCAAACCAATCAATAAACGCTTATTGCGATTTTTTTTACCAAAAGTATATCGAAGAATACATATCGGCCTAAACTGAGGAAAAAAAATGATTTTTTATATATTTTTGGGGATATTTATTATAGCAAAATGTAAAAAATAATGCATTTTTTTCAAATTTGTCACTTTTTTTTGTTTATAGCGCAAAAAAGAAAAACAAACCGCAGGGTTGATCAAATACTACCAAAAGAAAGCTCTATTTGTTGGAAAAAAAAGGACGTCAATTTTGTTTGGGAGCCACGTCGCACGACCGTGCAATTGTCAGTTAAAGCGACGCAGTGCCAAATCGCAAAAAGTGCTCTGGTCAGGAAGGGGGTAAATTCTTCATCTAATATTTCACAGCAGGGACCATTCCTGCGCCCAATGAGAGTATCTGTGAGGGGTTACAGTGTTGTGGCACCACCACCGCCACCACCCAAGGCCAAATTTTTCTGCCCCTGTTTAACAGGGGCATGTAATTACAATTCCTGATAAATTTCACAGCAGGGCCCATTCCTGTGCCCAACAAGAGTAACTGTGAGGGCTTACAGTGTTCTGGCACCACCAAAACCAAAGGCCCAATTTTTCTGCCCCTGTTTAATAGGGGCATGTAATTACAATTTTGATATAATATTTCACAGCAGGGCCCGTTCCTGCACCCAACAAGAGTAACTGTGAAGGCTTACAGTGTTCTGGAGCCCCCAAGACCAAAGGCCCAATTTTCTACCCCTGTTTAACAGGGGCATGTCATCACAATTCTTGATATAATATTTCACAGCAGGGCCCATTCCTGCACCCAACAAGAGTAACTGTGAGGGCTTACAGTGTTCTGGTACTACCAACACCTCAGGCCCAATTTTCTGCAGAGTATATAGGGCAGGCCATATAGTAGGAAGAAAAGAACGGCTGCACACCGCAGGAACGCTCCAACAATTTTATTCCAAAAATAGCAAATGACAGCCAACAAAGACAGAGTGTCCGAACCAAGGAGGTGACGTGTGTGTTTCAACTGACCTCAATGCTTCTTCAAACCTACAGCACAACTGAAGCACTGAGCATATAAAGCAGTGGTTCTCAACTCCTGTCCTCAGGACCCACTAAGAGGCCAGGTTTGCAAGATAACTGAAATACATCACAGGTGATATAATTTGCTGCTCAGTGATTGCAGTATTTTAGTCTGCATCTCCCCAAGGTACTATTTAAAATCTGGCCTGTTAGTGGGTCCTGAGGACAGGAGTTGAGAACCATTAATATAAAGGCTCCATCCCCCCCACACACAGGTGCGGGATAATGCAATTAGCTGTGCTGATTGTCTGACAAGGCAATCCTAATACCTGCATAACTATACCTCTGTGTTACCATATGACAACATGGCATAGCATGTAAACTTCATACAAAAAATATATATAATATTTATAAAAAATAATAACACCGAAAAAGATTGTTATGCTAGTCATACAATATAAGTATAAGTATGTTAAAGTGTAGAGGAAAAAAACTTAAATGACAAATAGCATAATATTGAGAATAATAGAAACTAACCCAAATATATGGATGAGGCGTATAAATAAATTACTAGAGAAATAGGGGGTAATTTACGATAGCGCCGCGGGGCTAATTAGTGTGAATCCATGCTAATTATTATTGATATAATTGCCTTAATGGTACTGAAATATGCAGTATATTATTTAAAGATAATCTGCTTTTAACCACTTGCTTACTGGGCACTTAAACCCCCTTCCTGCCCAGACAAATTTTCAGCTTTCATCGCTGTCACTCTTTGAATGACAATTACGCAGTCATGCTACAATTTACCCAAATTAAATTTTTATCATTTTTTTCACACAAATACAGCTTTCTTTTGGTGGTATTTAATTGCTGCTGGGTTTTTTATTCTTTGCTAAATAAAACAAAAAGGGACTGAAATTTTGGAAAAAAAACACAAAACTGTTTCATAGTTTGTTATAAAATTTTGAAAACAGGTAATTTTTCTCCTTCACTGATATGCGCTAATGAGGTTGCACTGATGGGCACTGATAGGCGGCGCTGATGGGCACTGATAGGCGGCACTGATAGGCGGCACTGATGGGCACTGATAGGGCGGCACTAATGGGCACTGATAGGTGGCTTTGATAAGCACTGATGAGGTGGCACTGGTAGGTGGCGCTGATGGGTAACACTGATTATTACACAATGATGGGCATTGATTGGCAGCACTGGTGGGCATTGATGGTGGCACTGTGGGCACTGGTAGGTCGCGCTGGTGGGTACTGATAGGTGATACTGGTAGGTGGCACAGTGGGCACTGGCAGGTGACACTGGTGGGTACAGCCGCGGCTTTCTGAGTGAGGGACCGATGTCCCTCTGACAGAAGCCGGTGATCGGCTTTTTTTTCTCCTCACGCTGACAGCGTGAGAGGAAAAAAAATACAGATTACTGAGTTTCTGTTTACATCATGTGATCAGCCGTCATTGGCTGACAGCTGATCATGTGGTAAGGGGCCGGGATCGACCCCCTACTCGTATCTGTGATCAGCTGAGTCTCATAGACGTCAAAATGTCGCTTCCGCCCATAGCTCTTAAAGGGCCATTTAAAAAAAAAAATTTTAAATGACAATTTTTTTTTAATTGCATTTTAATGTAAATATGAGATCTGAGGTCTTTTTGACCCATCTCATATTTAAGAGGTCCTGTCATGCTTTTTTATAATAAAAGTGACACAATTTTTTTTTTTTTTTTTTTTTAACAGTGTAAAAATGTAAAAAAAAGGTAAAATAAATAAGAAAAAAGAAAATTTTTTAAACGCGCCCTGTCCCAACGAGCTCGCGTGCAGAAGCGATCGCATACGTGACTAGCGGCCGCATATGAAAACGATGTTCAAACCACACATGTGAGGTATCGCTGCGATTGATAGAGCAAAAGCAATAATTCTAGCCCTAGACCCCTTCTGTAACTTAAAATATGCAACCTGTAGAATTTTTTAAACGTCGCCTATGGAGATTTTTAAGGGTAAAAGTTTGACGCCATTCCACAAGCGGGCGCAATTTTGAAGTGTGACATATTGGGTATTAATGTACTCGGCATAACATTATCTTTCACAATATAAAAAAATTGGGCTAACTTTACTTTTGTCTTATTTTTTAATTCAAAAAAGTGTATTTTTTAAAAACAAAGTGCTCTTGTAAGACCGCTGCGCAAATACGGTGTGACAGAAAGTATTGCAAAGACCGCCATTTTATTCTCTAGGGTGTTAGAAAAAAAATGTATAATGTTTGGGGGTTCTAAGTAAATTTTTAGCAAAAAAAAACGTTTTTAACTTGTAAACAACAAATCTCAGAAAGAGGCTCGGTCTTTAAGTGGTTGGTGACCATACACTGCAATCCGTTAGATCTTAAAAAAAATTTGATTCAGTGTAAAGGGCCGTACACACGATCGGACCTTGTACAAACTTTCCCGTGGATTTTTGTACAAAGGGCGTTGTCCCTGAACTTGTATTGCATACAGACTTTTAGGCAACTTTTAGGCAACAAACACGAACGTAGTGACGTTACAACGTACTGATGACACTTCAAAAGAAGACGTTCAGTTCTCTGGCGTCACCCTTCGGGCTCCTTCTGCTAATTTGTAATTAGTTGACGTTTGGTCAGTGCAGAGTCGCGGTTTCCAGTTCCGTGCGTTGCTTTGCGTTTCCGACCGTTTGTAGGGCAACCAGCCATGTTGCGCAATCCTAGGAGAGAGCGTGCTGTTTATGGGCTTGGAGTTCTTGCTGTGACTGCAGCCCGGTCCAGGAATAATCGGAGTAGTAGGATGAGGAGTATTTGGGCCAAAACTTGGCTACTTAATCGTGACCAATTTAGCCATATGCCCTTGCTGCGTGAGCTGCAGGAGAATAATCCTAATGATTATCAGAATTATCTCCGGATGATGGACTCCTGCTTTCAGCAACTATTGTCCTTGCTGTCCCCCTATATCATGAAGCAGGACACCTGCATGAGGGCTGCTATTCCAGCAGAGCAAAGGCTCATAGCCACCTTACGCTATTTGGTGACAGGGAGGAGTCTCCAGGATATCAAATTTACCACTGGTATCTCTCCCCAGGCTCTGGGAGTGATTATTCCTGAGACATGTAGTGCTATTATCCAAGTCCTGCAGAAGGACTATATTCGTGTAAGTGTTTTGCTTTAATATCACCTTCATGTTTTCTATAATGTATTTTCTAAATTTTGTATTCCATCCTTCCCATTTTTGTAATATGCTGTAAATGAATGTCCTCTTTGTCCTCATGCATGCTGTAACGTTTTTGATGGCCTACATGCATATTTTCCTTCACTAACCTCCCCAGCATGCTACCCTGGGCCCATACACACCTAGCCTAGTAACTTAACACTGTATTTTTTATGCTTCATTTTTATGTTTACCCCAAACACCCCCTAAAATGTGTCTCAATCTTATTCCTGTCCTTTAAATTAATGCAGAGTGCAAGAGTCCCTTTTTGGTGGTGCAAACACTTACCCCCCCCCACCCCCCCCCAAAAAATAAAATAAAACAGTCAACCGATAGAACTACTCTATCTGCTGATTTTGATAAACTCATACACAGTATACCTTATTTTTTGAGTTAAGATTGCTGCCTAAATTCTCGAAAGCATGTAGTGCAAGGGCCTGCCTGATTACCTTCAAAAGGTCCAAATTATACATTAGTTATGATGTATTTAGCATTATGAGGGGCCAAACATTATGACACGGCTGATCACGTGGTAAAGAGCCTCTGCCGGAGGCTCTTTACCAAGATCGGTGTAGCTCCACCGATCGCCACGATGCAGCAGCGGCATGTTATCCTGCTGGACGTCATATGACGCCCAGTCAGGATAACGGAACCACTTCCCGGACGTCAATCCGCTATAGGGCGGGCGGGAAGTGGTTAAAGTCTTCTTTTTAACATCTTCTTTCTTCTATGTTCCTTTGTTTTCTTCCTCCATCTTCTTCTTGCTCCGATCCTCTGCTTCTTGCTCTGGTGTTCTCGTCCGGCATCTTCCTCCGTGGCGTCTTCTTCCCTTCTTCTTCTTCTTCTTCTCGGGCTGCTCCGCATACATGATGGGAGGCTCCCGCTGTGTGACGCTTCTGCGTGACATCAGAGGGGGGCGGGGTCACCCGTTACGTAATGGTTGACCCCCTCTGACATCACCGGGAAGGCCACAGGGAATTCTCTATCAAGTCCCCGTGCATCAGAGGCGGGCAGGGTCATTGGGTGGTCCCGCCCTCCGTTATTTAAGAACCGTCAGAAGACGAGAAGCGTCACACAGCGGTAGCCTCCCATCATGTATGCGGAGCGGCCTGAGAAGAAGAAGAAGGGAAGAAGACACCGTGGAGGAAGATGCTGGACGAGAACACCAGAGCAAGAAGCAGAGGATTGGAGCAAGAAAAAGATGGAGGAAGAAAACAAAGGAACATAGAAGAAAGAAGATGTTAAAAAGAAGACTTTAACCACTTCCCGCCCGCCCTATAGTGGATTGACGTCCGGGAAGTGGTTCCGTTATCCTGACTGGGCGTCATATGACGTCCAGCAGGATAACATGCCGCCGCGCGCCCGCGGGGGCATGCATTGCGGCGATTGGTGGAGCTACACTGATCTTGGTAAAGAGCCTCCGGCAGAGGCTCTTTACCATGTGATCAGCCGTGTCCAATCACGGCTGATCACGCTGTCAATAGGAAGAGCCGTTGATCGGCTTTTCCTCACTCGCGTCTGACAGACGCGAGTAGAGGAGAGCCGATCGGCTGCTCTCCTGACAGGGGGGTTCTGCGCTGATTGTTTATCAGCACAGCCCCCACTCAGATCACCACACTGGAATACCAGGGAAGGGGCAACATCTGGATGGCAAGGTATGTACCCCATGGCCATCCACATGTGCCAAATGTGCCCAATCTGTGCCAATCAGTGCCCACAAATGGGCACTGATTGGCACCATAATGTTCCAGATCTGCCCAGCAGTGCCCCCAATATGTTTTATCAGTGCCACCGATCAGTGTGTTCAGTGCCACCTGTCAGTGCCCATCTGTGCCTATCAGTGCCCATAAGTGCCACCCATCAGTGCCACCCATAAGTACCCATCAGTGCCACCCATATGCACCAATCAATGCCACCTACGAGTGCCCATCAGTGCCACCTATCAGTGCCCATCAGTGCCGCCTATCAGTGCCCATCATCAGTGCCCATCAGTGCCACCTCATTGGTGCCACCTCATCGGTGCCCATCAGTGCCGCCGTATCAGTGCCCGTCAGTGCAGCCATATCAGTGCCCGTCATTGAAGAAGAAAACGTACTTCTTTACAAAAAAATTTAACATAAACAAAGAAAACCTTTTTTTTTTCATTAATAGCCGCGAGTAGTTTTAAACGACTTTTTTCCCTTTGAAATGTCATTTTGCTGTCAGACTGTTCTAAACACGGGAAACATGCGCCCCTTTACAGGCATACTATAGACACCCCCCAGGTATGAAATTTAAAGGAATATTACACTTTTCTTGTTTCACTTTAAGCATTATTAAAATCACTGCTCCCAAAAAAAGGCAGTTTTTTAAAACTTTTTTTTGCATTGATACATGTTCCCTGGGGCAGGACCCGGGTCCCCAAACACTTTTTATGACAATACCATGCATATAAGCCTTTAAAATTAGCACTTTTGATTATTCATATCGAGTCCCATAGACTTTAACGGTGTTCGCGTGTTCAAACAAATTTTTTGACTGTTCGTATGTTCTGGTGCGAACCGAACAGGGGGGTGTTTGGCTCATCCCTAATGGCAATTAGCTTGCATATTATCCATTAAAATTATCACTTTTGAATTCTCCCCTAGACTTTTATAGGGTGTTCCCTGGCTTTAGCATTTGCAGAAAAAAACATAAACGGTTTGCTATTTGGCCAACGGGCGAACAGCCAATGTTCAAGTCAAACTCATGTTCGGCCCAAACATACAGCCCATCCCTACTGCTTAAATAAAGGCCTATATTGTGACCAGATTATGAGATATACGCCACCCATTATGGTTTGTCTTGTGTTCTGTTTTGAAGACATCTGATACTTGTCACCAAAATGATGAAGTCAGCTTTGAATTCACATGAATTTCTTAGCCAGTTTATTGAACAATACAGAGAGCTCCCGTGTATGTGGCAAGTAAAAAATAAAGATTATTGCAATAAAGCCAAGAGGATGGCAGCAATTGATAAACTGGTGGAATTTGCAAAGACTGTGTACCCCAGAGCAAACTGCAGTTTGATAAAGACCAAAATTGGGGGCCTCAGAAGTATGTACAACAGGGAACGAAAGAAGATTGACGATTCCAAAAAATCAGGAGCAGCAGCTGAAGATGTGTATGTTCCCAAGCTGTGGTATTTCAACAGCCTCCATTTTTTGGCGGATCAAACTGTACCACGCAGATCTCTATCTACACTACCCTCTGCATCAGCTGAGGCCACCGATACTGAGCCTGATCCTACACAGGATGAAGAGGAGGAGGAGCTCAGCTTGACCCAGGTATAGCATGGTTTAAAAGCTTGCCTAAAAAATATAAATGATTTAATTAGATGGTAGTAATGCATAGTAATTTGTTGTCTTAAAAAAGTGAGTTCCATATCAATAGACAGTAGTGGCCAAAAAGGATTAGGACAAGAATGATAAATGCTGGAGTCAGAATGATAGTCTTTACTATTTGGACACATTCCAAATTAAAAAGTCATGACCTGAAAAGTGTTTGTGACTGATGTCCAAAAATTAAAATGATGTTGGTTTTACACACACAGGAACTTTGGAGCCAAGAAGAGCCTGGGCCCAGCAGCCAGATGACAACTGAGTGCAGAATCCCTCCCCTGCATTCTCCCAAAAAAAGGGCCAGGAAGAGCCAACATCTGGATGAGGCCACAGCTGAGTTCTTAACTAGGGCTACTTCTGTGATCACCACAGCACCCGATAGTGCTGAAGGGTTTGGATGTTTTACTGCTAATAAGCTCCGTGAGCTTGACGCAGATCAAAGGGAACTATGTGAGGGGCTAATCATCCAGCTCTTCAGCAAGGCCAGAAAACAAGAGCTAACCAGTAAATCTCATGTATGTGATTTGGACCACACACCTCCACCTCCTCCACAACAAGCCTACCCACCCCAGCAAACCTACCCACCCCAGCAAACTTACCCACCCCAGCAAACCTACCCACCTCAGCAAACCTACCCACCCCAGCAAGCCCACCCACCTCAGCAGCATGGTGGTCAGTGGCAAAATCAGCCCCAGGATCCACAACAAGGCCAGTGGTCTGAGGAGTTTAGGGGCTACTAATTTAGCATGTTGTATTTTTTGATTTGAGTATGATTTAATAGGCTATATTTTTTATTTTCTGTGTATCATTTGCTCTTTTTGTTTATAATTTATAATTTTTTATTGTGATGACAGAGA
Organism: Aquarana catesbeiana; assembly: GCF_042186555.1. NCBI lineage: Eukaryota > Metazoa > Chordata > Amphibia > Anura > Ranidae > Aquarana > Aquarana catesbeiana. Next base: position 290,953,795 of record NC_133328.1, read on the forward strand.
ATATGTCTAATAATTTAGTAATTTTATTTATGTTGTGAATGCACAATAAACAAAATTGACAAAAAAAGACAACATTTTTTTATTTATATCATTAGAACACAAATCCAAAGTAAAATATGGTTGTCTGTACTCTGTCAGTATCACCAGCAAAGCAGATTTATTATTAAGCCATTAAAAAGAAGAAGAGAATGGTGCACTGCATTTAGAAATTTCATAATTTGACACGTCAAGAATGTGCTATCTCCATTACGAACGCTAGTTTTACAAGACCCACCGCTTCGTGCTGGTCCTTGCTTCCGAGAATGCGTTTGTACTTTGGACTAAAGTCCGATGGTTTTTGTGTACACACGATCGGACTTTGCTCCATCGGACTTTTGTTGCCGGAAAGTTTGTCCGTTCGCACAGCCAACAAAAGTCAGATGAAAACAGAAAAAGTTTGTCCGATGGAGCGTACACACGGTCGGATGTTGCTCCAAAACAGCTAATTTGCATGTTTGTTGTCAAAAAGTCCGATCTTGTGTACGGCCCTTTCGAGCCTGTTTGATTTCCTATAATTTGAATTAATTGTTCAAGTGCATCTTCCTATCACTTATTTTACCGAAATATCGAGTTGTACAGCGATTGGCCAATCAGATTGCATAATGCATGATCATCTTAACCACTTTAGCCCAGAGGATTTGGCAGCTCAATGACCAGAGGACTTTTTACAATTTGGCACTACGCTGCTTTAACTGGTAATTGCGTGGTCATGCAATGTTGTACCCAAACAAAATTTGCGTCCTTTTTTTCCTCTGCGATTTTTATTTTTTTGCGATATAAGTGGAAAAAAAACGAAAATTTTGAAAAAAAATTATATTTTCTACTTTTTTGTTATAAGAAAAATTTGATAAACTGAAATTTAGTCATACATTTGGGGGAAAATATATTCAGCCACATGTCTTTGGTAAAAATAAAGTCAATAAGCGTATATTTATTGGTTTGCGCAAAAGTTATAGCGTCTACAAACTAGGGTACATTTTCTGAAATTTACGTAGCTTTTAGTTTATGACTGCCTATCTAATTTCTTCAGGTGCTAAAATGTCAGGGCAGTACAAATCCCCCCAAATGACCCCATTTTGGAAAGTAGACACCGCAAGGAAATTTCTGAGAGGCATTTCCTTGCGGTTACAAGTGATTGAAAAATGACAAAAAAGGCTTACATCTTGTCTAAAACCCTGGACATAGCGGGAGCCAGGATGAGAGACGTGAGGACGTAACGTCTGTCATGGAGGGAGGGGCCTGACTGTGCCGGCTGGAGCATGAGCGAGCGCTGACCTGGGAGAGAGCCGTATCGGACCCGAAGAGGAGAAGGAGAGCCTCGGAGTCCGCAGATGACACCCTCCTCGACCGTACTGAAACATGCACGCTTGTACGCCGCATACCCGGTGGATTACCCGGCGGATCTTAGGTGAAACTACTGGGGTTACCCCTCCCCCCCCCCGTGTCCTACCAATCCAACCCTGACGTTTAGGGCTTCTCCTGGACCCCTAGAGGCCAGCCGGTGTTTTTTTCTTCCACCACAGAACTTACAAATTGAGGAAACGGTGGGAGATGCTGGACGGGAAGTCAGGAGGCATAGAACAGCAGCGTTGATGGGCAGAAAAAGGAGGTACCCCCTTTGGGAATGTAAAGTCTAAGCACTTGTTTTAGTTACCAGGTTTAAAGTCACATGTTGGTTGGAAACTGCCCTTATCCTAATAAGGAAGTAAGACTCGGTGTAAAATACACTGTGCGGACTGTTGACGGGCTCATTCGCATAAGAGAACTGTTTCTCTAAAACGCATTAAAGGAATCAATTTAAATGTATGGTTTTGTGGTTGAGTTGGGAGCACCCTATGTGTGTATTCTTTCTGAGGATAAAGGAGGCAACTAATCGGCAAAGCTGTCTTGCTGAGGACTGCAGAAAACGCTAATAAGGTGTTCAGGAATAGGCCATGACTGAGTGAATGTATGCTAGAGAAATGACTGACTGAGTAGGAGTCGGCTATGGAAAATCACAGTTTTGAGCAGTAAACAAGGACACAACTCTGGTGTGAGTCACCTATCTCAGTCTACCCATAGTGATTAATCAATACAGCCGCCCCGTCGGAAACTGGGATGGGCGTGGGTTGGGCATAAGTTATTGACAACTCCCTCTCTGTACCCAGAGTAGCTCTGATAGAGGCTGACCATAAAACCGTGCTAATTAATATATATTTTTTTATGGTAGCAGAAAATTGGAGAATCCCTGCTCTGTTCCCACTGCCCTGTTTTTCTAGCTTCTCCCTTTTTTTTTCTCCTCCTCCTCTCGCTATTTCGTTTCAATAAATTTTTATTGTTTCAGAAAGAGAATACACATAACATAAACAAGTGTAGGACCACTCGTCCCGCCAAGGCCAACATGGCCAAATAAAAATTAGTAATCTAACAATTGTAGTAAATGGTGAGATTCAATGCAATTATAAAAAGTAAGCACATATATGTTCCCTTTCAAAGAGCTTAAAATACAAAAGCAGAAGACTATATAGCCTGTGGGACCATAGAAGAAGGATCCGGCCTGGGAGTCTCAGGGAGCATTTCAGCCACCCCTAATGGGTGCACACTGTGGCTGAAGCTCCCAACCCCCGTGCTCAAGGTCAAATTAAACCCACCTACTCTCCCACATGCTATGCTAAAACATATATCACACAGTATATTAGCAGGTGATAAGCGGAACATTTCGTATTAACTAATAACAAAGATGACAAGATGCGTGGAAGTAGCGTCATTTTTATCGCATCGATTCTGCCCAGCAAGGAAAGAGATAACTGCGACCACCTAGAGAGAGCGGCTTCTAGTTTGTGGAATAGCGGGAGGTAGTTAGCTTGATAAAGGAATTCCATCTTGGAAGTCAGCTTAATCCCTAGATATGGGATGAACTTGTCGCTCCATGTGAATCGGAAGCTTTCCCTAATCCTGGTGAGCAGAGAGTCTAGAAGATTGATGTTGAGTGCCTGGGATATACCGTAGTTGACTAAAAGGCCAGAGATTTTCCCGAAGTCATCTAAGAGTCGGCATATGTTAGGGAGGGGTATCAGGGGAGAGGAGATGAAGAGGAGAATATCATCAGCAAACAGCGCACCAAGAACCAATTCTAATGCCATGGATATCCGGATTATTTCTAATGGCTATCACTAGGGTCTCAATTGCTATGGCAAAAATTAAGGGCGAGAGCAGGCATCCCTGTCTGGTGCCTCTAGATATTTGGAAAGATTCCGAGTAAAATCCCTGCAGACGCACCTGGGCCTTTGGGGAGGAATATAGGGGCTTGCTGGGTATTGGTGAAGGATTCTCCGAATCCCCAGCGCTTCAGGGTAGCAAATATGTAGGGCCAGTGAACAGAATCAAAGGCTTTTTGGAGGTCATGGGAGAGGAGACATCCCTGCCATGGAAAGCCCTTGTCCCAGTTTGAGTTGAGAAGTGATATGATGTCAATTGCTCAGCGGATTTGGTCTGGGCCCTGTCTCCCAGGTATGAAGCCAACTTGGTCTTTATAGACATATAGGCTGATGAAAGAGGACAAGCGGTCTGCAAGAATCTTATCAAAATCTTCAGGTCATTATTTATGAGTGAAATTGGTCTGTAGTTACATACTGAACTAGGGTCTTTCCCTGGTTTGTGGAGAACAGTAATATATGCTGAGTTACTGGCGTTGTCTAGCGGGTCGCCTCGTCGCAGTGCATTAAAGAAGCGTGCTAGATAGGGAGCTAGTGTCGTGGAGAACTTTTTGTAATAGGGGACAGAGAATCCGTCCGGGCCAGGTGCGGATTGTAACTTTAGGTTTTTGATAACCGCGCATACCTCTTCTGATGAGATAGGGGCTTCTAATTGCATTCGATGTCTGTCTTCTAATCTGGGGATCTGGATATTATCTAGAAACTGGTCTATCTCGTTTTGGGGAGGTTGCTCTCCTCTGCTATACAGCGCTTTGTAGAAGGAATGGAATTCCTCCATAATATGCTGTGGGTTCTGGGATAGAGTGCCCCCTGAATTTTAATTTTGGGGAGAGCAAAGGAACGAACTTTCGGGCTGAGCCTACCCGTGAGCATAGAGCCTATCCTATCTCCCTGACAGTAAAAGCGGGCTCTGTTCCAGCGCAACCATTTCTCAGCTTTTGTAGTGAAGGCCAAAATTCAGGGCCGTGCGGGCCGAGTCAAGATGTTCTGTAGGGACAGATTTGGGGTTTGCTTTATGTTTTTTAGTTAGAGTACAAAAATCTTGTTCTAATTTTGTTATTTCGTTTCTCCTGGCCCTGTGTAATTGGGATGCTATTTGAATGAGTTTTCCCCTGATTACGGCTTTATGGGCTGCCCAGAGGCAGGATGGTGTAGTGTCGGGGACATCATTTGTGAGAAAGTAATTTTCGATAGCGCTTTCAATTTCTTTCGCTCTGACCGGGTCACTCAAAATGGATTCATTTAGTCTCTAGCGACCGGGAGACCGTCGGCCCGAGGGGCGCTGTAGCGTTAGGAAGACCATGGAGTGATCCGACCATACCGAATCTCTAATGTAGGACTTGGAAGCCAGAGGTACCTCAGCTGTGGGAATGAATATGTGGTCAATCTCACATTGTCGGTTGACTTCCCTCCAGATGTCAACAAGACTGTGGTGAAAAATGAGTTTAGCAATATGTAAACTTTGTTTAGTGGGTCTAGTGAGGCATCTGCCCTGGGGGCGGGATTTGTCTGGGCCCTGATCAAAGGCAGTATTGGAGTCACCTCCAATAATTACCGTGCCTTCCAATAAGGGTGTCTTCAGCATAGATTGAAAAAAGGGGAGTTGTCCCTTGTTAGGGGCGTAGTATGAAAGGAAAGAATAGGTATGGTTGTCCAGTTCCCCAATAATTAAAACCTGCCCTCTGGGTCCTTATGTTCCAATTTAAGGGAAAATTTGCATTTGTGGGAAAAGAGAATGCCCACCTCTTTTGTTTTGTCCTCCGCACTGGCCAAGAAAAACGTAGGAAATTTGGAGTGTAGAAATGTCGGGCAGTAGCGTTTAGGAAGTGTGTTTCTTGTAGGAGGGCCACGTCTATTTTTTGGGAGTGAAGGTATTGTAGGACTTTTTGCCTTTTGACCGGGGAGTTTAGGCCCTGAACATTGTGGTTGACCACCTTCAGTGGGTGCAACTCTGAGGGGATATCAGCCATGGAGCAGAGGGGAGAACCATATCGGCATACCAGGGGCACTTACCGTTTTCTTTCCCCAAGCTACAAAGTTTTCATCCTGCAAGATGTTGGTTTCCAGCTTTGCTGGTGTGAATCGAGGAGCTCTTCCCAAGTCGGTCACTGCAAAAAGACAATAGTTAAAAAGGTGCAGGTGGAAGGAAGAAAAGATAGAGGGGAGAGAGCCGAGAAACAAGAGAGTTTCCCGGGGAGTGGAGGATATAGGGTCCTCCATCCTTAAGGTGAACCAAATAAGGGATCCCCTCCATGAAGAGGGGAGCAATCCTGTCAAGAGAAGGGCATATTACCTGTTCTACAAGACAGGGTGGGGTGCATGAGCACCACTCCAGCCGCGAGGCCAAATCAAAACAGACAAAAAACTGGTTAAAGCGGGTCTAGTGTCCGCATACATAACGAGCACCGATATAATAGATAGCATTAAAGGGGAAAAAAATAGGGGAAAAATCAACAAAACCCCAACAGTAGGTCTGGAACCATAGCCCAGATCAGATAATCTTTCTGAGATCCATGAAGAAGGTAGCGAAGGGCGGGGGGAGGGGAATAGGCAGGGTTGAGGGGGAGGTGGGGAGGGAAGGGGGAAATAGAAGGCGTTGAACCACCTAGTTGAACATACTTCAACTAGGTGGTCAGGGGCAAGCAGAGCGTGAAATGGAATCAAACCTCTCCCTCCATCCCCACCCCAGTCAAAGTGTCAAGTTCTGTTAAACGGATGAAAATCAAAATAATGAGCCCTTAGGAGCAATAATTGACTGGGCCCGTCTTAACCGGGCCAAAAAGGGGGGCCAAACGGGTCCGATTTAGCTCAGTGAGAACTAAAAGGAGACTGAGCCGTCCCTATATTTAGGGAAAATAATAAAAAGGAAGTCCAGAAGATCCGCGCCTCTCAGGGCGGAGGTGTTTCCTTCGATTTCTTTGATCTGGTGGACTCCCAAACTGGCTGTAGAGGGCTAGTGGGTAGCTGTCTTTTCGATGAATGGGGCGCCTGTCCAGAGGGCTGGAGATTTGGGTCTTGTCTGATGAGACCTAGTTTCAGTAGAAGATGTTCTCCCTCCTGCATGGAGGCAAATGTGTAGGGTTTGGCCTTGTAGATGAGCTTGAGTTGGAATGCGAAGAGCCACCAATATTTAATTTCTTTTTCTATCAAGATGTTGAGCAGTGGTTTTAGGGCTCTTCTCATTTGAATAGTGAATGGAGACAAGTCGGCGAAGATTTGGAGCTCATGGCCCTGATATGTGAGTTTAGATGAGGCCCGCAATTTGCGCATCACCTCTTCTTTGACAGCATAGAAATGTGGTTTCACCACAACGTCTCTTGGGAGACCATCAGATCTTGGCGGCCGCAGGGCTCTATGATCTCGGTCCAGCTCCAACCTGTGGAGAGGGATCTCCGGAATAAGTTCCTTAATGAAGGAGTGAATGGCTTCAGGGACATCTTTGTAGGATTCTGGGAGGCCTCTGACCCTAAAGTTGTAGCGCCTGTTTCTGTTCTCCAGGTCGTCGATTTTAGCATGCGCTTTCACTAGTTGGTCTCGAAGGGTCTGGATACAGCTAGTATTTTGATTTGTCCTTGCAGTGGTAGTCTCCAAATGGTTCTCGATTATCTCAATGCGGGAGCCTATAGTGTGGAGGTCCACTTTAATGTCTTTAGTGATTTTAGTGGCGGTATTTTGAAGGCCCCTGTCTAGGAGTTCAGCAAATTTTGCAAACATATCTGCCATTGATACAGGCAGGACTAGGCCCGGAACCCCCAGGCTGTAGTAGCTGCTGGGGCTGGGGGGGGCTTCCATGGGGGAGAGACCGAGTTCCTCCGGGGTCTGATCCAGCAGGGACTCCGTGAAGGCAAGGGAGCTAGGGCCCAGGTCAGCTGTACTCACTGTGTAGCCGAGTAGCTGTGGATGGGATGGAGCTGCGTCCTGAACACCGCTAAGGCGATCTGGGGCTGTGTGAGGTGGAGCGGCCGTCATTTTGGGACTCGTGGCCTGCTCATTCTCGGTCCCAAAGGAGGACTTGAGGCTTCTCCTCACTGTCCCTGAGTGCATCGGGGGGGTTCAGCGGGGTGTCCGCCACCTGCGGGGGGGGCGATGTGTGTGGGAAGCGGGGGTGCTTGAGACGCTGGCGGCCTTGGATGCCTGGAGTGGGATGAAGCTCACTGACTATACGTCAATGTCAGGAGCCGCCGCGCATGCGCCTCCTCTCACTATTTCTACCCCTGGTCCCTCTGCTCCCCACTTCTGTGGCTCTTCCCCTCTTTTACTTGGAGGAGGGGGGGGACTGAACAAACTAAAACTGGGGAAGAGTATAAGAGGGATAAGGAAGAGAGGCAATATGAGTAAAGCCACAACTAAATCATCAAGGGGGGTCCTTCTAGATCCCCGAAAGACAAAGCAATGGTAACTACGATTAAACAGTATATGGCTCAAGGAGCTAGCCCTAAGAACACAGGCCAGGAGAAACAAGGGCCAGTTAAATTGGATAGGAAAAGGGGCATTGAGAAAAAGACAGGAGAAGCATCAGACCAATCCAGGGGTGACCTAACAACAGAAAGCGAATTGGAAACAAGTAGAGCGGAGGAACAGAGAGAAGACGCCCAAATTCCTACTAAAGGAGAAATAAGGGATGTTTCTCAGACTAGAAAATTCAATTAAAGCAGATATAAACATGCTGAGAGCCGACCTGGGAAACTTGCTGGCAAGAGTAGAGAAGGTGGAAAAGAAAACAGATAAACAAGCCCAGGAGCTTAGTAACCTACAGGAGCAAGTTCAATCAATAAAAAAAAAAGAAGGACGGCGCCCTCTAAGTGCAGCATGTATGTTAAAAATATTTATTACAATAGATAAAAACACTCACATTTCAGTTGCTAAAGACCAGCATGTAAAGTAGTTTCATCCGCGTGCTCTTGGGGGATGTGGGTGTCATGGGCCAGTGGGGGGGTTCCTGGGATGTGAGTCCTGTCACCTGGGTCCTGGTAGCTGTTCCGGTGGTGCCGAGGGTCCTCAGAGCCTCCGGGCGACCAGGATGTCGGTCATGGATCCTCCGTGGAGCACCGTGCTGACCTGCGTCTTCACTTCCGGGAGCGGGGTGAGGCGGGCGGTGCTTCGCGTTCGGAGCATGCGTGCTCCTTCATTAGGCTATGCTGGAGGCCATATTCAGTGTGGGAATTTATACCATAGGCACTGGGAGGGTTGGAGAGGGGATTGAGAGGAGGGCGGGACTATGTATAATGATTGGGGGCGTAGGTAACCAATGTGGAAGGGGAGTGAAGGGAGACGGGGAGTGGGCAGGGCAGGGAGTGAGGAGGGGGGGAAGGAGATATGCAAATGAGTATGTTGTGGTAATAACATATATGTGTGTAGATGGATCGTGGGGTAAGGGGAAGGCAGTCTATATGAAGAGGAATGTTGTATTGATCATAGTGGATGGGAACAAAATACATATATATATATATATATATATATATATATATATATATATATACACACGTAAATATATATGAGAAGGGAATACAAAAATGCAGAAAACGGTATATAATTAAAGAGGTATATAATTATAGGGAGAGATGGGTGGTATATATGAGAAGAAATTACGCAATGATGGAAAAGGAATAAAACATGTACAATGTATATATGCGTGTAAACATAAAGAACCGTTTATATAGGATCCTTTCACACACATATACACATATATACACATTTAAATGACGCGTAAGATTGGGACAAAAAGAGGGGGGGAGTGTGTTTCCAGACGGGTATGTGGGAATGAGAGGGATGTTATGGGGAATACTGGGAAATAAATAAAAGTAAAAATAATAAAAATAAAAATAGAAATAAAGATAAACATAAAAATAAAAATAAATATAAAAATAAAAATAATAAAAATACAAATACGAATACAAATAAATAAAAATAAAAGTAATAAAAATAAATATAAAAATAAAAATAAAGAAATTAAAAATAAATAAAAATAAATATAAATATAAAAATAAAAAAAATAAAAATATAAAAAAAATTAATGGTATGTGTTATACACTAGGGCTATGTGGATAGGGATAATGGGTGGGAGACAGGTATACACTCACACTAGTGTACGGGTATACCCATACACGTGTTCCATGTAGACTGTAAGTTAATGGGGTAGAGACTAGATGATGGATAAAACAATGAATGAGACAACAGGTAGGACATTGGATGAAACAATACGTGGTGAATTGAGATGAGATGATGTGATGAGGCAGGGATGTGGTTGGGGTCACAGCAAAATTTTAATTTTGATGCCTTCATTGAGGCCTCCTGGCGATAAAGTGTCTAGTGTGTATATCCAGTAGTTTTCTCTTTCACATAACCTTTTGTAGCGTTCAGCGGTAGGGAGCGTGGGTGGAATAGACTCAATAAAATGTCTCGGTACGCTATGCTTGTCAATGCCCTTCTCTACAAGGTTACGATGCTCACCAAACCTTTTGCGGAGCGGGCGTATAGTGCGGCCTACGTATAGTAGGTCGCAGGGGCATGTGAGGCAATAGACCACATAATCTGAGCCACAATTGAAGAAGTCAGGGATGACATATAGTTTACCCTTATGATGGAAGTCGTTTTGCCTATGTGTAACATGGGCGCATGTGAGGCAGAATGGCTTCCTACATTGATACATGCCTTTGATGTTAAAGAAGGTTAACGGGCCACTGGCGGGTGGGGCATGCTGTTTTCACTTTGCTTGGTGCTATTTGGGCCTTTATATTCTTAGCCCGTCTGTAGGTGACCAGTGGTTTATCACTTATAGTAGGTTTTAAATGCGGATCCTCACGCAAAATGGACCAGTGTTTGGTGAAGATCTTTTCCATTTGCTTAAATCTGTTGTGGTATTGTGTCACAAATCTGACGGGTTGGGTAGTGTCGTCCGTACTGGTTTGTCTCTTGTCCTTTGCGTTTTCACTGAGATAGTATTGGAAGGCATCTTCTATAATGTGTTGTCTGGGTAACCCTTGTCTTTAAATTTGGCTTTGAGTAGTAGGCTGTGTGTTTCATAGTCCTGTAGGCGCGTGCAATTGTGTTTTAGGCGGCAGAACTGGCTTTTTGGGATGATTTTAACCCATTGTGGGTGATGGCAACTGTTAAAGTGTAGGTAAGAATTCCCTGAGGTGGACTTTGTATAATTCTGGGCGCAGATGGTGTTTTCATAGTGGAAGCGTTCCAGATCCAAAAAGGCCAGTTTGTTATTGTCTGTGACTGATGTAAATGATAGACCCATGGTGTTTTTGTTGCAGTGTTGGACGAAGGGTAGGATGGAGGTTTCTGGACCATCCCAGATAATGACCACATCATTTATTTAGTGCCCGTAATAGACTATGTGGGGCGCATATGGGTTATTGTTGTGTATATATTGTAGCTCCCAGTAACCCATGGTAAAGTTCGCGTAGCTGGGGGCAAAATTGGCCCCCATGGCATTTCCTTGTGTTTGAATGTAGCAGTCTCCGTGGGATTCAAAATAATTGTGGGTTAGGCAGAATTTTAATATTTCCAGTAAGAATTGGTTCTGACGTGGGTTAAGTGATGGATCATTGTTGAGGTAGTGTCGTACAGCTTGTAAACCAATGTTGTGGGGAATGGACGTGTATAGTGAAACCACATCTAGCGAGAGCCAGCGGTACGTGGGTTCCCAGGAGTAGTATTGTAGCATGTTCAGAAGGTGGATGCTGTCTTTGATGTAGGAAGGTAGGTTCTGTACTATACCCTGTAGAAAATGATCAATGTAGATAGAGAAGTAGCTGGTTACGCTTTCCATGGCCGCCACTATTGGTCTACCAGGAGGGTGTGTGGGGTGCACCTTCGGAAGGTGATAAAAGTAGGGCCTTTTGTAAAAGTCGTGTTTAAGAAATGAGGCTTCGGATGCAGTAACTATACCATCTGCTTGTGCTCGATCTATTAGGTCGTGAGCTTCAATAGAGAATTTGGGTAAGGGATCTCCGGAAAGTTTTTTGTACATGGATGTGTCAGATAGGAGTCTAGTTGTTTCCAGCATGTAGTCTGCACGGTTCTGGACTACGATACCACCTCCTTTATCTGCAGGCTTAATAACCAGTTGCCTGTTGTTGGTGAGTGATTTAAGGGCCGTGCGTTCTGCTGGGGTTAAGTTGGATGGTGGATTGGAGCGTGAGTTGGACATTTGACACATTCGTAGTATATCAGCAAATGTGGGATAAAAGATAGATTTCGGTTTGAAATTAGTGTGTAAGATGGGTGAAGAGGTGGGTGGATGTTGGGTTAGAGACTTAGGAAGTTCAATCAATACAACATAATCAGAAGAAAATCCTCTATAGATTAGAAGACCAAGAAAACCGAAATAGGAGACAGAATGTGAGAATCAGATCAGTTCCAGAAAAAAGGGGAGAAGACTTGAGAAGAATTATAAGTACAATATTTGGCCCTCTATTGGACAGAGGAGTAGACGACTTTCCAAAAATAGAAAGGGTACACTGGGTTGGAAAATTAAACAACACAGAGGGAGTTAGGCCATGGGACATAATAGTCAGATTCAGGAACTAGGAAGATAAGGCAGAAATCTGGACAAAGATGAGAGGTAAAGCTCCCCTACGATATAATGGAACAGAGCTCCAAGTTTTTACTGATTTGGCACCAGAAACCCTGGCAAGAAGGCGATTACTAAAACCGCTACTGGAGCAGATGCGGATACAGAGTATTAAGTATCATTGGGGATTCCCGGCATGTTTAATGGGCTTTAAAGAAGGAAGATCAGCTAGACTAAGATTTCCTGAAGAGTTGTTGACTTTTTGTAATAAATTAGACCTACAGGTGCCAGAGCTGCCAGGCTGGACAGACGAAGACCAGAAAATTGATTAGGAAGAGAAAAGCAAGGAACAAAGAGTCAGAGGGATGGCCTCAATTAAAATTTTCAGGTGGTTTGGGGGAGCAGGGGCGAGAGGTTGAGATTGAGGAGGGTTGAGGAAGGCGGACCCAGGTTTGGTGCTTGGCTAGTGGCCGGTCTACTGCTCCTTTCCCCCATCCTATCCTAATGGGGGGGTGGGAGGGCATACTTGGTGCCCCACCTCGGGACAAAGAGATTTGCTGAGGGTTATGGCATATGGGGCCCTTGATGATCTATTAGCCAAGGTGAGGCCTGGGGGGGGGGAGGGGGGAACGGGGTTGTGTGGGGGGGTTGTGTGGAGGGGGTGGGAGGAGGGGGGGGAGTGGAAGGAGGAGGGAGGGTACCTCTGGTATTTTGCATAAAAAAATGGTTAATCCCTGGTATAGACAAGAGAAGAGTGTTCAGCATAGGAAAATAGGAAAAAAGAAATGACAACAATAAATTTTATGACTTATAACGTTAGGGGATTAAATACTCCCACTAAGAGACATAAGATTTTAAAAGAGTTAAAACAGTATGGGTTAGGCAGAGGTGGTCTTTCTTCAAGAGACCCATCTATCCCATGAGTCTAATGTGAAACTGCACTCCTATAACTTTCTGACTTGGCGCTAGCCCTACGCATTTCGACTTAACAGTCATCAACAGGGGCAGGTTGCCCCTGTTGATGACTGTTAAGTCAAAACGCGTAGGACTAGCATTTTCAGCTTCCCACATTGCCACCTTTTATCTGCTTGTGATCACTTTTTTACTGTGTATGGCATTTATACAATATATCCCATTTTTTGACCTGCACTATGTGGAGCTTCCTTTTTTCTTTTTCCACGGCTCCATAATCGCCACCTTAGGATTATTCTGCCCTGGGACCGGAGAACGTGAGTGGGAGTTGCCTAACCCCTGCCTGTGACCACCATCCTCCATCGGTGCTCGTGGCCCACAAGACATCGCCCGGCAGGACATCACGGGAGAGTCTCCCCATGCCTATTTGACGCACTACTATAAGGTATGTGCGTCCTACGGATCTGGTAAGGGTATCCATTTACTTCTACTGAACATCTGTATGCCTCTGGTTTCTACCCCTGCCCTTCCATTTGAGTATCTACACATCTTCTGGTGTCTACTGTTACCCTCCTACTGGAGAAGATACCCCTTTATTATCTGCTATATGGACTTCCACTATTTGCTGTTCCATATTTTATTACAGACACTTTGATCACTAATTGTTCTTTCATATTTCCGTGTTAATATCATTTTTCTTTTCACGTGTTTACTGAGTATATGTCAGACATGGTGTTATATATTTATTTATTTTCCCTTTTCATAAGTTTATCTAGTACATGTTAGATATTTCTAGCGCTGCACAAAATAACCCTGATATAAGTGGATTTAAGATTGGTGATGAAGAACATAAACTTGCAGCATTTGCAGACGATGTATTATTCTACATTGCTGACCCTAGGATCACAATTCCCAATTGATTAAAAACTTTAAAACAATATGGCGAATTATCCAATTTTAAAATAAACTTAGCTAAGTCCGAAATCCTTAACATAAACGTACGTAAGCCAGAAGAACAATTGCTGAAAATGAATTTAATTTTGCCCGGAGGAAAGAACTTAAGTACCTGGGAATAAAGTTAGCGAATACAATGAAGAAGATATACAAAATAAATTATATACCTCTGCTAGATGAAATTAGAACCAAATGTAATAGACTAATAGGTAGACCTATATCATGGATAGGACGTATTAATACTATAAAGATGGTTCTCCTCCCAAAGATCACCTATAATTTCCAGATGTTGCCAGTAGCACTACCTCAACCATACCTCAGAAAGTTAAAAACGATAATAATGAGCTCAATTTTGAAACATAAAAAACCTAGAGTCTACTTCTCAACTTTAAGGCAGGAAAAGTAAAGAGGAGGGCTGGCTGTACCAGACATTCAAAATTATTATAAAGCTATAGTGCTGTCGAGGGTGGTCTAATGGGTTAGGGAAAAAAATAAAAAAATGGGTCAATATAGAAAAAACACTTAGTAAGGCACAATTGGGAAACATAATATGGAACCCGTCACACTTTAGAACACTGGATGTAATTACACATGCACTAACATGGAATGTTTTAAAATAATGGGATGCGAATCATCTTAACGTCACAAACATCTTAACAGAAAATAGAATTTACCGTTAATTGCACTGAAAGATAATGAATTTTTTGCACCAGGGAAAAAGACAATAGGTGGAAACTGGATAAAAAAAGGCACAACACAACTAAGAGACATAATTAAAAAAGGGAAAATTTTATCACTTCAAGAATTAAAACACAACAAGGACCTATGGTTGATTGATGAATGGCGGTATCTCCAGTTGTACTATTTTGTCAAGAATTTACCTCACCCAATTAGATCAGGGGACAAACTGATTCCGTTGTAACGGCTTTGTACAGTAGATAACACAAAAAATGGTGAAGATCCCGCCATGTATAAAAAAAATGGGAACAGGAATTGGGGTCACAAAGGGATAAGAGCACTATAGGAAAAATATTGAATCTAATCCATAGTTCGTCAGTAGACACTAAATGAACGAAATGAACTATAAATGTCTAACCAGATGGTATGCAACCCCAGACAAAATCAGCAAATATCAAAGGGATAAATCGGCGGAATGCTGGCGAGGATGTAAGGAGGTAGGGACAATGGCTCACTTTTGGTGGGACTGCTCCAAAATTAAAAAATACTGGAAAAAGATTCTACATTACATAATAGAAATCACTAAAAAAGAAATAGTGGAAGATCCTTGGGTTGTACTGCTTCACTGAGTGGGGGAGATGTGAAGCAATGCAAGGATTCATTGATACCACACTTTTTAAATGCAGCAAAAAGACTTATCCCTAAGAAATGGCAAGAAGAGGAAAGTCCATTAACATGGGAGTGGAGCGATTCAGTAGATGAAACATATAATTTGGAATTATTCAAGAAAAAAACTGTGCTTAGGTCACGTCTGTGGGGTCAGAAGCCAAAGGTTGCTGCCTCCCTCACACAAAGTTCCTAATAGGGTTCTTTGCAAAGCATAATAAATTATAAAGAATGGGTATAATGGCGCTACCTCTAAGTTTTGAACTGGGACAGCCTAAGGTTTTAGCGGTTCCTTATACGTGGTTTAGAAGATACTAAACATATAAGAAAGTATTTCCCCTTATGCTAAAGATGTCTCTTCAACAGATAAGTGTGTGCCTCTGAATTAATGCTGCAGATATGTACCAAACGCTCAAGTGTCGCACAAGATAAATTGGTCCTACAGCATCTGGTAGTAAAGCCAGAGGCTTTATTTCCTAGAGTGCATTTATTGGACAATATCCCATATGCTCTATTACTGTATTAAATCTATGACCATATCAAGCATGAAAATACGACCTCAAGGTAACTTATTACTGGTACGACTACCATACAATACATACAGGTTTATGCCACCCTACTCAGATACCATAAGTAGGGCCTATAGGTTGCATATATATACAGTTAGAAATAATAGCACAAAGAATATAGCAATAATGCTTCGGGCATATTATAGCAGTCCCATATGTCGACAAAGAATATATAAAAAATATATATAATAAAATAGTGAGTAGATTCCCAATGGTGACTTTGGTGCTGAAACAATTTTGCCTGGTGACTCTCGTGCTCCCCCTGTTGGTTGCTTACTCACCAGCTCCCAGAACCCCGGCAGGGGTATTACGCCTGTAATGTAGTATGCTGAGTTGTTTCCCTTGTTGCTTCCTCTGGTGGATTCTAATTATATGATCAGCTCTCCACGTCACACATCAGGGTAATGCGATTATGCTGGAAAAAACGGGCCGCTTTGCCTCCAAATATTGTATTGGATGTTTCCTGTGCTTCTTACTTAATAAGGATGTTGCTTCCCCTCATAAATTGAGAAAAAAAGGGGCTTCCATAGTGTGATAAAGTATACGACTTTATTTTAAAAAATATATATATGTACCCTCAAATGAGGGACTCAGCAGATAAACAAAAAGTTCAGATGGATAAACACCACAAAAATGACAAAACATAAAAAATCAATACTAAAAAATAAATAAAAAATGACTAAAAGTAAAAAATTAAAAAGTCCAGGCACTAAATGCAGACAAAATCCAGATTGAGTAGGACAGCATTAGTTGCCAGACATGAGCTAAAATAGAAAAAGTCCCTCCTAAAAAGCATAAACAGTGAGGTGGGGAATAGTAGTGCCCCAGCCGCTGGCTGCGTCCTCCTCTCTCGTATGCTTTGGAGTTGACTAGCAGAGCGTGATGCCGTTGTGCGCGCTTCGCCACATGACGTCCTCAGCAACGGTGTCACACTCCCCTGTCTATTAGATTTTATAGGAAGAGAGCGTTCATACTCAGCCCACCCCACTGATTGCAGTACTTTAAAGACCAAGTGTTTTTATGGGGCTGGGTATGTGTGGTGCAGATCGATCTCCCACTTTACACTAAATGACTTTTGTGTTCTTAATCTGTATGTCCATATTTCTATATATAAGGATCATGAACGCGCTCTCCATTAAGTCATAGGGAATACATTGACATCAATTTAAATAGACCAGGCTCCATCTGCTGGTTCAGACTAGAACTACAATATACCATTAATACAAGGAGGGTAATCATACAGTATATAATGCAGGAATTATATTAACGTGCTATACAATAAACCTAGAAATACAGTTATGCCCATACTTAATTGACTAATTTTCACTAGTCAACTCGCCACACCCCAACTGTTCTGTCTAAAAATAAAGCTATGTAGACCACATATGATAATGTATTGAGTCAGGGAATGTACCCATTCCTAAATTAAGAAATGTGATGAAATGCACGCATTTACACCAGTAGGTGCTTTATGAAAGGGATTTTAGTTAAAGCTATTACTTATATTAATTAGAAAAAATAAACTTATAATATATTGATGTGCCCCGTGTGTTAGTAGTTGAATACACCAATAGTGAATAATCATCATACAGTGAGAAACATTATTATGGTAGTATTCCCATATCCTTGTAGGGATTATAAGGAATACCACATACTAAGAGATAATTTTATACCCGGTAATATAATTTGAACTTTCATAGCCAATACTATGTATCCAAATTACGTACTAGGCCACCCCTACTATATGTTCACATAGGTGGCCCTGCTAGATTATGGGTGTGTGCCATAGTGAATGTGCTCCAATGTAACCGAAAGATATATACTAAGGGTTAAGTGCATGTGCCGATGACACCTATGTAGGTGTCATAGTGATAAAACTTTAAGGTGTTATAAAAAAATTTTTTGTTAAAGTGTATGTTTAGGGGTACAATGGCTAGAGGAGGGAGTCATACATATGGGAGGGGACGCCATATCTATGGAGAAGCCGAGCTTATCCATATATGCCCCCTATGGAGAAGATTAGTTCTGTGCCCAGTTGACATAAATAACGAAAAAAGGCCAAAAATTACAGGGAGGGAAATAGGTTATGTGTGACATGACTCGGTGATAAAGCAGTTAAGGTCTATATCTAGGTTGAGGCCCCTAGGCGCTAGGGACCTCAACCTGTATATCCAGGCCGTTTCATTTTGGGAGATGAGGGTGGTCTTGTTGCCTCCTCTCCAGTGGTCTTTTATGGAATCAATGCCATAGAAAATTAACCCCGAAGGGTCTCTTTTATGCACTTGATCAAAGTGGCGTGACAAATTGTGTTTAGGAAAACCGTTCCTTATGTTCTTAATATGCTCGCGTATGCGTACATGTAAGGGCCGGGTGGTCCTGCCCACATACTGAAGGTGGCAAGGGCATTCGATGACATATGTCACGTGAGTGCTATGGCACGTGATCAGATTTCTGATCTTATACTCTTTCTGATCAACCTTAGATTTAAAGGTTTCCCTCCTACGGGGTACCTTCTTACTAACCCTGCAGGGTAGACATCTCTGGCATTTATAAAAACCCTTAAGATTAGGAAAGATCTCTATTTGTTTCGGGGGGTTGACAACATTATGGACCAAATAGTCGCGGAGGTTGGGAGCTCTTCTGTATATGAAATTTGGTTTGTTCGGTAGTATCCTGGCCAGCACCCGGTCTTCCTTGAGGATGGGCCAATATTTCCTGATTATTTGTTCCAAATTTTTATATTGACTATTGAATCCCGTTATGAACGCTATGTCCATTGGTTTGTTTTTTCTTATGTTTTTCGTGAACAATTGCCTTCTATTTTTGCTTGCTACAACAGCTTTTAATTTTACCAGTTCATCCTTCTTATAGCCTTTTTCGCAGAATTGTTCAATCAGCCCATCTGCTTGGGTCAGGAAATCCTCAATGTTGTCGCAGTTTCTTCGTAACCTCAATAGCTGTCCTTTTGGGATATTTCCCTTCCACTTTGGATGGTGGCAGCTGGTGGTAGGTATATATCCGTTTTTGTCGGTGGCTTTGAAGTATGTCTTAGTGTGTAAAATGTCTCCCTTCTTGAAGATTTCTAGATCCAGGTACTCAATGTGTTGGTGATTCCATTTACCAGTAAAGGTAAGACCATATCTGTTGCTGTTGAGGTTATTTAGAAACTGTTCGAACTCCTCTGATGTGCCTTCCCAAATAATAAACAGGTCGTCAATGTATCTTCGATAGAACTTGATGTGGGGGTTGTATCTTGTATATAAATACTCCTCTTCCCATAAATTCATGAGGAGGTTAGCTACGCTCGGCGCATAGCGTGCCCCCATTGCAACTCCTTTCTGTTGGACATAATAGTTGTTGTTATGCCAGAAGTAATTGCAACTCATTGCTAGTTCTAGACCTTCCAATATATACAGTTGATTTGTGACTGTCTCATGTGCGTGTGTTCATGTAAGGCTTTCTCTACACTATGTAGGCCGTCTTTTTGCACAATACTGGTGTAGAGAGAGTTGACGTCAATTGTAGCAAGAATATAGTTCTGGACTCCCCTAATTTCTTGTAGGTCCTCCAGAAGTTGTGAGCTATCACGAAGATAAGATTTGCCCTTACATACCAATGGTTTTAAAAATTGGTCCAAGTATTCACCCAACCTCGAGAAGACGGAATTTATCCCACTGATTATGGGTCTTCCAGGGGGCTTCTCCAGTCTTTTATGAATCTTGGGGGTATAGTAGATGACGGGGGTCTTGGTTGAGTTGGATACAAGGTATTCTGCTTCCTGGGTATTAAGTATACCACTATCTTTCCCTTTTTGGACAAAAGTCTTGAGTTTATTCTTGTACATCTTCTTAGGATTACTTTTCAACTTCTTATACGTATTCTCCACTTGTAATAAGTTGTTCATTTCCTCCTCGTAATCTTCCTTATTAAGGATCACCAATCCACCCCCTTTGTCTGCCGGTCGTATAACTACCTCGTTCTTTTTACTCAATGCTTTAATTGTTTTCCAGATCTTGTTGGCTTTATGATTATTGTACTTCTCCAATTTTCTTACATCTTCTTCTACCATTTTTTCAAATGCTGCCATACACTGATTTCCTGGAGTGTTCGGGTTGAAAATAGATTTGTTCTTGAGTTGGGTATGTGTATAGACCGATTGTGCACTGTTTCTTGTGTCTTCGTTTTCAGCGAAGTGTTTCTTTAAATTAAGCTTCCTCATGAACTTCTTAAGGTCTATATATGTTTGAAATTCATCCAAGGGTTTTGCTGGTGCATATTTCAATCCTAAGTCCAAGATCTTCATTTCCTCTTGGGTAAATTGGACTTTGCTAAGGTTATAAATACCCTTCCCTAATACTCCCTTCTCCTTTTTCTTTCTCCCCCCTCTTGTTCCTCTGGTCTGCTTCCTCTTACGTTGGACCTCTGAGCAGGTCCCATATTCCCTCCATACTGATTGTCCCCCTCCTTCCTGGGGTGTCCGAAGGTTCTCTGTTCTTGATATTCTCCTTGGGGGTAGTCCTCTCTTGGTCTTCCATAGCCTTCTTTGTTCATATTTCTTCCTCTCCACATCTGATTCCTGTAGGGGACTCGGGCTTTCCATTTCCCTGGTGGTCTGTCTCTTGGGCCTCCCCTGGGAAAAACCCTCTGGTCTTCATAATTTCGTCTATGTTGAAAGCTTCCATATTCTTCATTTTTTCTCTCATACTGGGGGTAATTCCGCTCCCTCAATACGGAGTATTGGTTATGCGTAGGTATGTTGAATCTTGGTGTGCGTGGGGTTCCATATTGAATGTGGTGTTGATAGTCTGATCTTCTGTTCTCTAGTCTGTTTGGGAGCCTATTGGGTGTCCTATGTGGTGGATAATACTCAGGTTGGGAGTGACTCCCACCTACCCTATGTGGGGTATCATAGGCGGGTGCATCTATAGATGTGTCCATAGAAGTATCCCCCTCATAGGGTGATTCTTCCGCCATTATATCTTCTGCCTCTAAGGTAGCCAGCTGCCACTTGTATACCTGTGTATTGTTATAGTCCACCACATCGCGTTTATATTTTTTCAACTTCTTTGCTTGTATATTAGTGTCGTATTTTTTAATAATATTCCCCACCTCACTGTTTATGCTTTTTAGGAGGGACTTTTTCTATTTTAGCTCATGTCTGGCAACTAATGCTGTCCTACTCAATCTGGATTTTGTCTGCATTTAGTGCCTGGACTTTTTAATTTTTTACTTTTAGTCATTTTTTATCTATTTTTTAGCATTGATTTTTTATGTTTTGTCATTTTTGTCACCTGGATCTAGAAATCTTCAAGAAGGGAGACATCTATAGATGCACCCGCCTATGATACCCCACATAGGGTAGGTGGGAGTCACTCCCAACCTGAGTATTATCCACCACATAGGACACCCAATAGGCTCCCAAACAGACTAGAGAACAGAAGATCAGACTATCAACACCACATTCAATATGGAACCCCACGCACACCAAGATTCAACATACCTACGCATAACCAATACTCCGTATTGAGGGAGCGGAATTACCCCCAGTATGAGAGAAAAAATGAAGAATATGGAAGCTTTCAACATAGACGAAATTATGAAGACCGGAGGGTTTTTCCCAGGGGAGGCCCAAGAGACAGACCACCAGGGAAATGGAAAGCCCGAGTCCCCTACAGGAATCAGATGTGGAGAGGAAGAAATATGAACAAAGAAGGCTATGGAAGACCAAGAGAGGACTACCCCCAAGGAGAATATCAAGAACAGAGAACCTACGGACACCCCAGGAAGGAGGGGGACAATCAGTATGGAGGGAATATGGGACCTGCTCAGAGGTCCAACGTAAGAGGAAGCAGACCAGAGGAACAAGAGGGGGGAGAAAGAAAAAGGAGAAGGGAGTATTAGGGAAGGGTATTTATAACCTTAGCAAAGTCCAATTTACCCAAGAGGAAATGAAGATCTTGGACTTAGGATTGAAATATGCACCAGCAAAACCCTTGGATGAATTTCAAACATATATAGACCTTAAGAAGTTCATGAGGAAGCTTAATTTAAAGAAACACTTCGCTGAAAACGAAGACACAAGAAACAGTGCACAATCGGTCTATACACATACCCAACTCAAGAACAAATCTATTTTCAACCCGAACACTCCAGGAAATCAGTGTATGGCAGCATTTGAAAAAATGGTAGAAGAAGATGTAAGAAAATTGGAGAAGTACAATAATCATAAAGCCAACAAGATCTGGAAAACAATTAAAGCATTGAGTAAAAAGAACGAGGTAGTTATACGACCGGCAGACAAAGGGGGTGGATTGGTGATCCTTAATAAGGAAGATTACGAGGAGGAAATGAACAACTTATTACAAGTGGAGAATACGTATAAGAAGTTGAAAAGTAATCCTAAGAAGATGTACAAGAATAAACTCAAGACTTTTGTCCAAAAAGGGAAAGATAGTGGTATACTTAATACCCAGGAAGCAAAATACCTTGTATCCAACTCAACCAAGACCCCCGTCATCTACTATACCCCCAAGATTCATAAAAGACTGGAGAAGCCCCCTGGAAGACCCATAATCAGTGGGATAAATTCCGTCTTCTCGAGGTTGGGTGAATACTTGGACCAATTTTTAAAACCATTGGTATGTAAGGGCAAATCTTATCTTCGTGATAGCTCACAACTTCTGGAGGACCTACAAGAAATTAGGGGAGTCCAGAACTATATTCTTGCTACAATTGACGTCAACTCTCTCTACACCAGTATTGTGCAAAAAGACGGCCTACATAGTGTAGAGAAAGCCTTACATGAACACACGCACATGAGACAGTCACAAATCAACTATATATTGGAAGGTCTAGAACTAGCAATGAGTTGCAATTACTTCTGGCATAACAACAACTATTATGTCCAACAGAAAGGAGTTGCAATGGGGGCACGCTATGCGCCGAGCGTAGCTAACCTCCTCATGAATTTATGGGAAGAGGAGTATTTATATACAAGAAACAACCCCCACATCAAGTTCTATCGAAGATACATTGACGACCTGTTTATTATTTGGGAAGGCACATCAGAGGAGTTCGAACAGTTTCTAAATAACCTCAACAGCAACAGATATGGTCTTACCTTTACTGGTAAATGGAATCACCAACACATTGAGTACCTGGATCTAGAAATCTTCAAGAAGGGAGACATTTTACACACTAAGACATACTTCAAAGCCACCGACAAAAACGGATATATACCTACCACCAGCTGCCACCATCCAAAGTGGAAGGGAAATATCCCAAAAGGACAGCTATTGAGGTTACGAAGAAACTGCGACAACATTGAGGATTTCCTGACCCAAGCAGATGGGCTGATTGAACAATTCTGCGAAAAAGGCTATAAGAAGGATGAACTGGTAAAATTAAAAGCTGTTGTAGCAAGCAAAAATAGAAGGCAATTGTTCACGAAAAACATAAGAAAAAACAAACCAATGGACATAGCGTTCATAACGGGATTCAATAGTCAATATAAAAATTTGGAACAAATAATCAGGAAATATTGGCCCATCCTCAAGGAAGACCGGGTGCTGGCCAGGATACTACCGAACAAACCAAATTTCATATACAGAAGAGCTCCCAACCTCCGCGACTATTTGGTCCATAATGTTGTCAACCCCCCGAAACAAATAGAGATCTTTCCTAATCTTAAGGGTTTTTATAAATGCCAGAGATGTCTACCCTGCAGGGTTAGTAAGAAGGTACCCCGTAGGAGGGAAACCTTTAAATCTAAGGTTGATCAGAAAGAGTATAAGATCAGAAATCTGATCACGTGCCATAGCACTCACGTGACATATGTCATCGAATGCCCTTGCCACCTTCAGTATGTGGGCAGGACCACCCGGCCCTTACATGTACGCATACGCGAGCATATTAAGAACATAAGGAACGGTTTTCCTAAACACAATTTGTCACGCCACTTTGATCAAGTGCATAAAAGAGACCCTTCGGGGTTAATTTTCTATGGCATTGATTCCATAAAAGACCACTGGAGAGGAGGCAACAAGACCACCCTCATCTCCCAAAATGAAACGGCCTGGATATACAGGTTGAGGTCCCTAGCGCCTAGGGGCCTCAATCTAGATATAGACCTTAACTGCTTTATCACCGAGTCATGTCACACATAACCTATTTCCCTCCCTGTAATTTTTGGCCTTTTTTCGTTATTTATGTCAACTGGGCACAGAACTAATCTTCTCCATAGGGGGCATATTTGGATAAGCTCGGCTTCTCCATAGATATGGCATCCCCTCCCATATGTATGACTCCCTCCTCTAGCCATTGTACCCCTAAACATACACTTTAACAAAAAAAATTTTTATAACACCTTAAAGTTTTATCACTATGACACCTACATAGGTGTCATCGGCACATGCACTTAACCCTTAGTATATATCTTTCGGTTACATTGGAGCACATTCACTATGGCACACACCCATAATCTAGCAGGGCCACCTATGTGAACATATAGTAGGGATGGCCTAGTACGTAATTTGGATACATAGTATTGGCTATGAAAGTTCAAATTATATTACCGGGTATAAAATTATCTCTTAGTATGTGGTATTTCTTATAATCCCTACAAGGATATGGGAATACTACCATAACAATGTTTCTCACTGTATGATGATTATTCACTATTGGTGTATTCAACTACTAACACACGGGGCATATCAATATATTATAAGTTTATTTTTTCTAATTAATATAAGTAATAGCTTTAACTAAAATCCCTTTCATAAAGCACCTACTGGTGTAAATGCATGCATTTCATCACATTTCTTAATTTAGGAATGGGTACATTCCCTGACTCAATACATTATCATATGTGGTCTACATAGCTTTATTTTTAGACAGAACAGTTGGGGTGTGGCGAGTTGACTAGTGAAAATTAGTCAATTAAGTATGGGCATAACTGTATTTCTAGGTTTATTGTATAGCACGTTAATATAATTCCTGCATTATATACTGTATGATTACCCTCCTTGTATTAATGGTATATTGTAGTTCTAGTCTGAACCAGCAGGTGGAGCCTGGTCTATTTAAATTGATGTCAATGTATTCCCTATGACTTAATGGAGAGCGCGTTCATGATCCTTATATATAGAAATATGGACATACAGATTAAGAACACAAAAGTCATTTAGTGTAAAGCGGGAGATCGATCTGCACCACACATACCCAGCCCCATAAAAACACTTGATCTTTAAAGTACTGCAATCAGTGGGGTGGGCTGAGTATGAACGCTCTCTTCCTATAAAATCTAATAGACAGGGGAGTGTGACACCGTTGCTGAGGACGTCATGTGGCGAAGCGCGCACAACGGCATCACGCTCTGCTAGTCAACTCCAAAGCATACGAGAGAGGAGGACGCAGCCAGCGGCTGGGGCACTACTATTCCCCACCTCACTGTTTATGCTTTTTAGGAGGGACTTTTTCTATTTTAGCTCATGTCTGGCAACTAATGCTGTCCTACTCAATCTGGATTTTGTCTGCATTTAGTGCCTGGACTTTTTAATTTTTTACTTTTAGTCATTTTTTATTTATTTTTTAGTATTGATTTTTTATGTTTTGTCATTTTTGTGGTGTTTATCCATCTGAACTTTTTGTTTATCTGCTGAGTCCCTCATTTGAGGGTACATATATATATTTTTTAAAATAAAGTCGTATACTTTATCACACTATGGAAGCCCCTTTTTTTCTCAATTTATGAGGGGAAGCAACATCCTTATTAAGTAAGAAGCACAGGAAACATCCAATACAATATTTGGAGGCAAAGCGGCCCGTTTTTTCCAGCATAATCGCATTACCCTGATGTGTGACGTGGAGAGCTGATCATATAATTAGAATCCACCAGAGGAAGCAACAAGGGAAACAACTCAGCATACTACATTACAGGCGTAATACCCCTGCCGGGGTTCTGGGAGCTGGTGA
Source organism: Aquarana catesbeiana (assembly GCF_042186555.1). Lineage (NCBI taxonomy): Eukaryota > Metazoa > Chordata > Amphibia > Anura > Ranidae > Aquarana > Aquarana catesbeiana. The sequence goes on from NC_133328.1 coordinate 290,979,303, forward strand.
GTAAGCAACCAACAGGGGGAGCACGAGAGTCACCAGGCAAAATTGTTTCAGCACCAAAGTCACCATTGGGAATCTACTCACTATTTTATTATATATATTTTTTATATATTCTTTGTCGACATATGGGACTGCTATAATATGCCCGAAGCATTATTGCTATATTCTTTGTGCTATTATTTCTAACTGTATATATATATGCAACCTATAGGCCCTACTTATGGTATCTGAGTAGGGTGGCATAAACCTGTATGTATTGTATGGTAGTCGTACCAGTAATAAGTTACCTTGAGGTCGTATTTTCATGCTTGATATGGTCATAGATTTAATACAGTAATAGAGCATATGGGATATTGTCCAATAAATGCACTCTAGGAAATATAGCCTCTGGCTTTACTACCAGATGCTGTAGGACCAATTTATCTTGTGCGACACTTGAGCGTTTGGTACATATCTGCAGCATTAATTCAGAGGCACACACTTATCTGTTGAAGAGACATCTTTAGCATAAGGGGAAATACTTTCTTATATGTTTAGTATCTTCTAAACCACGTATAAGGAACCGCTAAAACCTTAGGCTGTCCCAGTTCAAAACTTAGAGGTAGCGCCATTATACCCATTCTTTATAATTTAATATAATATGGAATGCCTGAGAGTCAGCTTAGATGACAACAATGAAGGGATTAAAGAGAAGTGGGAATGTTGGAAAGAGTTTAAGAGATCATGGAGCTATGCAGAGGAACTGAGAGTATTGTTCTATAATGGGGATGGATGAAACAAAGTCTTACTATTGAGATTAAGGGCTGATACGCAGAGGTAGGGGGAGATGTGGGGGGGGAGGTAAGACTAGGTTTCAGATTTTGTATTAATGGTATATACTTCTTTTGTAGGAATTGCCATTTGAATTTTATAAGTGCATCAGATAAAAGCTACCATGATGTGACAATGAGATGGGACAAAAATGAACTGTAAAGGTGAATTAAGTCTCTCGCAAGAGTTCGCTGAAGTGGCTTAGAAAAAAAAAAAAAAATTACACAAAGTTGTCACTAAATGATATATTGCTCACACATCACATGGTATGGTTATATGTGGAATTACACCCCAAAATACATTCCGCTTCGTCTCCTGAGTATGGGGATACCTCATGTGCCTAGCCGCGTACAGGACCCCTCACGTGTACAGGACACTCCTCACTACCTATCACAGTTTTGAAGGCCATAAAATGCCAAGATAGCACCCCCTCAATGACCCAATTTTGGAAAGAAGACACTTCAAGCTATTTACTGAGAGGCATGTTGAGGCCATGGAATATTTTATATTTTGCCACAAGCCACAAGTTTAGGGAAAATTACATTTTTTTTTTCGTTATTTAGTTGTCACTAAATGATATATTGTTCAAACATGGCATAGTTATATGTGGAATTACACCCCAAAATACATTCTACTGCTTCTCCTGAGTATGGGGATATCACATGTGTGGAACTTTTTGGCAGTCTAACCACAAACAGGACCCCGAAAATCAATCACCGCCTTCAGGCTTTCTAAGGGCGTACATTTTTGATTTTACTCCTCACTGCCTATCACAGTTTCGGAGGCCATGAAATGCCCAGTTAGTACAACCCCATTTTGGAAAGTTGACACCCCAAGCTATCTGCTGAGATGCATGTTGAGTATTTTGCAGATCTCACTTTTGTCACAAAGTTTTGAAAATTGAAAAAAGAAAAAAAATACATTGTTCTTTTCTTTTTTCATTTTTAAAAATAAATGAGATCTGAAAAATACTCACCATGTCTCTTAGCAAATACCTTGGGGTATCTACTTTCCAAAATGGGGTCATTTGGGGGGTTTTGTGCTATCTGGACATTTCAGGGCCTCTGTAACTGTGATAGGTAGTGAGGAGTAAAATCCAAATTTTACGCCTTTAGAAAGCCTGAAGGCGGTGCTTGGTTTTTGGGGTCCTGTACGTGGCTAGGTTCCCAAAAAGTCTCACACATGAGGTATCCCTGTACACAGGATAAGCAGCAGAATGTATTTTGGGGTGTAATTCCACATATAACCATGCCATGTTTGAACAATATATCATTTAGTGACAACTTTGTGTAAAAGAAAAAAAAATTGTAATTTTCCCGAAACTTGTGGCAAAATATAAAATATTCCATGGACACAACATGCCTCTCAGTAAAAAGCTTGAAGTGTCTTCTTTCCAAAATGGGGTCATTTGGGGGGTTTTGTGCTATCTTGACATTTCAGGGCCTCCGAAACTGTGATAGGTGGTGAGGAAGTGAAATCACCATTTTACGCCCTTATAAAGCCTGAAGGCGGTGATTGGATTTCGGGGTCCTGTACACGGTTGGCTCTAAAAAAGTCTCACACGTGTAGTATCCCCATACTCAGGAGAAGCAGCAGAATGTTTTTGGGGTGTCATTTCACATATGCCCATGGCATGTTTGAGCAATAGATCATTTAGTGACAACTTTGTGCAAAAAAAATAATAAATTTTCCCGCAACTTGTGGCAAAATATAAAATATTCCATGGACTCAACATGCCCCTCTAGGGTCATTTGGGGGGGGGGGGGGTTGTGCTATCTTGGCATTTTATGGCCTTCAAAACTGTGATAGGTAGTGAGGAGTAAAATAAAAAATTTATACCCTTCAAAATCCCGAAGGCAGTGATTGGTTTTTGGGGTCCTATATGTGGCTAGGCTTCCAAATAGTCTCACATATGAGGTATCTCCGTACTCAGGAGAAGCAGCAGAATGCATTTTGAGGTGTAATTCCACATATAACCATGCCTTGTCAAAAAAAGAGTGTAATTTTCCCGAAAATTGTGACAAATAATAAAATATTCCATGGACTCAACAAGCCTATCAGCAAAAAGCTTGGGGTGTCTACTTTCCAAAAAGGGGTCATTTGGGGGGGTTTGAACTGTCCTGGCATTTTATGCACAACATTTAGAAGCTTATGTCACACATCACCCACTCTTCTAACCACTTGAAGACAAAGCCCTTTCTGACACTTTTTGTTTACATGCAAAAATATTTTTTTTGCAAGAAAATTACTTTGAACCCCCAAACATTATATATATTTTTAAGCTAAGGCCCTACAGATTAAAATGATGGGTGTTGCAATTTTTTTTTTCACACAGTATTTGCGCAGCAATTTTTCAAACGCAATTTTTTTGGAAAAAACACACTTTTTTAATTTTAATGCACTAAAACACACTATATTGCCCAAATGTTTGATGTAATAAAAAAGTGCCTAATACATGGGTACCAAACACGACTTGCTTTAAAATTGCGCACAAATGTGCAGCAGCGACAAACTACATACATTTTTAAAAGCCTTTACAGGTTACCATTTTAGAACTACAGAGGAGGCCTGCTGCTAAAATTACTGCCCTCAATCTGACCTTCGCGGTGATACCTCACATGCATGGTGCAATTGCTGTTTACAGATGATACTAGACCGACGCTTGCGTTCGCCGGGGACAGGGTGCTTTTTTTTTTTTAATTATTTATTTTGCTTTTTTAATTATATTTTTAAACTGTTTCTTTCATTTTTTTTTTATCATTTTTATTGTTATCTCAGGCAATGTAAATATCCCCTATGATAGCAATAGGTAGTGACAGGTACTCTTTTTTGAAAAAAAATGGGATCTATTAGACCCTAGATCTCTCCTCTGCCCTCAAAGCATCTGACCACACCAAGATCGGTGTGATAAAATGCTTTTCCAATTTCCCAGTGGCGCTGTATGTATCCGGCAAAACCGAAGTCACGAAATGCTCATAGCTTCCGGTTTCTTAGGCCATAGAGATGATTGGAGTCATTCTGGTCTCTGATCAGCTCTATGTTCAGCTGTCTGAACCACCGGCTGCATTCTCGGGTTCCCTGTTGGGACAGGAGAGCCCGAGAAAACCATGGAAGACGGTGAGGGGGGGGGACATTCCCTCCCACTGCTTATAAAAGCAGTCTGGAGGCTAATTAGCTGCTAGGATTGCTTTTATATGAAAGCTGACCACTGGCTGAAAAGAATGATACCAAGATGATACCTAAACCTGCAGGCATCATTCTGGTGTAACCACTCAAATTCCAGCAACATACCAGTACGTTGCTGGTCCTTGTTGGGCATACATTGTAATGTTCTTTTTTTCATGCAGCCTGTGGGCTGAACGAAAAAAAGAGATTGATCGGTGGGTATGCCCACCATTAGAATACTGCCCTTCATCCATCCACTTCTAAAGATAGGCATACATGCATCATTTTGTTTTTAACTGTGGTGGTGAGATCACCTCTGACAGCGCTGGAGTCACGGCTTTACGTATCGTGGGAGCAAACGATGTTCCTGTTAAGATAAATAAACCTGTGCTGCAGCTGAATGGCATACCTGCTAAGCAAATGATGGTTAACAATAAAACAAAGTAACATTACAGTATAACCGTAAGACTTACCATACCTGCAAAGCAAATACAATAAAACATAGTAAAAATAGAACATTGCAATCTGTGCCTAAAAAAATATATGCCGAAGCATGGGGCAATCCGCACCTAATATTAGGAGAAAATCGCTCCTCCACCCCTGCCCCCATGCTTCGGCATATATGCTCTTTATTTTAACTGTGGTGGTGAAATCACCTCCGACAGCGCTGGAGTCACGGCTTTATATATCATGGGAGCAAACGCTGTTGCTGTCAAGGTAAATAAACCCGTACTGCAGCTGAATGGCGTACGTGCTAAACAAATAATGGTTAACAATAAAACAAACATTACAATATAACATACCATACCTGCAAAGAAAATACAATAAAACATTGTAAAAATAAAATAGAGAGAGAACGATAGATACAGTATCTCACAAAAGTGAGTACACCCCTCACATTTTGTAAATATTTTATTATATCTTTGCATGTGACAACACTGAAGAAATTACACTTTGCTACAATGTAAAGCAGTGAGTTTACAGCTTGTATAACAGTGTAAATTTGATGTCCCCTCAAAATAAATCAACACACAGCCATTAATGTCTAAACTGCTGGCAACAAAAGTGAGTACACCCCTAAGTGAAAATGTCCAAATTGGGCCCAATTAGCCTTTTTCCCTCCCCACAATCGTTAGTGTTACAAGGTCTCAGGTGTGAATGGGGAGCAGGTGTGTTAAATATGGTGCTATCACTCTGTCATACTGGTCACTGGAAGTTCAACATGGCACCTCATGGCAAAGAACTCTCTGATGATCTGAAAAAAAGAATTGTTGCTCTACATAAAGATGGCCTAGGCTATAAGAAGATTGCCAAGACCCTGAAACTGAGCTGCAGCATGGTGGCCAAGACCATACAGCAGTTTAGCAGGATAGGTTCCACTCAGAACAGGCCTCGCCATGATCGACCAAAGTTGAGTGCACGTGCTCAGCATCATATCCAGAGGTTTTTCTGGAAATAGACATATGAGTGCTGCCAGCATTGCTGCAGAGGTTGAAGGGGTGGGGGGTCAGCCTGTTAGTGCTCAGACCATACACTGCACACTGCATCAACTTGGTCTGCATTGCTAAGCCTCTTCTATAGATGATGAACAAGAAAGCCCACAAACAGTTTGCTGAAGACAAGCAGACTAAGGGCATGGATTACTGGAACCATGTCCTGTGGTCTGATGAGACCAAGATAAACTTATTTGGTTCAGATAGTGTCAAGCGTGTGTGGCGGCAACCAGGTGAGGAGTACAAAGACAAGTGTGTCTTGCCTACAGTCAAGTATGGTGGTGGAAGTGTCATGGTCTGGGGCTGCATGAGTGCTGCCGGCACTGGGGAGCTACAGTTCATTGAGGGAACCATGAATGCCAACATGTACTGTGACATACTGATGCCAAGCATGACCTCCTCCCTTTGGAGACTGGGCCGCTGGCCAGTATTCCAACATGATAAAGACCCAAAACACACCTCCAAGACGACCACTGCCTTGCTAAGGAAACTGAAGGTAAAGGTGATGGACTGGCCAAACATGTCTCCAAACCTAAACCCTATTGAGCATCTGTGAAGCATCCTCAAATGTTAGGTGGAGGAATGGAAAGTCCCTAACATCCACCAGCTCTGTGATGTCCTCATGGAGGAGTGGAAGAGGACTCCAGTAGCAACCTGTGAAGCTCTGGTGAACTCCATGCCCAAGAGGGTTAAGGCAGTACTGGAAAATAATGGTGGCCACGCAAAATATTGACACATTGAGCCCAATTTGGACATTTTCACTTAGGGGTGTACTTACTTTTGTTGCCAGTGGTTTAGACATTAATGGCTGTGTGTTGAGTTATTTTGAGGGGACAGCAAATTTACACTGTTATACAGGCTGCACACTCACTACTTTACATTGTAGCAAAGTGTCATTTCTTCAGTGTTGTCACATGAAAAGATATAATAAAATATTTACAAAAATGTGACGGGTGTACTTACTTTTGTGAGATACTGTATAGAACAATAGAACAATAGTGAGTGAACACTAGAGTGGACAGTAGAGAGCAAACATAAGAGAGAGCAATAGAGGAAGAGAAAAGAAAAATACTACCACAACTATTTTTGGATTTTTTATTTTTTATTTTTTTGTGTTTTTGTGTGTTTTTTTTCACTTTTTTTACTTTTATAAAAACTGTAAAAAAACTATAAACTGAACGTTGAACATTAGGGTCTCTCAAAATGTGATGGCCATCACATCTTTCGAGACCCTGTGTACGTGTGCCTAGGACTGTGTGGTGCTGTACCCTACGCTAATACTCAACTAGTGTGTGGTAGCGTTTGAAAAATTCATCAATGCAGAGACCAGGTTGGTCAGGACAGGGGGGACAATAAAAGCGGATGTCACGCCTAAATCCGCATTTGCTGCAGGCACAACATCTTCTCTGGGGTGTTCTTTGGGTAGGGGTACCAGGGAGGACATAAGGAAAATGCCTCTAATGCAGCAAGCTCACTGCATTTGTGTTGGGAAGTTGGGCAAGAGCACCGTCTGGAAACAAGGAAGGATCCAGTCCATCCTGAAGCTTTGTATAGCACAAAAGTGTTCAGCAAAGCCAATTGAAATAAATAAACAGACACTTTTTTGTACCAGCGTCTGGCCTTACTGGCAATTAGGTACGGCGCCAACAACTGGTCGTTGAGGTCCACCCCTCCCATGTTAAGGTTGTATTCATGGACACAGAGGGGTTTCTCCACAACACCAGTCGCCATAGGAATTTGGACTGCTGTGTCTGTGTGAAGCGAGGACAGAATGAAAACATTCCGTGAATCCCTCCACTTCACTGCTAACAAATTATTACACTTCAAGCAGGCTCTCACCCTCAAGATACTACAAGCCGTTGAGGGAAGCCCCGGCAAATAGATTGCACAGTGCCACATGCACCAATTCCATAATCAAAAAGGTGAATAAAAAGTGGCACACTCATGTATTAATTGTCCACGTACAAGTGGTACCCCTTTCCGAATGAGGGTGACACCAAGTCCCACACTATCTTACCATGTCCCTATGTAAAACTGGGCAGTTCTCCGGATCTACGTGACTATCTTTTCCCTCGTAAACCATAAAACTATATGTATGGCCTGTGGCCATGTCACAGAGCTTATACATCTTGACCCCGTATCTGGCACGCTTGCTGGGAAGATACTGTTTGATAGACTCATCAACGCAGACAACTTTATCGGGAGTAAACAAGGCTGCAAGTGGTTTACGAGGGCCCGAATTTTGTAGAGCCGATCAAATCCAGGGTCACCCCGAGGACAACAGAGTTCATTGTCATTGAAGTGCATGAACCGCAAGATCTGCTCGTATTGTGTCCTGGTCATGGAGGCAGAGAACACGGGCGTATGGTGAATTGGGTCAATGGACCAATATGACCGCAACTCACTCTTTTTAGTTACGCCCATGAGGAGGGATAGGCCCAGGAAGGTCTTAAATTTGGAGACCGTAATAGGTCACCAATCTCTGGCAAGGGTCAGCTGGGGATTAGCGGCGATGAATTCACCAGCATATAAAATGCTTTGGTCCACAATAGATCTATAGAGATCTTCGGAGAAAAACAGAGAATAAAAATCAAGTGACGTAAAATCAATTGTTTCCACCTGAATTCCGGGTTGGCCAGTGAATGGGGGAAGTACGGGTGCTACAGAAGGGGTGGGCTCCCAATTAGGATTGGCAAATTCAGCAGGAAGGCCACTATAGGCTTGACCGGCCTGTGTTTGTCTCCTTCTTGGTGACAGCGGGACATTACTCGTGCTTGCCACCTCGGAAGCTTGAACTGCACTTATGGGACTCGACACGTCACCAAGTGTTACTGCAGTGCTGGATGTACGACCAGGATGTACTAGGCCACTGGTGCTTGCCAGTTCACCAGAAGAATGAGCGGCGCTAGTACTGGCTCTCTGCTCCATACGAGGGACCTGTGGTTCTTGCACCTCAACGACAGCAGAAAAAGATCGGGGTCTGGTATGCCTGACCTTGGCAGGGACCACAACTCCGTCGTCAGAGCTATCTGTCAGGGTGCCACTGTTGTCTACAGGTTCGTATTCTGAGCCTGAATCTGACAGATGAGAGACTTCCTCTTCACTATCTGTCATGCTCAGAAACATGTAGGCCTCTTCACTACTGTACCTTCGATTTGACATTTTGGTCTCTAAATTTACTGGTACAGTAGTGAGACTCATAGGTAAAGAAGCACCTGACTGTCAGCGACTGCTTCAAACGCTGCAAAAAAAAACTGTTAGGGTTCACAGGGATCAGGCCTGACTCTGCGAAACGCGGCAGTTAGGTGTTTTGTAAGTAACAGCGATCGATTGATACTGCACTTGGGTGGGCTAGGCTGGGCTGGGCGGAGGTGCTAAACGCAGGTGCTAGCAGGTATCTGGGCTGATCCCGCTAACACTGCGTTTTTGGGAACCCTAAATTGCTGGGGACGCCAGTATAGATCTGATCAGATATCAATCCATTCAGACACTATACTACTAAGGGAGGCGTATGGTGTGTGTGTGTGGGAGTTAGCGCTACTGGCACTAATCTGACGCAGCCTGGGGCGACGCAGACCCTATCTAATGCTAAAACCTAACTTTGATCACCCGCCGGGTGATCGGGGGGTTAAACTTTTATTGGGTAAAATACGGTGGGTGCCCTGACACTATAAAAAATAAACTAGCTAAACTGGGTCACCCGTGACACTTATACTGTGATCACAGGTGACAGAGGGTGATCAAGGGGTTAAACCTTTATTGGGGGGGTTAGGGTCCCTAGACCTATCTGGGCCTAAGACTAATTACCCAAACACTGATTTTTGTCACTAATGTAACCAGTACAGTGATCAAAAAAAAAATCTGATTGCTGTACTGGGTGACACAGTGACAGGTGGTGAAGGGGCATCCAGCATGCTACAAAATTACAGATGGGACAAACACCCCCCGGTCCACGAGGGCAAACAAAGAGCCTAACATAGGCAAAAGTTAGACAGCAAGTGTAAAGGCTAACCGGAGGCTAGCCTGTATTTGTGGTAGGAGTCTGAGAGGGCTATTTAAGCCTCCTCTGTCAGGCCAGGGCTTGTCTGCGTTCTGGGTTCAGTAGGGGTTGGGGCCTACACGTCACTTCTGGGTCGGCTGCAAGATGGTTGCGGTGCCTCTCTCGGTGCTTCACCGAGGAGTTCCCCTGTCCACCCACCTGGTCCCCCCTTGGCACCCACATTTACGGGTCCCCGCTTCTCCCGGTGTTTCAGCGGGGGGGTGATCGGCCGCCCGCCCACTCCTCTCCCTATGTAATTCAGCTTCACGAGGGAGCCGTAGCTTACCAGCTTGCTACAGGTTGGGAGCTGCCCGCTCGCTTCTCCGGGTGTTGGGGGGGAATGTCCAGCCAGCTGCCTGCTCCTCTGCATACTGCGCCACGGGGGGGCCACCCACCCGCTTCTCCCGGTGATTATGCTGGGGGAAGGGAGGGGGGCCGTCCATCCTTCCATCCTCCACCCACCCTCCTTCCCCTCGGCTGCAGCTAGTCAGGTGCGGCCCGCCCGCTTCTCCCGGTGATTATGCGGGGGGAAGGGAGGGGGGCGTCCATCCATCCATCCTCCACCCACCCTCCTTCCTTCCCCTCGGCTGCAGCTGGTCAGTTGCTGCCTGCCCGCTTCTCTCGGCACTCGTGCAGGGGGGTAGCAGGGGGGCGTCCGCACATTACCTCAGATGCCGCCCGCCTCTCCCTTCATCTCTCATCCAGGTGCCTGCCGGAGCTGTCGGGGCCGCCCGCTTCTCCGGGCGCTCGTGCGGGGGGGAGGGGGGGTCCGTCCATTTACGTAGCTGCCGCCCGCTTCTACCTTTCATCCAGGTGGTGCCTGCCAGAGCTGTGAGGGCCGACTGCGCTCAGGCCAGGTGGAGGGCGTCCATCCATCATCCACGGCTCCATCTGGTCAGCGCGCTGCCTGCCCACCGGCTTCTCCCGGCTCCCATGGGGGGCATCTATCCATCCATCCATCCATCCATCCATCTCCATAGCTGGGCACAATCCCGCATAGTGGGGGGGGCACCACTCGCTTCTTCCTTTCATCCCTCTGTTCCGGACAGCGCCGGGGGGGCGACCGCCCGCTTCTCCCAGCAATCTCACGCTGCGGGGGAGGGGGGCTGCCTGTCCGGTCATCCATCCTCCAACCACCCACTTTCCCCACAGCCCCATCTGTCCAGGGTGCTGCCCACCCACTTCTCCTGCCTTTCATGCCGGGGGGAGGGGGGGCGTCCATCCATACGTCCATCCCCCACCCACCCACTTGCCACTCGCCCGCCAGTTCACCTCCCTGGTACCACACCGGGCATCGTGGAGGGGACGCCCGCACGTCTCCCAGTTCTCATGGCAGGGGGGCACTCACCCGACCGCTCACCTCCTGGTATTAACGTGGGGCATCATGTGGGGGGATCCCCGCATGCCTCCCGGGCATCCACAGCTTCAGTCACAAGTGTTCATATTGTGGCATTTCGGCACAGGTTTTCTGTCATAGCGTTTCTGTTCAGGTGTTTAGTCTCAGCGCTTGTTTTTCTGTCATGGCATTTTTTCTGTCATAGCGTTTCCTGCCTCAGCATTTCTGTTGTTGCATTCTGCCCCAGCATTTCTGTCATGACGTTCGGCCCTATTATTTCTGTCATGGTGTTTCTGCCCCAGCAGTTCTGTCGTAGCGTTCAGCACTTCTGGCATAGCGTTCAGCATTTCTGGCGTAACGTTCAGCATTTCTGGCATAGCGTTCAGCATTGCTGGTGTAGCGTTCAGCATTTTTGTCGTAGCGTTCAGCATTTCTGTCGTAGCGTTCAGCATTTAAGTCGTAGCATTCAGCATTTCTGTCTTAAACGTTCTGCCCAGTATTTCTGTCGTAGCGTTCAGCATTTCTGTCGTAGCGTTCAGCATTTCTGTCGTAGCGTTCAGCATTTTTGTCGTAGCGTTCAGAATTTCTGTCGTAGCGTTCAGCATTTCTGTCGTAGCATTCAGCATTTCTGTCTTAAAAGTTCTGCCCAGTATTTCTGTCATAGCGTTCAGCATTTCTGTCGTTGCGTTCAGCATTTCTGTCTTAGCGTTCGGCATTTCTCTCGTAGCGTTCAGAATTTCTGTCGTAGCGTTCAGCATTTCTGTCGTAGCGTTCAGCATTTCTGTATCTAGCGTTCGGCATTTCTGTCATAGCGTTCAGCATCTCTGTCATAGCATTCTGCCCAGCATTTCTGTTGTAGCGTTCAGCATTTCTGTCGTAGCGTTCAGCATCTCTGTCATAGCGTTCAGCATCTCTGTTATAGCATTCAGCCTCTCTGTCATAGCGTTCAGCATTTCTGTCATAGCGTTCTGCCCAGCATTTCTGTCATAGTGTTTAGCATTTCTGTTGTAGCAGTCTGCCCAGCATTGCGGTCATAAGCGTTCTGCATTTCTGTGATAGCGTTCTTCCCAACATTTCTGTCATAGCGTTCAGCATTTCTGTCATAGCATTCAGCATTTCTGTCATAGCGTTCAGCATTTCTGTCATAACGTTCTGCCCAGAATTTCTGTCATAGCGTTCAGCATTTCTGTCATAACGTTCTGCCCAGCATTTCTGTCATAGCGTTCAGCATTTTTCTCTCAGAGTTCTGCCCTAGCATTTCCATCTCAGCGTTCTGCCCTAGCATTTTTTGTCTCAGCGTTCTGCCCTAGCATTTCCGTCTCAGCGTTCTGTCCTAGCATTTCCGTCTTAGCGTTCTGCCCTAGCATTTCCGTCTCAGCGTTCTGCCCTAGCATTTCCGTCCAAGCGTTCTGCCCTACCATTTCCATCTCAGTGTTTTGCCCTAGCTTTTCTTTCATAGCGTTTTGCCCCAGCATTTCTGTCATTGCCTTCTGCCCAGGCATTTCTGTCTTGGCATACAGTCTCGGCATTTCTGTCATAGCGGGTCTGCCCCAGGGTTCTGTCATAGCGTTTTTCCCTAAGATTTCTGTCATAGCGTTTCTGGCTCAGGATTTCTGTCATGGCTTCTCTGCCCCAGGATTTCTGTCATGGCGTTTTTCTTTATTCGGTCATGGCGTTTCCTGTCATAGTTTTCTGCCCCAGCATTGCTGGCTCAGCGTTCAGTCTCAATTTTTTCTGTCTCGGCATTTCTGTCATAGCGTTTCTGCCCCAGGATTCTGTCTTTGCAATTCTGCCATCAGTATTTCAGTCTCAGCGCTTCTGTCATTGCGTTTTGGTCATGGCATTTCTGCCTCAGCGTTTCTGCCCCAGGATTTATGTCATCGCGTTTCTGCTTCTGCGTTCTGTCAGAGCATTTTCTACCCCAGCATTTTCTGTCATGGCATTTCTGCCCCAGGTTTTTCTCTCATCACATTTTCTGTCTCAGCATTTAGTTCAGCATTTCTGTCATAGCATTTTCTGTCATAGCGTTATTGTCCTTGTGTTTCTGCCCCAAGATTTCTGTCAATGTTTCTGCTTCAGTGTTCAGCCTCAGAATTTCTCAGAGGGGCATTGTTGTTCAGTCACGGCATATACTCCGGTAGCTGTTTCATCTTCGTTGTTTGTCACATGTCTCATCATTTTGTTCATGTTTGTACCTGCTTCAGGTAGCTAGGGATCACATGTCAGGATCTGTCACGTCTACAGGTCCATATGGGCTGAGGTTTCGTTTGATAATGATTGTTGACCACAATCTTCTCGCTCATATAACATACATCATACGATGCACGTTCATTTACCACACCTGTACGATTACCCACCATGGTCTGTGGGTACACCAGCCTTGAGTTTTCAGTTAATTACCTGTCTCTGTGCGGCAGGTTACTCGGGCTCACTCACTACTTACACGAGGGGGGGGGGGTCCATCATCAGGTTCATTCACTCAGTGGTCTTGACATTTCTGCTCATGTTCTCATACTTAGGTAGGCACAGAGGGGCTTTGTTGTTCTCATGTCTTGTTGTCTGTCATTTCTCTTGTTCATGTTCTCAGGTTGGGCTACATTGGCATTCATCATCCCCTTGTTGGTCCTTAAACGGTAGGTTTGGGCAAACGTCGTCATGATTCTGGATTCCACTCTCGGCCCTGTTCTCTTGTCTAGGATGTGGCCTGGAAGACTGCTCAGGGGCGTCAGTCCACTCATCTTTTCCGTTCCCCAGCCGGTTCCAGGTAGGGGGGTTTCAGTCACTTTGGGTATGACTGTTTCATGCCATGGGACTTATTTCCCCAGGGTGGAGTCTGGCCCTCCTTCCTCGGTTCAGGATTCCGACTTGGTTGCCAGGTTACAGGCTGAAGCATGACCCGATCGAATCAGGTGGGACCAGTACTCTGTGTCTGGCATGGTTTTCCATGTTGTCAATGCTTATTGCCATAGGGCATGGGCCTCATTCACCTACTCCATCACACCCTTCAGGTATTTAGCAGGTTGAACTCCTGCCAGTTGTCCTTTGGCACTCACCCTCGCACTTCCCCATACCATTTTGGGTAGGCCAGGGCTTGGGGGGTTTCACTGAGCACCTCACTGGTGTCCGGTTGAAGTTACGATCTTCTCGGCTATCATTTTGCAGGGGCTCTTTGGGACAGCCATTGCTCCCCTTCCTCCACGCATCCTCTCTTTCACAAGCAGTTCATTCTCATATCTGGGTCGTCTCTGGCTTCTCGGGCTTCAGGCTCTGTCTAATCGTTCACGGGATGTTTAATTGTGTTCTGGGTAGCTTTGCAGGTTCTATAGGTGGTTCTGTCTTATCACCAAGTCAGGAGTCGGGGGGGTTTCTTCTGTCATAGCGGACACTTATCGGATTTATACTGTTGCCATCCGGGCGCGCGCTACTACACTTGATGGATTGTTACCTTCCTTTCTTCACCTAAATTTGTGTCTTTTTGCCCTCTTTTCAGGCATACTGACCAGTCAGGCCAAGGCACACCTCAGGCCTTGGTGCTTAGGAATATCACTTTCTCACTCGAAGACTCTGACTACAAGTGTAAAGGCTAGCCGGAGGCTAGCCTGTATTTGTGAGAGGAGTCTGAGAGGGCTATTTAAGCCTCCTCCTCTGTCAGGCCAGGGCTTGTCGGCGTTCTGGATTCCCACCCACCCGTTTCCCCCAATCTTCATACATACTCATATTACTTTTTCTTACATTCAGGGTATGCCCTCTTTTCAGGCATACTGACCAGTCAGGCTAAGGCACACCTCAGGCCTTGGTGCTTAGGAGTATCACTTTCTCACTCGAAGACTCTGACTACAAATACCATTGTAGTCTATGGAAACTGACTTGTTAATTTTGCTAGTCCCCACTTGGCTGGCTTATCTTCTAGTTATTGGCCTTAAAATGGGTACAGGGGCCCAGGGCCCACCCTGAGGGACATATATCAATGTCACCAATTTGGACAACCCCAAAAACGAAACAAGGAGAAGTGCCTTTAAAAATACAAAATTACTGAAAAGCTAGTAACTTGAGGGAGAGCATGTATCCAAAATGCTGCTTCAAAGATGTACATCTTTAGAGAAACAATGCAAATCTACATTGCAGCTGCAAGATTTAAAAAAAAATAGCCTGCCCCCCCATTACATACAAGGTCATTTGGGTCTGTTAAGGCTTAAAATGAGAACTCTCACATGAAAAATCCCACCCCAAAGAAAAAAAATATTGTGCCCCTCCCAAACACTAACAAACCAATAGCCAAACACACAGCAAGCCAGCCCATGAAAGGGGGGTGTGTGCTTGGGGGCAGGAGGGCTCGGGCACACCAAAAGTCAACCACCTTGTTCCCATACTCAAGGGGACAAGGGCCTCTTCCACACAACCCTAGGCCAGGGTTGTGGGGGGCTGCAGACAGGGGGCTTTACGGAATGTGGAAAGCCCCTTTAAACTAGTGGGTACAAGGTGTTTTGTGGTTGGTATTGGGCTGAGCCCAACATGCCCCAAAGGCAGCCGTCTATGTTGAGTGCATGCGGCCTTGTATGGTTCAGGAGGGGGTTGGGCTATCGCTCTTCTTGCCCCTTTCCTAGCTGGCCCTCTTGTATGCTCTGAAAAAGGATGTGGTTTGGATTGGTGAAGGCAGCTCCCAGCCTTTGGAGAATGGAATGAAGTGTGGAGTTCCCCTTTAAAAGCAAAAGTTAGCAGAAAGAAATCATATGCATTAGAAGGGGGAAACAAGAGCATTGTAGAATGGAGTGTGGAGTTCCCCTTTAAAAGCAAAAGCTAGCCCAAGGAAATCATTTGCATTAGAGGAGGAAGGTTAAATGTCCTTTTAGGAGGAGGTAGAGGAGCAAGAGTCTTTTTACATCATTTTAACAAAGTGCATGTCACATATTGGCAATGTAACATGACAACATGACCTGTGTACAAATATCCTTAAAAAATACATAAAGGTGAACCAGTGTAAAAAAAAAAAAAAAAAAAAAAAGAAAGTTTAGAGATGCGCCCGTTCAACCCACATAATCATTGCATTTACGTTGCTTGATGCGTACACATGACCGGACTTTACGGCATACTTGGTTCGGCAGACCGGAGTCTGTCGGACAATTCGATCGTGTGTGGGCTCCAGCAGACTTTTTTTCCCCAAAAGTTCGACGGACTTGGAAATGAAACATGTTTCAAATATTTTCGACGGACTCGAGCCCGGTCGAAAATTTTGCTTGTCTGTATGCTAGTCCTACGGACAAAAACCGATGCTAGGGCTGCTATTGGCTACTGGCTATGAACTTCCTTGTTTTAGTCCGGTCGTACGTCATCACGTACAAATCCATCGGACTTTGGTTGATCGTGTGTAGGCAAGTCCGTTCATCCGGAAAGTCCGTCGTAAAGTCCGTCGAAAAGTGCGCAGGACAAAGTCTGCTGTAAAGTCCGCTTGTGTGTACGCGGCATGACATTTACTAAGATTTTGGCAGCGCAGTGAACAAATGCATTTGAACGAGCGCAAGAGCCGCTTGCGCATACGCAGTGCTTACATTGATCTCGTGCAGTTCTAAACATACTTGCCGGCACAGCAGGCTTACTCTGAAAAAGTTACTTTCTTATTCTATTTTGGGCATATTTGTTACTTGGGCAGTTGTTAATAAACTTCCTCACATCATCCCACATAACCTCATAATATTGGCACCTCCATCTTATGTTAATATTGAATTGAAGGTGCTGTGCACCATGTCCATAGTGGTGCACAGATTGCATTCTCCCATGCGCTGAGATCACTATAGTAAATAGGGGATTCGCGCTCTGTTCCCGGCGCACCATTTTGTAAATATGAAAATGTGCTTTGCGCCTCGGCATGCACCTCTACTGATGGTGCGCGGCTTTCGTAAATCAGCCCCTATGTCTAAATGTAGTATTTATGTGTAGGAGGGTTCCACCATGTAATATTTATTCAGAATCACTGTGACCCTTAACCCCTTTCCCCCCCCTAACCCCTTGCATGCTGGGGGAGGGGCTGTACCATGAAGTCAGTCAGTGTGTGTGGAACTGGAAGCAGCAGCATGATACTGAGAGGGAGACCTGTTGTATAAGACTCCTCCATGTAAGAATGTACATCGCTTTCTGAGTGAGTAATAAACCCTTTCCTGGTTAAGAAGTGCATCCAGCCTATGTGTAATTTGCTGAGCAGATACTGGCAGCATTGCTAGCAACACCCTGAGAGACCCTGTGTCAAAGGGACATAACAGTGGCGACAAGGATTATGGATTTTAGCACACATGGCTTTCATAGGGTTTATTCAACCATTTGATCCTGCTGCTGAATCATGGAGATCCTGGGTGGAGAGGCTGGAGCAGTATATGGAAGCAAATAGTGTGGCTGTAGAAAAGAAAGTTGCAGTTTTCCTCACAGCATTGAGTCAAGCTGCATATGGCACTCTCAGAGACCTAATTTCTCCAGACAAGCCTGCCTCTAAGCCCCTGCCTGAGTTAATTCAGAGGCTATATGCGCACTACAACCCACAGCCGTTAGAAATCGCAGAGTGGTTTCAATTTTACAGTAGGAGGCAGCATGCCGGGGAGGATATAAAGACTTATATCATTGCTTTACGTAAACTAGCTGCCACTTGTCAGTTTGGAGACTACCTACAGACGGCTCTCTGCGACATGTTTGTCATGGGACTCTGCAACCCAGCCATACAGAAATGTTTACTCACAGAACCCGACTTGACTCTGACGAAAGCCACGGAGCTTGCTACAGTCATGGAGTTGGCTACACAGGACACCACCCTACTGAAGGCACAACCTGAACCTCCTGCAAGCCAGGGAGAAGAAATATTCCACACTGCTATCACCCGACACCCACGATGGCCGTCGCCAAATCAACCTAAACCTCGCCACCCTAATTCTTCTGTCTCTAGGACATCAGCTTGCTACCATTGTGGTAACACTTCTCACAGTGCACCTGCTTGCAAGTTCAAGGATGTCATTTGTTTTCTTTGTAGAAAGACTGGTCATATTGGGCGTGTTTGCTGCAGCTCACGCTCCCCGAACGCTACCACAAAAGGTAGACGTAAACAGACATTTCAAGTGGATACTGACAATAACGGCTCCAGGTCTGATGAGGAGACCTGTGTCCAGCATGTTGGATTGTTTGGGGTAGCTGGGAACACTCCTGCGATAAAAGTGGATGTCACACTCAATGGCTGTCCTGTCTCCATGGATGTTGATACAGGGGCGGCTGTGTCCGTCATTTCATGGACTGATTTAAAGGCATCGGGTCTGTCCCTACCGCTCCAACCTACAAATCTCACACTACAAACCTACAGCAAGGAACTGCTACAGCCCTAAGGTTATGTGAAACCCATTGTGACTTCAGGCAAGCGCAGTCAAACTCTACGCCTTTATGTTGTAAGTAAATGAGGTCCTCCGCTGTATGGTAGGGACTGGATCAAAGCCCTGGGCATGCCCCCTCTTGCCATTGCCCAATGTACATTGCTTTCTGAGGTAGACCATTGGGTGGAATCCCTGAAGTCACGCTTTAAGGAGGTTTTTGAGGACTCTTTGGGCTCAGTAAAAGGAAAAATGGCCCACCTTCTCTTAAAGCCTGGTGCTACACCTCGTTTTTGTAAGGCAAGATCAGTGCCCTTTGCCTTGCGGAAGAAAGTGGAAGCAGAGTTGGACCACCTATTGGCTGAAAAGATCATAACTAAAGTTGATAGAAGTGAATGGGCATCGCCAATTGTGCCTGTCAAGAAAAAGAATGTAGACATTAGAATTTGTGGAGACTTCAGGGTTGCCCTGAACAACCAACTTCCTGTGGATCAATATCCATTGCCTCGACTTGAAGATCTATTTGGCTCACTGGCTGGGGGGCAAAAGTTTACAAAAATAGACTTAAAGCAAGCTTATATGCAACTGCAAGTACACCCAGATTCACACCATCTGTTGACCATTAACACCCATAAAGGATTATTCCAATATAACTGCATGGTTTTTGGCATAGCCCTAGCTCTAGCCATCTGGCAGGGGATCATGGATGAGGTCCTGGCAGGCATACCTTTTACCCAATGTCTACTAGATGACATGCTCATCACTGGTCCCACTGATGAAGAACACAGAAAGAATGTTGAAGCTGTGCTAGAGAGACTCCAACGGTATGGTTTACGTGTCAATCTTTCAAAATGCGAATTTCTGAAGTCTCAACTGGAATTTTGTGCCCACACTGTGGACTGCCATGGGTTACACACTACTGAAGAAAAGGTTAAAGCCCTTACCCATGCCCCTACTCCCCAGAATGTCACACAGCTCAGGTCCTACCTTGGCCTCCTAAATTACTACCACCGTTTCTTGCTGAACCTAGCACACCAGCTCTACCCTTACATCGCTTACTGGATGCAAGGGCTGAATGGATATGGACAGACAGATGTAAAGAAGCTTTTCAGCTTTCTAAAGAGCTCATTCTGTCCTCTCAGGTTCTATTCCACTACGAGGGAGAACCTCTGGGGGAAGCTAGGATGGAAAAGGACCTGGGGGTCCTAGTAGATGATAGGCTCAGCAATGGCATGCAATGCCAAACTGCTGCTAATAAAGCAAACAGAATATTGGCATGCATTAAAAGGGGATCAACTCCAGAGATAAAACGATAATTCTCCCGCTCTACAAGACTCTGGTCTGGCCGCTCCTGGAGTATGCTGTCCAGTTCTGGGCACCAGTCCTCAGGAAGGATGTACTGGAAATGGAGCGAGTACAAAGAAGGGCAACAAAGCTAATAAAGGGTCTGGAGGATCTTAGTTATGAGGAAAGGTTGCGAGCGCTGAACTTATTCTCTCTGGAGAAGAGACGCTTGAGAGGGGATATGATTTCAATTTACAAATACTGTACTGGTGACCCCACAATAGGGATAAAACTTTTTCGCAGAAGAGAATTTAATAAGACTCGTGGCTACTCATTACAATTAGAAGAAAAGAGGTTTAACCTTAAACTACGTAGAGGGTTCTTTACTGTAAGAGCGGCAAGGATGTGGAATTCCCTTCCACAGGCGGTGGTCTCAGCGGGGAGCATTGATAGCTTCAAGAAACTATTAGATAATCACCTGAATGACCGCAACATACAGGGATATGTAATGTAATACTGACACATAATCACACACATAGGTTGGACTTGATGGACGTGTGTCTTTTTTCAACCTCACCTACTATGTAACTATGTAACTATATAATGATTTAAAGAAACACGTCACCTTGGCTTGTGACGCCTCACCTTATTGACTGGGTGCCGTGCTTTCCCATGTCATGCTAGATGGCACAGAGCGCCCCATTTCTTTTGCCTCCAGGTCTTTAACCTCAGCAGAACAAAACTACTCCCAGATAGACAAGGAAGCTTTGGCCATTATATGGGCCACAAAAAAATTTCACACGTACATGTATGGTCGGGAGTTCACACTTATCACTGACCACAAGCCTCTGTTGTCCATACTGAATCCTCAAAAAGGAATTTCTACAACAACCGCATCTTGCTTACAAAGGTACACTTTATTCATGGGTGCTTATACTTATTCTATCAGATACCGCTCTCATGAGGCCCATGGCAATGCAGATGCATTTTCCAGATTGCCAATTGGAGACCACCCTCCTAGAGACATACGCATAGTGGAAGTACACAGGCCACAGTCCTGCATGTCCACCTCCCTAATTGCCAGACATACAGCCACAGATCCCTTCCTGTCTCAGATATTCTCGTATGTTCAGGCTGGATGGCCAGAGAAAGTCCCAGGTGAATTTTGTCCGTACTTTGCCAGAAAATGTGAGCTTGTGCCTAATGCTGGTTGCCTACAGTGGGACAATAGAGTGATTATACCTCAATATTTGCAACCAACCATGCTAAGGATACTGCATGAGGGCCATCCTGGTGTGGTGCGCATGAAGCAGCGAGCCCGGAGCTATGTTTGGTGGCCACAAATGGATACAGCAATTGAAGATTATGTGGCTCAATGTCCTGGGTGCTGTCAAGCTCAGCAACCTCAAAAGAAAGGAACCTTGCTACCTTGGCCATGGCCGACAGACCCGTGGTCAAGACTCCATCTTGATTTTGCTGGCCCAATCCAGGGTAAAATGTATTTGATCGTGGTAGATGCACATTCAAAATGGCTTAGGTATTTCAAACGCCTTCTACTACCTCAGCTGCTATCATTCTAGTCTTAAGGAAGCTCTTTGCCCAATATGGCTTGCCAACAGCCATAGTCTCGGACAATGGAACTCAATTTACATTGCATGAGTTTCAATCCTTCCTCAGTGGCTTGAGCATCCAACACTACAAAACAGCTCCTTATCACCCAGCTTCGAATGGGCTGGCAGAACAGTTTGTGCAGACGTTTAAGAAGCACTTACTGTCCACTCTGGACCAGGTCGGACTGTCAGAGGAGAATATGCCTGAGCTCTTAACCATGTACCGAAACACAAAACACGCTACTACTGGGCTGTCCCCTGCTTTTCTTATGTTTGACAGGCATCTCCGCACCAAACTCGATTTAGTCCGTCCACAGGAACAGTCACCAACACCTCCTCCACCAGGCCATCCTGGATTCCGTGCCGGTGATCTTGTATGGTTTCAGAATAACAGAGTTTTGCCTCATTGGCTTCCTGGCATAATTGATGGACCTCTTGGAAGAAGAATGTACCTTGTTCGCCTGGAGAATGGCATTAATGTTTGACGACACCTTTCGCAATTGAGGAAGCGCATTTGCCGACCACTAGAGACAAACCCGACCCCTCTTTCTAACCAACCACCAGAGTCTATTCAGGGCTCTACTGGTGACATATGGCATGGTGTCTGGCATGATCCCACAAGTTTACAACCAACCCCTGAAACGGTTGGTGACCATATTCCTGGGGAGTCCAGACATGTGCCTGGAGTTGCAGAGACTGATTGGTCTGTTGGACACCCACTGACATCTCCAGAACCCTTGGCCGACTCTATTCCTTCCAGTCCTTTGCCACTTCGTAAGTCTGCTCGCCAAAGACATCAAACTCCTTTTTGGTAAAGCACTGAAATCTTACGGGATACATCAAGAGTCAGGAAACGGAGACAAAGGGCTCCTGAAGTGCTGCGGAAGCCACAGAACTGAGTTGGAGATACTAAGATACTACTTGTTGAACTGATCCTGTTTGCCTTGTTCTGTATGTGTTGAGTATTTTATGGGTTGTGTATTTGTTCTCTTGTTATTTTATTTTATTTTTTTTTTTTCTTTGAGAAAAAGAGGAGGTATAATGTTTATTCACAATCACTGTGACCCTTAACCCCTTTCTCCTGATACATGCTGGGGGAGGGGCTGTACCAGGAAGTCAGTCAGTGTGTGTGGGACTGGAAGCAGCAGCATGATACTAAGAGGGAGACCTGTTGTATAAGACTCCTCCATGTAAGAATGTACATCGCTTTCTGAGTGAGTAATAATCCCTTTCCTGGTTAAGAAGTGCATCCAGCCTGTGTGTAACTTGCTGAGCAGATACTGGCAGAATTGCTAGCAACACCCTGAGAGACCCTGTGTCAAAGGGACATAACACACCACCATTGTAAATCTTGCCAGATACACTATCTAGCCAAAAGTATTGGGATGTCTGCCTTTACACACACATGAACTTTAATGGCAGCCCAGTCTTAGTCTGTAGGGTTATACATTGTTTTGGCCCACCCTTTGCAGCTAGAACAGCTTCTGGGAAGGCTAGGAAGGCTGTCCATAAGGTTTAGTGTATCTATGGGAATGTTTGACCATTCTTCCAGAAGTGCATTTGTGAGGCCAGTCACTGATGTTGGATTAGAAGGAATCTCTGCTCTAATTCAGCCAAAAGGTGTTCTATCGGGTTGAGGTCAGGACTCTGTGCAGCCAGTCAAGTTCCTCCACCACAAACTCGCTCATCCATGTCTTTATGGACCTTGCTTTGTGCAGTCAAGTTGGAACAGGAAGGAGCTATCCCCAAACTGTTCCCACAAAGTTGGGAGCATGAAATTGTCCAAAAAGTCTTGGTATTCTGATGCCTTAAGAGGCCAAGCTCAACCCCTGAAAAACAATCCCACATCATTATCCCCCCTCCACCAAATGATTGAGATGAGTATACAAAGCAAGTTCCATAAAGAAATGGATGAGTGAATTTGGGGTGGAGGAATTTGACTGGCCTGGACAGAGTCCTGACCTCAACACAACAGAACACCTTGGGGGTGAATTAGAGTGGAGACTGTAAGCCAGGCCTTCTCATCCAACATCAGTGCCTGACCTCACAAATGCACCTAAAAGAATGGTCAAACATTCCCATAGATACACACCTAAACCTTGTGGACAGCCTTCCCAGAAGAGTTGAAGCTGTTATAGCTGCAAAGGGTGGGCCAAATGAATTTTGAACCCTACAGACTAAGACTGGGATTGCCATTACAGTTCATGTGCGTTTAAAGGTAGGCATCCCAATACTTAGGCCAATATATTGTATATTGCTTGTGACACTGAGCATGGCTATGGAGTTAGGGCTGGTTCACACCACAGAGATGCAGCAAACATGTGTAAGGCTGCCTGCTGGCTAAGTAGGTAGCAATTCTGTCTAGCAGCACTGGTCCAATTCCCCAACATGCTAATGCTTGTGTTGAAGTTTATATGTTCTCCCTGTGTGGGTTCCTCACCACAATCCAAAGACATACTGGTATCTTATTTGTCTCCTGTCGAAATAGTATCTAATGTAAGAAAGCTAGTTTTGGACTTTAGATTAAAAGCTCATTGCAGCCAGGGACTGATGTTAATGTTTGTTAGCACTAATCATGCCCAGGGACTTGGACATTTAAAATTGTAGGGTTTACACTGCACGGCTACATATGCTTAGAAAACTGTTGCTTTATGTTCATGCAAATGTACTTTGATCTTTGGCTTGTAGTTGGAGATTTGATGCACATAGCCAAGGACTAACACAGTTGCAAATAGTATTATGTGTTCCTGCTCATCAGGTGCAATCACTTAGACATACACGAAGAGACAGATTGAAAGATACTGGTGGGCGTGTACTTCTATTGGGCGTGTGTCGGTGTGCTAACAATACAACCTACCTTATAAAAAGGGCTGCAGTAGGGGGGGGTTAATTTGGCCTAAGAAAGGCCAGGTTTTTTTTTGCTGTGATTTGGGGGGGGGGGGGGATGATATTGTGCCTATTGACAAATGCCCAACTAGGGCTGGCTGTTTGCTGAAATTCTTGTGCATTTTTTCCATCAAAAGTGAATTTATGTGGCCATGCTGTCAATGTTGCGCGTGTATTGTTCCCATTGCTTAGTCATGTACAGAGAAATGCAGCTTCCAGCAGAACATGGTCACCAATGTATGTATGTGTGTGGATTTCTAGGACGGTGGTAGGTGTTATATTTTGAACATGTGCCTTTTTTAATATTATGTTGGAATGCTTTGTAGGAATAATGACTGTGAAGTATGTTTCTATAATCTTGCAGGTAAAAATGTGATGTGTAGCCCGTTATACATTGAAAGTAAAGCTGTGTTCACTCTAAGGTTTAGACAAATTTTAGATTGTAAGCTCCTATGAGCAACTGCTAACTGTTTTGCTAAATGTAGCATCATATCCTGTAAAATATATTTTTTTATGCTAGTAAATGTACATAATTTTGTTTCTGTTGGCAAAATAAAAGTACATTATTGAGCTTGTTTGTTGTGTTTTTTCTTCTCTTTTCTTTCTTCTTTTTAATCAGTTTTGGGGGGGTGGTTTTGGGGAAGTGCAATATCTTACTTATACCCACAGAAATTATAAGATATAATTGTACACCAAAAACCAAATATCATCAGCACACCTACAAGTAAATGATAAAGGTGTTTAAGTGGAATCTTTATAACAGCTATGGAGAATTGCAGGTAAGGAATTCAGCTGGTGGATGGGAAGTGTTTGTATGCATCAGCCCTGGTTCACATTGGTGCGATTTGACATGTCAAATTGACGGCAATTGCACCGTCCTTATCAGTGCGGCGCTGCAATTTCCAAAAGTAGTTTCTGTACTACTTCTGTCAAGTTCAGGGTGCGATTTCCATTGACATCTGTGCAGAAACCTCTGAAATTCCCCCTGCAGTTGGGACTGACATGCAAGAATAAAATCGTGTGAGTTCAGCTGAACTTGTACGATTTCCTCCCGCTGTCAGTGTGACCCAGAGCTCAAACTGGGCCTTTGTCTTTGTAATTCACCTGCTGCAATCCCACCATTTCTTATCAAACTCCCTTTCGTTTGCCTTCAAATATGCAAATCTGTATTTCTACATATAATGATATCTCCAAATAAATGAAAATCAATCACCCAGTAGTTCCTGTGCTGGTTAGGCTCTCCATCTAGGTGGACATGGTGAGGTCCCTCTGTAGCAAATAGGAGGTGCTGCTCATGTGTGGGTAAGTGTAGGATATGTGCTTGTGCTTACTCAATGTAGGGGTGGATGTGGTAGTTAGATTTGGTGTTGGTGGGGTTCATTGATTTTTTTGGAATCACCACACATTTGCTTCTGGCCCATGTGAACACATCACTTCCTGCATTTGTTCTGCTGCTGTAAATCAGTAAGAACTATACAAATATAAATGAGAGTTCCTTTTATTAAATTATATATATATATATATATATATATATATATATATATATATATATATATATATATATGGCTTGTTTCACACTTGTGTGACTTTTCCTGCGACTTTGGACAGAGTCGCATGAAAAGTCATACCCCATGATTTTTAACAAGGGGGCCCTCAGATCCTGCCTCCCCTATACGAATGGGTATGGGGTACACCGTACCTCATACCCATTCACCAAAAAAAGCAGTGAAATGTAAATAAAACAATAGCTGTTTTTTGACAAGTCCTTTATTGTAAAATAGCTCCAAGCTGTCTTCTTCCCTGAGCCGTCTTCTCCTGCTGCTGTCTATCTGACCAATATCTTCTCCCCGAGCTGTCTTCTCCCAGAGCCATCTCTCCTGCCACCGCCATCTTCTCCATCTGCTGTGTTATTCCGCACAGCTGGTTACCTGCTAATAAAAAAAAAAGCCGCTCTTCTTCTGTGGCGGTCTTCCTCCACTGTGTTGTCACCCACTGTGTGGCGTCTCCTTCATAGCCATGGGGCGGGCTCTCCAGGTGATGTCATCGGATGGCCACAAAAGACCGCCACAGAAGAAGAGCATTTTTTTTTATTAGCGGGTAACCGTCTGCGCGAAAGAACACAGCAGAAGACGGCGGCAACATGAGAGGCGGTTCGGGGAGAAGAGACATCAAACACTAGTAAATGTATTTTCTATGTATGATGTTGCTAAGCTCAACAGGCTAGTGGTCAGCACGTCTTGAAAAACTCAGGCTTTGAAGGACTCACGGGTTCAAACCCCACAGAGAGATACTAAAAGATTGTATTGGTGAAAAAAAAAGGCGAATAACTATTAGCCAATTAGCTAAAGCAGCATATGCTGAAATTAGGTAAATGCCAACTAGCCGATGAACTTTAGTCTGGCTGATTCTATTATATTAACTCTTCAAATGCATGCAATGGTATGTAAGTATTTAATAATATTATGGTGTAAAATTCCGAACACCACACACTAGCTAACATGCAGTTTACATTTCTTTGTTCGTTTATTTTAATTCACTTGTGCACTGAAAAAATAAACAGCTGGTGGATGGTAGGTTGGCTAGGATTTGAACTCATAACATGAGTGCTGTGGAGACATCTAAGCAGACCACCAAACCATTGTGCTAAGTACACTGAGACTTGCATAATAGCGTAGTATGATTACAGCTTCATAGTCACCTAAATAAAAAATAAAAATAAAAACATGAAAAAAACAACATACAATAAATATTCAATACATGTAACTTTACAGAATAGCAGACATTTCTCTGTAATAACCATTCATAACTGCATTCGTTAGCAAAAGAAGGAAAAAAACTAGGAATACTAATTGCAATATACATCAATAGATGCACACGTAGGAGCACATCTCACATAAAAATGTTTCTTTCACATACATGGATCATGGTTGCAGTGCAGTGCTATATAATAACTTAGTAGAAATTGGCATTTACATATACGCGGAATTGCTAATTAGCGCTGATTTCTGAATTTACTAACGTATTTTCGCTGCTAATAATGATCTTTTTCATTCACACGTTCGCCTGTTGAAATCTTAATAGCCTAAAATGGGCGCTATTATATGTAATAGTGCCCAGTACCTTCCCGGCGCTATAGTAAATGACCCCCATAGTGTCCTATATTGATAAAAAATGAAATATAACATTCAATTTCCAAATAACCTAGCAATTCATATATAGAAACAAAAATAAAAAGAAAAGACAAAAAAGAAAAAGGAAAACACATCCAAAAATCATAAAATAAATAAATCAGTTTGATATTGTGGACGCACAAGAACAAAAAAAGATCTCTAATGCCTCGTTTCCACTGAGCGGATCGGTTCGGGTCGGTACAGTTTGGCCTAGAATGGTCCGGCCTATTCAGGTGAGCGTTTCCACTGCAAGTCGGACCGACGGGCCATACGTGGGTTTAGAAAAAATGCCTAGCATGGCGTCACACGTCCACCAATCAGTGGAATGTATCGTAGCTCTGCCCTAACCGAACCGTTCCATTTTCTATGGCCCCACATCTGAGGCAGGACCCTGAATGGTGCGTTTCGGTTCAGTTGTATGGGCCACTTTCATAATGGAAACACTCAAAATAGCGTACCATACCGAACCGAACCGAACCAGTCCACTCAGTGGAAACAAGGCATAAATGGGAAGATGTGGAGTATGTGGTGCCAATCAAAACTACTATGTTAAAACCGATAAGACTAAAAGGCAACATTTCCCCTGGCACACCACATGCTGACCCCAACCTATAGCCATAGAAAAATACTCCACAAAAGACATCCCCTAAGTACAATACAAACAATGTCCACAGTCCCATCAACCCTCTAATATATCTTCATCATCGGTGGCGGGCCGTGGCTTGCACCCAGCACATTCAGACTGTAGTGACTACTCGCCTGGAGCGGCATCTTCCTTGTTTGAATCTTAGGCCGTATAGTGTATATATACTGCTGTTCAGAGTATATAGTGCCTGGGGGTCTGGGGGAACCCCACGGCATTTTTTTAAAAAGTTTGATGCGGGGGTTCCCCTTAATATCCATACCAGACCTGAAGGGCCTGGTATAGATTTTGGGGAGGACATCCACGCCATTTTTTTTGTATTTTTAGTATTTTTATCTATATTGCTGGGATCCTAAAATCCATTACAAACGCAAGCAATTTTAAATGACATTTTTTCCTTTAAAAATGTCATGTTGCTGTGGCACTTATAAACATGGGAAAGATGCGCTACTTTACAGGCAGACTAAGGACAACCCCCGGGCACGATCTTTAAAGGAATATATCATTTTTATTGTTTCACTTTAAGCATTATTAAAATCACTGCTCCCGAAAAAACGTCTCTTTTTAAAACTTTTAAAACTTTTTTTTGCATTGATACATGTCCCCTGGGGCAGGACTCAGGTCCCCAAACACTTTTTATGGCAATAACTTGCATATAAGCTTATAAAATGAGCACTTTTGGTTTTTCACGTTCGCGTCCCATAGACTTTAACGGTGTTCGCACAAATTTTTTGCCTGTTCACATGCTCTGCTGCGAACCAAACGGGGGTGTTCGGCTCATCCCTACTGTATACCTACAAAATAATTCATTTTGGGTGTTTCCCAGGAAACCCTACCTGAAGGGTATATAAGGTTAATCACACACCTGAATCTTCAGCTTCTGATGATGTAATTTACCATGGTAAAACATGTCAAGCTAGGATAAACAGTGTGTTGGAGCAAGCTTTAGATGCTTTTAAGCAAGTTTTTACATACATAGTTACATAGTTAGGCTGAATAAAGACACCAGTCCATCGAGTTCAACCTCAGCGAGTGTGGGTGCATGTCTACAATTATCCCTATATTTTCTACAATTATCCCTATTTTTTAATCTAAGTTTTAGATGTTATACAGTAAGTTTATTGCTGTCAGTGATTATATTGTTACTATCATTTTTGCTGAGAACTGTTTTTAAAAATTTTTAAAGTTTTTTCAATAAACCATGCTGGTTTATGCTATGTGGAGCCTGTTTTTATTTTATTTTTAAATGCCATTTGTCCATCTGGAGCACGGAGATTGGAAGGGAGTTATCAGCTGGAGTCTGTGAGTGGAGCCTGTGATCGCTGAGATCTGATCATTGGTTCGACATCGCAGAGTGTAGGGGAGCGGAGGATCCCTCTCTGGGGTGTTCCTTGGGACCACGGATCATCAGTTACCATCAGGGCCTGTTTCTGTTTCCACAGGTCTTTGAGACCACAAAGTGCATTTGGCCTTTCTTGCTATATGGTAATGAGGGTCACCTCTATTTGGTGTGTAGGAATTTCACCTGTTTATGGATCGGCTGGGAGTACCAACCTTTGTTGTATCTTTCACTGTGGGATAGCAGAAATGTCACCTGTTTATGAATCGGCTGGGAGTATCAACATTGTTGTATCTTTCACTGTGGGATAGTATGAATTTCACCTGTTTATGAATCGTCTGGGAGTACCAACGTTTGTTGCTTCTTTCACTGTGGGATATATAGCACGTTCATATTTGAGCAAGGACGTTTATTTCACCTTTTTGTTACATATACCATCCTTTTGGTTGGACTTTTTTCACTGGATACATATTTTACACCCATTGTATATACAAATTTTTTTGATTGTTACATGTCAATTTTTTGTAGACGATTGTTTCACCATTTCCGTTTATATACTATTAGGCACCTTGCTAGCACTATTTTGTTTGTAGAATTTTCCTAAGACACCGTTTTCACCTTTATCACTAGATTGGAACAGCTGCTGCATAAAGTTTGTTAGTTCACTGTTTATCCTAGACTGTTTTTTATTTTACATATTTACATAGTAGGCAAGGTTGAAAAAAGACACAAGTCCATCAAGTCCAACCTATGTGCGTGATTTTATGTCAGTATTACATTGTATATCCCTGAATGTTGTGGTCGTTCAGGTGCCTATCTAATAGTTTTTTTTAAATTATCAGTGCTCCACGTTGAAACAACTGCCTATGGAAGAGAATTCCACATCCTTACCGCTCTTACAGTCAAGAACCCTCTACGCAGTTTAAGGTTAAAACGCTTTTCTTCTCATTTTAGTGAATGGCCCCGTGTCTTATTAAATTCCCTTTCATGGAAGAGTTTTATCCCTATTGTGGGGTCACTAGTACAGTATTTGTACATTGAAATCATATCTCCTCTCAAGCGTCTCTTCTCCAGAGAGAATAAGTTCAGTGCTCATAACCTTTCCTCGTAACAAATGTTCTCCAGTCCCTTTATTCATTTTGTTGCCCTTCTCTGGACTCTCCAGTTCCAGCACATCCTTTCTGAGGACTGGTGTCCAGAACTGGAGGGCATACTCCAGGTGTGGCCGGACAGAGTCTTGTAGAGTGGGAGAATTATTGTTCTATCTCTGGAGTTAATCCCCTTTTTAATGCATGCCAATATTGTTTGCTTTTCTTGCAGCAGCTTGGCATTGCATGCCATTGCTGAGCCTGTCATCTACTAGGGCCCCAGGTCCTTTTCCATCCTAGATTCCCCCAGAGGTTCTCCCCCTAGTGAGTAGATTGCATTCATATTTTTGCCACCGAAATGCATTATTTTACATTTTTCTACATTAAACCTCATTTGCCATGTAGTTGCCCACCCATTAATTTGTTCAGATCTTCTTGCAAGGTTTCTCCATCCTGCGGAAAAATTATTGCCCTGCTTACCTTAGTATCGTCCGCAAATACAGAGATTGAGCTGTTGAGCAGCAAAATGACATTTCAAAGGAAAAAAGTCATTTAAAACTACTCGCGGCTATTAATGAATTGCCGGTCCGACAATACGCATAAAAGTTCATTGATAAAAACGGCATGGGAATTCCCCACAGGGGAACCCCCAATCAAAATTTAAAAAAAAAATGAAGTGGGGGGGTCCCCCTAAATTCCATACCAGGCCCTTCAGGTCTGGTATGGATATTAAGGGGAACCCCGGCCAAAATTTAAAAAAAAAAAAAAATGGCGTGGAGTCCCCCTCAAAATCTATACCAGACGCTGCAGATCTGGTATGGATTTTAAGGGAACCCCGCTCCAAAATTTAAAAAAAAAGGCCGTGGGGTCCCCCCAAAAATCCATACCAGACCCTTATCCGAGCACGCAACCTGGCAGGCCGCAGGAAAAGAGGGGGGGCGAGAGAGCTGCCCGACCTCCTGAACTGTACCAGGCCACATGAACTCAACATTGTGAGGGTGCTTTTGGGTAGCCCCCCAAAACACCTTGTCCCCATGTTGATGGGGACAAGGGCCTCATCCCCACAACCCTTGCCCGGTGGTTGTGGGGGTCTGCGGGCAGGGGGCTTATTGGAATCTGGAAGCCCCCTTTAACAAGGGGACCCCCAGATTCCGGCCCTCCCCCCTGTGTGAAATGGTAAGGGGGTACAAAAGTACCCCTACCGTTTCACAAAAAAACTGTCAAAAATGTTAAAAATTACAAGAGACGGTTTTTGACAATTCCTTTATTTAAATGCTTCTTCTTTCTTCTATCTTCTTTCTTCTATCTTCTATCTTCTATCTTCCTTCGGTTTCTTCCTCCATCTTCTTCTTCTTCTGGTTCTTCTGGTTCTTCCTCCGGTGTTCTCGTCTGGCATCTTCCTCTGTGGCTTCTTCTTATCTTCTTCTCCTCGGGCCGCACCGCATCCATGATGGCATAGAGGGAGGCTCCCGCTGTGTGACGCTTCTCTCTTCATCTTTTTCTCTTCATCTTTTTCTCTTCATCTTTTTCTCTTCATCTTCTTCTCTTCATCTTATTGTCTTCATCTTCTTTTCGGGCCGCTCCGCATCCATGATGGCATGGAGGGAATCTCCTGCTGTGTGACACTTCTCCTCTTCTGATGGTTCTTAAATAACGGTGGGGGCCACCCGGTGACCCCGCCCCCCTCTGACGCACAGGGACTTGACGGGGACTTCCCTGTGGCATTCCCCGTGATGTCAGAGGGGGCGGGGTCACCCATTACGTAACCCCGCCCCCTTCTGACATCATGGGGAATGCCACAGGGAAGTCCCCGTCAAGTCCCCGTGCGTCAGAGGGGGGCGGGGTCATTGGGTGACCCTGCCCCCCCGTTATTTAAGAACCGTCAGAAGAGGAGAAGTGTCACACAGCGGGAGCCTCCCTCCATGCCATCATGGATCCGGAGCGGCCCGAGGAGAAGAAGATAAGAAGAAAGCCGGGGAGGAAGATGCTGGACGAGAACACCAGAGGAAGAACCAGAAGAAGAAGAAGATGGAGGAAGAAACCGAAGGAAGATAGAAGATAGAAGAAAGAAGAAGCTTTTAAATAAAGGAATTGTCAAAAACTGTCTCTTGTCATTTTTAACATTTTTGACAGTTTTTTGTGAAATGGTAGGGGTACATTTGTACCCCCTTACCATTTCACACAGGGGGGAGGGCCGGGATCTGGGGGTCCCCTTGTTAAAGGGGGCTTCCAGATTCCAATAAGCCCCCCGCCCGCAGACCCCCACAACCACCGGGCAAGGGTTGTGGGGATGAGGCCCTTGTCCCCATCAACATGGGGACAAGGTGTTTTGGGGGCTACCCCAAAGCACCCTCCCAATGTTGAGGGCATGTGGCCTGGTATGGTTCAGGAGGGGGGCCGATCTCTCGTCCCCCCTCTTTTCCTGCGGCCTGCCAGGTTGCATGCTCGGATAAGGGTCTGGTATGGATTTTTGGGGGAACCCCATGCCGTTTTTTTTTTTAATTTTGGTGCGGGGTTCCCCTTAAAATCCATACCAGACCCGAAGGGTCTGGTATAGATTTTGAGGGGAGCCCCACGCCATTTTTTTTTTAAATTTTGACCGGGGTTCCCCTTAATATCTATACCAGACCTGAAGGGCCTGGTATGGAATTTAGGGGGACCCCCACATCATTTTTTTTTTTTAATTTTGGTTCGGGGTTCCCCTGTGGGGAATTCCCATGCCGTTTTTATCAATGAACTTTTATGTGTATTGTCGGACCGGCAATTCATTAATAGCCACGAGTAGTTTTAAATGACTTTTTTTCCTTTGAAATGTCATTTTGCTGTCAGACTGTTCTAAACATGTGCCCCTTTACAGGCATACTATAGACACCCCCCAGGTATGAAATTTAAAGGGATATTACACTTTTATTGTTTCACTTTAAGCATTATTAAAATCACTGCTCCCAAAACGGCCGTTTTTAAAACTTTTTTTTGCATTGATCCATGTCCCCTGGAGCAGGACCCGGGTCCCCAAACACTTTTTTATGACAATAACTTGCATATAAGCCTTTAAAATTAGCACTTTTGATTATCCATGTTTGTGTCCCATAGACTTTAACGGTGTTCGCGTGTTCGAACAAATTTTTTGCTTGTTCGCAAGTTCTGGTGCGAACTGAACAGGGGGTGTTCGGCTCATCCCTACAGTGATTACTGCTAATGATACTGTTGTCATTACTAAACTCTTGTATATAGTCCCTTATCATCCCCTCCAAGAGCTTGCATACAATTGATCTGTAATTCCCAGAGATGTAGCTTAGCCATTTTTTAAATATCAGTGCTACATTGGCTTTTCTCCAATCAGCTGTTACCATTCCAGTTAGTAGACTGTTCGTAAAAATTAGAAACAATGGTCTGGCAATTACTTGACTGAGTTCCTTAAGGACCCACGGGTGCAAACCATCTGGTCCCGGTGACTTATTAATGTTTTGTTTTTCAAGTCTATTTCTAATTTTGTCCTCTGTTAGCCATGAGGGTGCTTCCTGTGACATGTCATGTGGTAAACATTGCAGTTTTGGTTACTGAAGCCCCCTGATTCCCTTGTGAAGACTGAGGAGAAGAATAAATGTAATACCTTCACCATCTCTCCATCCTTAGTAACCAGATTCCCTTCCTCATTGTCAGAGAGTCCCCCTGGGCAGACGTGCTGCTGGTGTGCATCGTGGTGCGCTGGGACGCGGCGGCGCGCATGTTCCCGTGCGCGGCGGCGCGCGCGTTCCTGTGCGTGGCAGGTGCGTGCGCGTGCGTGTGTGCGGGGGCGCACGCCGGTGTGCGCGCGTGCCCAGCATTTGGCGCCAATCGGCCTATTTAGGCTGACTGCACAGGGGGCTCGGTGCTGTCCGATCTTCAGCTCCCTGTATCCCTGCACCTGCTTCCTGCTTCCTGTTTTGAACCTGATCTCCTGACCACCGGCCTGTCTTTGATTCTCCTTGCTTGCTGCCTGCCACTGATCCCGGACTGTCCTGACTACGAATCTGCCTGCTCCTCTGTACCACGTTGCCCGCCTGTTGCCGACCTCTGCCAGTGACCCGACCTGCTTGCTCCACTCCTGCTCTGCACCTGCTGCCTGTGCTTCAGTTGACTGGTGATCTCAATAACCACCTTTACCGGGATCCTCCTACAGCTAACCCGCCAGGCTCTCATACCATTCTGTGCTCCCGTGCCTCCTGTCCATACCACCAGGGGCCGGGAACCAGATACGTAAGGGAGGCCTCCCCGTGCTACATCGGGCTCACCTGTCTGTTACGTGGAAGTCTGACAGTATCGGACAGCCATGTCCGAGCCCGAGCAGGGAACCTCCCCCATGGAGGAACTGTGTAGACACCTGGCGGGTCTCACACAAGCCGTGAAGAGCCTCCAGGAAGGCTATACAAGGTTGGAAGAACAAGTCCAAGTCCTGTCTGCTCCAACCCATCTGCAAGCCGCTTCATCTGCCGGAGCACCATCTGCACCCTCAGTAGTAATGCTACCTCCGGAGCCTAGGGTACCCATACCCGAAAGATTTACTGGGGACCGTAGTAAATTCGGGGCCTTTCGCAATGCCTGCGAACTATACTTCGCTCTGCAACCTTGTACTTTTTCCTTGGAGGCAACTAAGGTGGGCTTTGTAATTTCCCTCTTGTCTGGTGAACCACAGTCCTGGGCTCACCGCCTTCTGGAGCAGAAATCTGGAGCACTGGATAACCTTGATGCTTTCTTTACCATCATGTCTCAGTTGTATGAGGATCCCCAAGTGACAGCGACTGCTGAAGCCGCCTTGCACGCCCTTCAACAGGGGCGTAGAGCCGCAGAGGACTATGTGGTGGAATTTAGGCGGTGGAGCTCCGACACTGGTTGGAATGATCGGCTTTGCATTATCAATTTCGCATGGGATTGTCTGATCCTTTGAAGGATGAGTTAGCACGGGTCAGAATACCCCAAACCCTGGATGAGCTCATCAATCTGGCTATCCAGATCGACCGACGCCTCAGAGAGCGTCGCTCCGAGAGATCTACCAGCCAATTTCGCCCTACCTGGATGCTTCCCAAGGTTCCGAGCTCTCCCAGCCAGTCCTTTCCGGCACCGGCCACACTGGTTCCTGATACCTCCGAACCAATGCAACTCGGGCTGCTCCGTCCCTCTCTCAATCCAGAAGAGCGCCAGCGCCGAAGAGCTAACTACCTCTGCATGTATTGCGGGGAGCCTGGACACTATGTGAGGTCTTGCCCAAACAAGACACGTAAGTCTTGTGCCAATCTCTTCAATTTGTGCATCTGCTCTCTCTAAACCTGCTAATCACCTTGCTCTCTCTATCACCTTACAGCTTCCAGGAAGGATTATTCCAGCTACAGTCATAATTGACTCAGGAGCCTGCAGCTGTTTCATTGACCTAACCTTCGCTGCCAACCATCACATCCCTCTCCAGTCTAAAGTTCGGGGACTTGCTGTACATCTCGCTCATGGCTCCTCTCTTCGTTCTGGTCCCGTCACGCAGCAAACCATCCCTTTGTTAGCCACCATGGGCCCTAACCATCAAGAACTCCTGCGCCTGGATGCCATCTCCTCTCCTCTTTTTCCCATCATATTGGGGATGCCATGGTTGCAGGCCCATAACCCCAGCATTGAAGTCAAGTTCCTTTCTGAATATTGCCGGCAACACTGCCTACATACGAATCCTGCTGAGTCTACCCAATTACTCTGTTTAGATACCGAATCCGAGTTACAACAGGTGATTCCTGCACCCTATTGGGACTTTCCGGATGTTTTTAGTAAAAAAGGAGCAGAGACTCTACCTCCCCACAGGCCTTACGATTGCCCAATCGAGCTATTACCTGGAGCGGAAGTTCCCTTTGGGAGGATTTTCCCATTAACAGAGCAGGAGTTGGACACCCTAAAAATATACATTGATGAGAACCTGAAGAAAGGGTTTATCCGCCCATCTACCTCTCCGGCTGGGGCTGGTATATTCTTTGTGGATAAAAAGGACCATTCCTTACGTCCTTGTATTGATTATCGGGAACTGAACAAAATAACAATCAAAAACCGTTACCCACTACCTTTAGTGCCTGAACTCTTCCAGAGATTGGGATCCGCAGTAATCTTTACCAAATTAGATCTCCGTGGTGCCTACAACTTGATTCGTATTCGGGAAGGAGATGAGTGGAAAACAGCTTTTCACACCAGATTCGGGCATTTCGAATACCTTGTTATGCCCTTCAGCCTGTGCAACGCACCCGCAACGTTTCAGCATTTTGTCAATGACATTTTCCGTGACTTCCTGGACCTATATGTTATTGTTTATCTAGACGATATTCTGATCTTCTCCTCCTCAGTCTCCGATCATCGCAGGCACGTCAGAAATGTGTTAGCTCACCTCAGGCAGCATGGACTTTATGCTAAACCGGAAAAATGCCAATTCGAACTTCAAAGTATCCAATTTCTAGGCCTAATCATCTCTGTTGAAGATATTAAAATGGACCCTCAAAAGGTATCAGCCATTCTGGAATGGCCCGCTCCCTCCGATAAAAAAGCTGTTCAAAGGTTCATTGGCTTCTCTAACTTTTACAGGAAGTTCATTAGGGGCTTCTCTGCAATAATTGCCCCCATCACCGAAGTAACCAAACAAGGGAATCGGTTCCAGTGGTCTTCTAAGGCGCAGTCCGCCTTCGAAAAACTCAAGGAGCTGTTCACCTCTGCTTCTATCTTAAAACACCCGGACCCTGCTCTACTATTCGTACTCGAAGTGGACGCTTCAGAGGTTGCAGTCGGAGCTGTTCTGTCCCAACGGCAAGGTCCAAAGTCCCTTCTCTACCCAGTGGCCTTCTTCTCCCGCAAACTCTCTTCAGCTGAGAGAAATTACAAAGTGGGTGATCGGGAGCTTCTGGCCATCAAGTCCGCTTTGGAGGAGTGGCGTTATTTACTGGAGGGTGCAGCACATCCCATCCTGGTCTATACGGATCACAAGAATCTGGAGTACCTCCGAAAAGCCAAGAGACTGAAACCACGGCAAGCAAGGTGGGCCCTATTTTTCTCCAGATTTCAGTTCCATATAACATACAGACCTGGTTCCAAAAACATCAAGTCGGACGCTCTCTCCCGTATGTTCCCTGATTCCGGCAAACCTGTACATCCGGACACTATTCTTCCATCCGGAATATTTCTTTTACTCCAAGGGGATCTGCTATCCCGCATAAAACAAGCCTCCTCAAATTGGATTCCGACTTCCGGAGATGAGGTGAGGGCCCAGGATGGCCTCTTTTGGCACAAGGGTAAAATCGTGGCCCCTGAAGATCTGAGGGTGGCAGTGCTAGAGCTCTGCCATGATCACAAGATGGCTGGACACTTCGGTGTGTTAAAGACAACTGCATTAGTCCAGCGCACATTTTGATGGCCTCTGTTGGCGAACGACTGCAAGAACTATGTAGAATCTTGTACTATCTGTGCTCGGAGCAAAAATAGCCGGACAAGAGCCTGGGGTCTGCTAAAACCATTACCCGTCCCGGAAAGACCGTGGAAGATGATATCAATGGATTTTATCGTAGAGCTTCCCCAGGCAGAAGGCTTCTCTACCATCTTCGTCGTCGTAGACAGGTTAACCAAGATGGCTCACTTTCTGCCTATGAAGGGCACGCCTTCGGCTATGGAGACAGCAAGGGTCTTCATCAAGGAAATTGTTAGGTTGCACGGAGTCCCATCAAATATCATATCTGATCGTGGTGTTCAGTTCACCTCTTGGTTCTGGAAGGCTCTCTGTGATTCCCTGGAAATTGAGCTGGCACTCTCCTCTGCTTACCATCCCCAGACTAATGGGCAGACGGAGAGAACTAATCAAACCCTGGAGCAGTACCTCCGTTGTTTTTCATCTTTCTCACAGGACGACTGGGTATCTCCCCTGCCAATTGCTGAGTTCTCGTACAACAACTCTTTACATTCAGCCATTAAGCAAACGCCCTTCTTTGCCAATTACGGCTTCCACCCGTCCTTCCTGCCCAGGTC
This sequence comes from Aquarana catesbeiana, assembly GCF_042186555.1. Classification (NCBI taxonomy): domain Eukaryota; kingdom Metazoa; phylum Chordata; class Amphibia; order Anura; family Ranidae; genus Aquarana; species Aquarana catesbeiana. The sequence continues at coordinate 291,017,513 of NC_133328.1, forward strand.
GTTACACGAATGTGCTATCCCTGCGGTCTCTGAAACCATGGACTTTTTTCTTACCAACAACAAACTCTTGCAGGAAACCATGGCTAAGACCCAAGAGTATAATAAGAAAATGTTTGACAGGAAGAGGCGGGGAGAGCTCATCCTGGAACCTGGCAACCAGGTTTGGTTGTTCACAACCAATGTAAAAATGGCCTGCCCTTCAAGGAAATTGGGCCCCAAATTTATGGGTCCGTTCTCAGTCAAAAAGAGAATTAACAACGTGGCCTACGAACTCAACTTACCTAGTACCCTGAAGATTCATCCGGTCTTTCATATATTATTGTTGAAACCTGTTATACCCAACACCTTTGCTGGCCGAAGTACTGACTCACCGGAGCTCATAATTATCGATAATGAAGAAGAATTCGAAGTGGAGGCTATCTTGGATTGCAGGAAAAGACACAACCAATTGCAATACCTGATCAAGTGGAGGGGGTACGGACCGGAGGACAACTCCTGGGAGCCAGAGGGCAACTTACATGCCAAAGAGCTTCTGAGGATGTTCAGGAGTACTCACGCCACCAGATTGGCTCAGTTGGACATCCGGAGGCTGCCCTTGAGGGGGGGCACTGTCAGAGAGTCCCCCTGGGCAGACGCGCTGCTGGTGTGCATCGCGGTGCTTTGGGGCGCAGGTGTGGGCGCGTGCGTGTGTGCGGGGGCGCACGCCGGCGCGCGTCGGCGTGCGTGCGCACCCAGCGTTAGGCGCCAATCGGCCTATTTAGGCTGTCTGCACAGGGGGCTCGGTGCTGTCCGATCTTCAGCTCCCTGTATCCCTGCACCTGCTTCCTGCTTCCTGTTTTGAACCTGATCTCCTGACCACCGGCCTGTCTTTGATTCTCCTTGCTTGCTGCCTGCCACTGATCCCGGACTGTCCTGACTACGAATCTGCCTGCTCCTCTGTACCACGTTGCCCGCCTGTTGCTGACCTCTGCCAGTGACCCGACCTGCTTGCTCCACTCCTGCTCTGCAACTGCTGCCTGTGCTTCAGTTGACTGGTGATCTCAATAACCACCTTTACCGGGAACCTCCTGCAGCTAACCCGCCAGGCTCTCATACCATTCTGTGATCCCGTGCCTCCCCTGTCCATACTACCAGGGGCCGGGAACCAGATACGTAAGGGAGGCCTCCCCCTGCTACATCGGGCTCACCTGTCTGTTATGTGGAAGTCTGACATCATTCTCTATGGGACCAATATGATCTGACCTCCCTTTCTTACTATTTATGTACTTAAAGAATTTCTTGGGATTTTTTTTTACTTTCCTCCGCTATGTGCCTTTCGTGTTCTATCTTTGTAAAGTTGGAATGCTGATGATGATCCCTCAGTCTTGTATTTTTTGGAGGCCTTCTCCTTTGCTTTTATATGCATTCTTACATTGGAGTTAAGCCACCCAGGACTTTTATTAGCTCTTTTAAATGTATTTCCCATTGGGATGCACTGGCTAATACCCTTATTTAATATGCTCTTAAAGCATACCAATTTTTCCTCCGTGTTCTTTGTTCCTAAGATTTTATCCCATTTTGTATCTTCTGGCAAGGATCATAGTTTAGGGAAGTTGGCTCTTTTAAAATTCAGTGTCTTTGTATTCCCCTTATGTTTCCTATTTTTGTGATTTATACTGAAACTAATTGACCTTTTATTGCTTTTTTCTTAAATTGCCCCTTATTTCCACGTCCGTGATCAGGTCTGTATTGTTAGTAATCATTAGGTCTAGTAACGCTTTGTTTCTAGTTGGTGCATTTACTGTCTGACCCCTGAATTTGTCCTGGAAGACATTTAGGAACCGGCGAGCCTTAAATGAATGCACGGTTTCTTCTACCCAGTCTGTGTCTGGATAATTAACTCCTTCAGATCCGCGCTATAGCCGATACAGTGTGGATCTGCTTTGCCGGGAGAGCGTCAATAGATGTCCTCCCCTTTGCAAGCTGGCCGCGCTCCCCTGCAGGGCGCACGCAGCATGCGCTGTGATCACCTGAGTCAATGAGACTCGGGTGATCACAGATCGGAGTAAGGGGTCGATCCTGACCCCTTACCACGTGATCAGCTGTCAGTCAATGACAGCTGATCACATGATGTAAACAGAGAATTGTAATCGTTTCTCTTTCTTCTCATGCTGACAGCCTGAGGAGAAAAAAAAAGCCAATCACTGGCTCCTGTTGAAGGGACATCAGTCCCGAGCAGGGAGAGACGAAGCCGCCTCATGTGTGCCCACAGTGCCCACCAATCAGTGCCCACAGTGCTCACCATTCAGTGCCCACAGTGCCCACCAATAAGTGCCCACAAGTACATCAGTTCCACCTATCAATGCCCATGAGTGCCACCTATCAATGCCCACAAGTGCCACCTATCAATGCCCACCAGTGGTGCCTCATCGGGGCCACCAAGCAGTGCTGCCCATCAGTGCCAGCTATCAGTGCCACCTGTGCCGCCCTTCAGTGCCACCCATCAGTGCCCACCAGTGCCACCTCATCACTGCCCACCAGTGCCACCTCATCACTGCCCACCAGTGCCGCCTTATCAGTGCCCATCAGTGTCGCCTTATCAGTGCCCATCAATGCAGCCTATCGGTGCCCATCAGTGTAGCCTCATCAGCCTACATCAATGAAGGAGAAAAATTACCTGTTTGCAAAATTTATTAACAAAATATAAAACGGTTTTGTATTTTTTTTTTTTTTTTAATTCGGTCTTTTTTGATTTAAAAGAAAAATTAAAAAAACAGAGGTGATCAAATACCACCAAAAGAAAGCTCTATTTGTGGGAAAAAAATGATAAAAATTTAATTTGGGTACAGTGTTGTATGACCACGCAATTGTCATTCTAAGAGTGACATTGCTAAAAGCTGAAAATTGGTCTGGGCAGGAGGGGGGTTTAGGTGTCCAGTAAACAAGTGGTTATCCTTGCCACTAATCCAAATTGTGATAGGAGGTCCACCTCCACCTCCTCCCTCTGGTTAGGGGGCCTATAGCATACTCCCAGCATTACTTTCCCCTTAGTTTCCTCCCTTTGTAGCTCTACCCATAAGGATTCCACCTCCTCCCTTGCTCCATTAGTGATGTTGTCTCTCACACTCACTTGTACATCATTTTTGATATACAGGTATACCCCTCCCCCTTTTTTACCCTCTCTATCCCTGCGATATAGGGAATATCCTTGAATGGTTGCGAGCCAATCATGAGAGCTGTTGAACCAAGTATCTGAAATTCCTACAAAATCGAAATCCTCCTCATACAACAGTAGCTCTAGTTCACCCATCTTATCTGCCAGACTCCTGGCATTGGTGAACATGCCACGTAGTTTAGACCAGTCGCATACTATCTCCTTATTTTCAAAGATCAGATTGAACCTAGGTTCAGACCAAACAGTCAGTTCATCCCTACTTATGAGGACTTCTCTGTGAGCAATAAATAAGATCACTTGATGAGGTGTCCTAGTGGCACATGGACAGAAAGTGAGTGCAAATCCCCTCACTGGGGAACTTGAACTTGATAACTTGAATTGGATTTGGATATTATTTGGTTAGTCAGATCTACTGAGATGAAAATTGCATTTTTGCATGCGCTTGTTAGGAAAAAACTTTCATTTTACTGAAACTAACAATCCATACAAGCACTTTGGATTTTTAACTTTGAACAATTTCTTACTAATTAAAAAATGTGAAAACTTAATCTGTAGGTTAGTAAGCACAATATCAGCCCTAAAAAATAACTCTATGTCACATGAGGAGTTGCATATCGTGTTTTATTCAATTGTACAATTATACCTGGTGTGAATGATATGGAGGACCAGCCTATTATTCTGTTGTACGACACTTTGTTGTGACTAGAAAGAAAACATTTCCCTCTAGAAGGTAAATAAAACGCCACATGGGCTCAGTAAGAACTCTTTCAAGATGTGCATAATATTGTGCAAAAGAACTGTGTTGCTAATAAATCTGTTCCTACCATATGGCTGAGCACTGTGTTCCCTTTTATTTTATTTTAATGTTGACATCTGTGGTAATTACCTTAACTACTCTACAAAGAAGTTTTGAAAAGATTCAAAAAGCTTGATACTTTTGTAGAAAAAACTTGAATAATAGAAAATCGATCTTGGGCCAGAGTGAACCCCACATCACCAGCTCAACACCCAGGGAGGGTGGGGGTGGTTCCAACCGCATCCCACAGTAAGTTGCCAGTAGAAAAAAACTTGAATAATAGAAAATCAATCTTGTACTACTGTGGATTGGAAAATCCACAGTCAGCAACAGAATGTGTCGCTGACATAACCAAGAAAAGTAGTCCTAAAAAAGGACTGTTAGGTCTAGTCAAATGACTGACAGAGAATGCACTCCATTCTCCCTAGCACCAAAAACCAATAGTAGTAGAGGAAAGTGAGCTGCATGTTCACCAGTGTGTGTCTGGAGGGGCTGTATAGGTGGAGACCTTCCTCACACATGGGGTGCTCCTCACTTGTGCTGACTGCTGAGGTCATCCTAAACCAAGCCACGGGACCCATTAAATGAAGGTTTGGGGTGGCAAAGTTTCTCAATCTTTCCCCGTATCAACATTTTTGGCTCTGTCATTGGCCTACTGTGTAATTCTCTTATTTAGGGAGCCTTCTACCCAAGTATGTTTTTTGTGAGATGTACTTGGAGAATTTATTAACGCTATCCATGTTTCCCTCTTTAGCTTGGTTAAACTACATAAAGTATTACAGACATAAAATGTTCTGTTCTTCTGGTGGTGAAATATTCTTTCAAACTTTATTTTAGAGTGACACACAGTGGCCAATTGTATGATTATCATCTGAGTGATATTAAAAAAGATTAATAATGCTTCTGTATTTAAATTCTTTCATTTATAAAGACAGTTACGCCATAATAACAAAACTCATGTATTGTCACATATAATATTAAGCACTGGTTTTTAAGGCAGCAGACATCAAATAAATAAAAAATTAATAGAGATCGATAGAGGGGATTATAACGGTGCCAGTAGAAAGGAAATTACAAAAGGTACATAAAATATCAATATACTTTCTTTACATATATAGAAAAAAGACAGACATCAATGTATAAATATACAGGGGTATTTGACAAATACGGTACATTTATTTGATTTATAAAAAAGGGAGAAAAAAGAACGGGCCTGGATGTTTAGAAGGCGAGTAGTACAGATAATCATTTCCTATATGTTTTGCCAAAGCATTGACTTCCTTAGGGAAATGATATAGGCCTGTGCCAAAATTGAAGGTTCTAAGTAGAAAGACAAAAAGAAAATATAAGATCTACGATAGAAAAAAATTCAATATAAATAAATATTATGTACATATCAAATATTGAGTGCATGGCATGGTCGTGATTAGGGATGAGCCGAACACCCCCTGAACGGACCGAAAGTTCGTGCGAACTTTAGAACCCCATTAAAGTCTATGGGACTCGAATGTTCGAAATCAAATGTGCTAATTTTAAAGGCAAATATGCAAGTTATTGTTCTAAAAAGGGTTTGGGGACCCGGGTCCTGCCCCAGGGGACATGTATCAATGCAAAAAAATGTTTTAAAAACGGCCGTTTTTTCGGGAACAGTGATTTTAATGATGCTTCAAAGGAGAAAAAAAGTGAAAAATTCCTTTAAATATCGTACCTGGGGGGTGTCTATAGTATGCCTGTTAAGTGGCGCGTGTTTCCCGTGCTTAGAACAGTCCCTGCACAAAATGATGTTTTTAAAGGAATAAAAGTCATTCAGAACTGCTTGCGGCTTTAATGTAATGTCAGGTCCTGGCAATATGGATGAAAATCAGTGAGACATGGGGCCCCCAGGCCCTATATACTCTGAACAGCAGTATACAGGTGGTGCAAACAAGACAGGGACTGTAGGTTTGTTGTTAAGTAGAATCTGTTTGTAATTTTGAACTGGTACATTTTTAAAGTGTAGCTCCAGCCAAAAAATCTATTTTTAAGCTTTTTGGAAAACATAGGGAAGGGTTATCACCCCTGTAACATTTGTTTTGCTGTCTGTGCACCTCTTCAGAAGATTTCACCTCACTTTCTGTCCCAATGACAAATGTTTTTAGAAAATATGGGGTTATTAGTGAAACAAGGATTGGTGATAAAGCATCAGTGAAGAGGAGACACGTTTTTCCCATATTAACTCTTACAGGAGAGAATTTCCCTTCCTAGGGGTAGATTTCATCTCACTTCCTGTTGTCTCCTTCTGTTTGCAGGTAGGAGTTGTTTGTAAGTTGGATGTTTTAAAGTAGGGGCCTGCCCTATATACTCTGAAGAAATTGGGGCCTTAGGTGTTGGTGTTGCCACAACACTGTAAGCCCTTACAGTTACTCATGGTGGGCGAAGGAATGGGCCATGCTGTTAAATATTAGATCAAGAATTGTAATAACATGCCATTGTTGAACAGTGGTAGAAAAATTGGGCCTTTGATGGTGGTGGTGCTGGTGACACAACACTGTAAGTCCTCACAGTTACTCTTGGTGGGCGCTGGAACGGGCCCTGTTGTGAAATATTATATCAAGAATTGTAATTAAATGCACCTGTTGAACAGGGCAGAAAAATTGGGCCTTTGGTGGTGGTGGTGTTGCCACAACACTGTAAGCCCTCACAGTTACTCTTGGTGGGCACAAGAATGGGCCCTGCTGTGAAATATTAGATCAAGAATTGTAATTACATGTCCCTGTTGAACAGGGGCAGAAAAATTGGGCCTTAGGCACTGGTGCCACAACACTGCAACCCCTCACAGATGCTATAGTTGGAGCGCAGGAATGAGCCCTGCTGCAAAGTATTGCATCAAAAATTTTAATTATACGCCCCTGTTAAACAGGGACTGGAAATTTGGGCCTTGGGAACTGGTGCTGGTGCCACAACACTGCAACCCCTCACAGATACTCTAGTTGGAGCGCAGGAATGAGCTCTGCTCAAAGTTTGGCATCAAAAATTATAATTACATGCCTCTGTTAAACAGGGGCAGAAAAATTGCCAACACTGCAACCCCTCACAGATGCTATAGTTGGAGAACAGGAATGAGCCCTGCTGCAAAGTATTGCATCAAAAATTGTAATTATACGCCCCTGTTTAAACAGGGGCAGAAAAATTGGGCCTTGGCCACTGGTGGCGGTGCCCAAAACCAAAAATGTTCTTACAAGCTATCAGCATGAAAATTGAGGAGGAAGAGGATTGTAACTGGAACCGATCAGACCTTGGGGCTTCGGACTAAAAAATTGTCTGAATGCATCGGTCAGATGGCCACTTTCTCCACTGCTCCTTCTGTGACTGACCGAAGCCCCAGCAACACGTTGTCCAGGAGGACCAGGAAATTGTAACCTCCCAGGCTCTGGAAATGTGTTGCACAAACCTTTCTGCAAGGCCTCCCGAAGATGTTTCATCCTCTGCTCCCTCTGCGATGGCAAGATAAGGTCCGCAACCTTACCCTTGTAACGTGGATCAAGGAGGGTTGCCAGCCAGTAATCATCCCTCCCCTTGATACCACAAATATGAGGATCCTTCTGCAGGCTTTGCAGGATCAGGGAGGCCATGCAGCATAGGTTTGCTGAGGCATTCGGTCCAGAGTCCTCTGGGTCACTAAGGATGACATGATCTGCAGCCACCTCCTCCCAGCCACGTACAAGTCCATGGGTTTCTTCGGACTGTAAATGATCCCTTGAAGACTGCTGCTGATGTTGAGTGCCAGGCTCCACCTCCATGCTGACACAATCCTCCTCCTCCTCCACCTTTTCCTGTGTGATCAGCAGGCATGCAGGAACACTGTCTGGATAAAGGGGGCCTTGAGAGGTAAGGAAGTCCTCCTCTTCCTCCCTCTGTTCTGCCTCAAGTGCCCTGTCCATTATTCCACGCAGTGTGTGCTTCAACAGTTGGACAAGAGGGACAGTGTTACTGATGCATGCACTGTGACTGCTCACCATCCTCGTGGCCTCCTCAAATGGTGACAGGACAATGCATGCATCCCTGATCATAGCCCATGGAAAAAAAAACAAGCTCCCCTGACCTTGTCCTGGTGCCATACTCGCATAGGTGCTCATTGATGGCCCTCTGCTGCATATGCAGCCGCTGCAGCACGGCCAACGTTGAGTTCCACCTGGTGGGCATGTCACAAATTAGGTGGTTAGGCGGTTCTTGGGCAGGTTACATTCCTTTTGCAGGTCAGCCAGCCGAGCACTGGCATTATATGACCTGTGGAAATGCACACAGACTTTCCTGGCCTACCTGGGGACATCCTGTAAGCCCGGGTACCTGCCTAAGAACCGCTGCACCACCAAGTTAAGGACGTGAGCCAAACAGGGCACATGGGTCAGTTGTCCCTGTTGGAGGGCGGAGAGGAGGTTGGTGCCATTGTCGCAAACCACCATACCTGCCTTAAGCTGACGTGGCATCAACCACCTCTGAACCTGCCCCTACAGAGCTGACAGAATCTCTGCCCCAGTGTGGCTCCTGTCCCCCAAGCACACCAGCTCAAGCACTGCATGGCATCTTTTTGCCTGCGTGCTTGCGTAGCCCCTTGAATGCCTACAGAGCACCACTGGTTCCGAGATCAAATCAGCACAGGAAGAGGCCATGGAGGAAGAAGAAGAGGAGGTGGTGGAGGAGAGAGGTGTGACAGAATCACCACTAGTAGAATTTTGGAGGCGTGGTGGTGGAACAACCTCCAACACTACTGCACCCTGTCCTGCATCCTTCCCAGCTGCCAGAAGAGTCACCCAGTGCGTGGTGAAAGATAGGTAACGTTCCTGTCCATGCATGCTGGACCATGAGTCAGAGTCAACTGACCGCCCTGTTAAGTGAGGCCAAGACATTGCCTTCCACATGCCGGTAGAGAGCCGGAATCGCCTTCCATGAGAAAAAGTGGCGTTTGGGAACCTGCCACTGAGGAACCGCACATTCCACAAACTCACGGAAGGGGGCAGAGTCTACCAACTGAAAAAGCAGCAGTTGAAGTGCTAGCAATTTAGCCAAGCTAGCATTCAACCGCTGGGCATGTGGATGGCTGGGAGCAAACTTCTTTTGGCGGTGCAGCAGCTGGGGCAGGGAAATTTGCCTGGTACAATCTGACGTCAGTGTACCGATAGCAGATTGTCCGCAAGTACTTGGCTGTGACACACCTAATTTTACACCTTCATTCCTCTCAGTGCAGGTTTCAGAGAGGACTGAAGGTATAGTGTGGTTTGAGATCCCAGCTGATGAGGAGCAAGGAGAGGTCTGCTTTGTTCTTTGGTGTGGGTCTTTTAGGTACGCTTGCCAACGAACTGCATGGCAGGTCGACATATGTCTGGTCAACCATGTGGTGCCCAAGCGGGTGATGTTTTGGCCGCGAGATACGCTTGAGGCATATTTTGCAAATAGCAGCGGTGGGATCTGCTGCACTCATCTCAAAAAAGGCCCACACCAAAGAACTTTTGGAATAACGCGCAGAGACAGCAGCGCCCTGCACATGCGGAGCTCTGCGGTGTGATGCAGTTGGTGTGCTGCCCTTAAGCTGGCCCCTGGAGGGCATCCTGCCTCGTTGGAGATGTGCCTCCTCCTCCTCCTCTCTCCTATCAGGCACCCACGTGGAGTCAGTGACCTCATCATCCCCACCCTCCTCATCACTGGAGCAAAGCTGGCAGTATGCTGCAGCTGGGGGAACATGACTGCCAGATTGCTGTCCTTCTTGGGCACCCCCTCTCTCTGGGCTCACGTTACTGCCTTCCTCTAGCTGGGTTCCATCATCGGAGCCTTCAAAACACTAGGCATCCTCCTGCAGCATGTACCCAACACTGTGGTCAAACAGTTCAGGAGACTCCTCAGGAGGACATGGTGGGGCTAGGGAAGGAGTGACTGATGCCATTGAGACGAGGGAAGAGGCCGCGTTGGCAGCTGCTTTGCCAGACAAAGTACCCTGAGCCTGGGTGAGAGAGGATGAGGAGGATGAAGACAGCTTGGTCATCCACTCTACCAAGTCTTTTGCATGTTCAACATGGCCAGCTGCCGAAAAAATGGACAAGCGTGTCCCACGGCCACGTGCTGATGAGGATGCACCATCTCCATGACCAGCACTGTTGCCTTTAGACACAGAGCTTGCTTGCCCTCTTTTATTGGCTTATGACTGTCTGCCTCTCCTTGTTGGCCTTCCAGACATACTAATGGCCTGCAGTAAGATGTAGCTGCACAAAGCTGGGATGTATATATATACTGATACTGCAGCTAGCAGAATCAACTGCCTGCCTGTAGTATTATTAGTAAGAGAACACCAGCAATTGTCTTCAGGTAGCTTTAGGTGCACACTGTGCAGAGGACACAGCACACTAACTGTAAATACTGTAGCTGCCTGCCTGTGCTACTAATAGGATCAGAATTACACCACCAATTTTCTTCAGGTAGCTTTAGGTGCACACTGTGCAGAGGACACAGTACACTAACTGTAAATACTATAGCTGCCTGCCTGTGGTATTAATAGGATCAGAACAACAGCAATTGTCTTCAGGTAGCTTTAGGTGCACACTGTACAGAGGACACAGTACACTAACTGTAAATACTGCAGCTGCCAGCCTGTTGTATTAATAGGATCAGAACAACAGCAATTGTCTTCAGGTAGCTTTAGGTGCACACTGTGCAGAGGACACAGTACACTAACTGTAAATACTGCAGCTGTCTGCCTGTGGTATTAATAGGATCAGAACAACAGCAATTGTGTTCAGGTAGCTTTAGGTGCACACTGTGCAGAGGACGCACTACACTAACTGTAAATACTGCAGCTGCATGCCTGTGGTACTAATAGGATCAGAACAACAACAATTGTCTTCAGATAGCTTTAGGTGCCCACTGTGCAGAGGACGCACTACACTAACTGTAAATACTGCAGCTGCCTGTGGTACTAATAGGATCAGAAGAACACCACCAATTTTCCTCAGGTAGCTTTAGGTGCACACTGTCCAAAGGATGCATTACACTAACTATAAATATTGCAGCTGCCTGTGGTACTAAAAGGATCAGAAGAACACCACCAATTTTCTTCAGGTAGCTTTAGGTACACACTGTGCAGAGGAAGCACTACACTAACTGTAAATACTGCAGCTGCCTGTGGTACTAATAGGATCAGAAGAACAAAAACAATTTTCTTCAGGTAGCTTTAGGTGCACACTGTGCAGAGTACACAGTACACTAACTGTAAACACTGTAGCTGACTGCCTGTGGTATTAATAGGAGCAGAACAACAGCAATTGTCTTAGGGTAGCTTTAGGTGCACACTGTGCAGAGGACGCAGTACACTAACTGTAAATACTGCAGCTGCCTGCCTGTGGCACTAATTTTTTTCATGTAGCTTTAGGTGCACACTGTGCAGAGGACACAGTACACTGACTGTAAATACTGTAGAAGCCTGCCTGTGGTATTAATAGGAGCAGAACAACAACAATTGTCTTCAGGTAGCTTTAGGTGCACACTGTGCAGAGGACACAGTACACTAACTGTAAATACTGTAGCTGCCTACCTGTGGTACTAATAAGATCAGAAGTACACCACCAATTTTATTCAGGTAGCTTTAGGTGCACACTGTACACAGGATACAGTACACTAACTGTAAATACTGTAGCTGCCTGCCTGTGGTATTAATAGGATCAGAACAACAGCAATTGCCTTCAGGTAGCTTTAGGTGCACACTGTGCAGAGGACACAGTACACTAACTATAAATAATGCAGCTGCCTGCCTGTGGTATCAATAGGATCAGAACAACCGCAATTGTCTTCAGGTAGCTTTAGGTGCACACTGTGCAGAGGATGCACTACACTAACTGTAAATACTGCAGCTGCTTGCTTGTGGTACTAATAGGATCAGAACAACAGCAATTGTCTTCAGGTAGCTTTAGGTGCACACTGTGCAGAGGACACAGTACACTAACTGTAAATACTGTAGCTGCCTGCCTGTGGTATTAATAGGATCAGAACAACAGCAATTGTCTTCAGGTAGCTTTAGGTGCACACTGTGCAGAGGACACAGTACACTAACTGTAAATACTGCAGCTGCTTGCCTGTGGTATTAATAGGATCAGAACAACAGCAATTGTCTTCAGGTAGCTTTAGGTGCACACTGTGCAGAGGACACACTATACTAACTGTAAATACTGCAGCTGCCTGTGGTACTAATAGGATCAGAAGAACACCACCAATTGTCTTCAGGTAGCTTTAGGTGCACACTGTGCAGAAGGCGCACTACACTAACTTGTAAATACTGCAGCTGCCTGTGGTACTAATAGAATCAGAAGAACACCACCAATTTTCTTCAGGTAGCTTTAGGTGCACACTGTGCAGAGGACGCACTACACTAACTTGTAAATACTGCAGCTGCCTGGGGTACTAATAGGATCAGAAGAACACCACCAATTTTCTTCAGGTATCTTTAGGTGCACACTCTGCAGAAGATGCACTACACTAACTGTAAATACTGCAGCTGCCTGCGGTACTAATAGGATCAGAAGAACACCACCAATTTTTTTCAGGTAGCTTTAGGTGCACACTGTGCAGAGGACGCACTACACTAACTTTAAATACTGCAGCTGCCTGTGGTACTAATAGGATCAGGAGAACACCACCTATTTACTTCAGGTAGCTTTAGATGCACACTGTGCAGAGGACGCACTACACTAACTGTAAATACTGCAGCTGCCTGCGGTACTAATAGGATCAGAAGAACACCACCAATTTTTTTCAGGTAGCTTTAAGTGCTCACTGTGCAGAGGACGCACTTCACTAACTGTAAATACTGCAGCTGCCTGGGGTACTAATAGGATCAGAAGAACACCACCAATTTTCTTCAGGTATCTTTAGGTGCACACTGTGCAGAGGACGCACTACACTAACTGTAAATACTGCAGCTGCCTGTGGTACTAATAGGATCAGAAAAACACCACCAATTTTTTTCATGTAGCTTTAGGTGCACACTGTGCAGAGGACGCACTATACTAACTTTAAATACTGCAGCTGCCTGCGGTACTAATAGGATCAGGAGAACACCACCTATTTACTTCAGGTAGCTTTAGATGCACACTGTGCAGAGGACGCACTACACTAACTGTAAATACTGCAGCTGCCTGCGGTACTAATAGGATCAGAAGAACACCACCAATTTTTTTCAGGTAGCTTGTAAGATGTATGCCTGGGGACCCTTGAGGTGGTATTACTGTGGATTCGGGTCCTGGTCCCCCAGGACACACAGACTCTGGGGACCCTGGATTTGCCATATTGGAATAGTGACTAATTCATACCGTTGGGACTCCTACTGTTAAATGCTAATGTCATCAATTCCAGCTACCTGTCTGTTGTCTGCTAAAATGTGTATTGTAAATAAGTCTCTAGTATGGGATCTAAGAGTCATTAGATTCCCATTGTTTGTGTTTAATTAACTCTGCTATTGTGATAATGTTGATTGGATTTTCTGAACTACAAGACGGCCAGTCTGGCCTAAAGGTCATGTCTGAGTCATCTAGGCTGTCTAAAGGGATTAGTTAATTAGCTCATGTTAATTAGGTTAATTAGGTTACAGCTGTATTGTCAGAGTAATATGAGCCAGAGGTATGCACCTCCACTTTTAGTGGTTAAAAAAGCCTGTATTTTCCAATAGATTCCTGGTTGAACTTACATACAGCCTGCCTGGTGTTTGTTCTGAGCTATCGCAACTGGGTTAGAACGGCACATAGCTGTAGTTCTAATCCCGGAGCATTGTATGACCGAGCAATCAGATGTTGCGATCTGCAATCTGATTCTATAGCAGCAGAGGAGTGTCGGGAGAGTGGAACCAAGCGAGCAAGGGGCTTGTTACAATGGTTACTAAGCATAGGGCATAGATATATAAACACCAATAATGATAAGGAGAATGATAACGTGAATTAAACAACTATAATCAGCATATGAGTAGGGACTCGCCTAACTTGTTTAAAACAAATAAGTTGCAATAGTCCCCAGTTGGGGTGTAAGAATCACCCAAAGTGGAGATGGTATCGATTGGGCAAAAGAAAAACACCTGAAGCCTGTGTTCAACAGGGGTGCAACACCTAAAAATAAAGGTGAGCACCAAGATATAAGCATATACGAACTCCCTAGATAAAAGAGCATATCAGAAGAATCAATAAACGTGCCATGGCATAGAAACAGCAGCAGTTGCAGGTGCCCCTGAAGTCCAACAAGGAGATACATGGACAGGCTGGCTTTATATGCCCCCCACACCTGATCAGCGTCTGACGTCACCGATCGGTGAGTGGACAAAAGGAGCTCCCGCTCATGCACCCGCAAGACAGCACACAGGGTCTACATTGCCCATAGTGCAGTGTGGGATGTAGTTTATGTCACGTGACGAGCGTCAGCGGGACTCGGGGGGCTCAATGGAAAAGCTGCCAGTCAACATATAGTTGATGTGACAGCTGGACCAGACCTATGGCGCCAGGTGGTAAAAGGCAAATGGTGCAGATGGAAAGATTACAGCAAGGACGAGGGCTGGGGCGGGCTAGCACTAATGGGATAGTGCTGCCCTTGGGTGTCCACACAACCAACAGCAGCACTAGGGGCCATGACCAGAATGAGGGAACCAGTTATCCCACACAAGCACACGGGGAGCAGGGCGCATGATAGAGGGAAGCATAAAGGACCCCAAGGAGGGGAGGGTCAATACCGAGGCATGGCTAGGGCCGGAGTGAACCCCACATCACCAGCTCAACACCCAGGGAGGTTGAGGGGGTGGTCCCAACGGCGTCCCACAGTAAGTTGCCAGTAGAAAAAAACTTGAATAATAGAAAATCTATCTTGTGCTACTCTGAGCGCTCTCACACTTTGAATGACAATTACTCAGTCATGCTACACTGTGCCCAAACAAAATTTTTATCATTTTTTTCCTCAAAAACAGAGCTTTCTTTTGGTGGTATTTAATCACCGCTGGGTTTTTTATTTTTTGCAATACAAGTGAAAAAAGAGAGACATTTTTGAAAAAAAAAACACTTTTTTTTAGTTTCTATTGTACAATTTTGCAAATAAGTAATTTTTCTTCATAAATTTGTGCCAAAATGTATACTGCTACATATCTTTAGTAAAAATAACCCAAATTAGTGTATATTATTTGTTCTCTGTGAAAGTTATAGAGTCTACAAGCTAAATCTGCAAATCATTGAAAAATGATCACATCTGATCACACCTGATGTACTGAAGGCCTATCTCATTTCTTGAGGCCCTAACAAGCCAGAAAAGTACAAATACCCCCCAAATTACCCCTTTTTGGAAAGCAGACATTCCAATGTATTTAGTAAGAGGCATGGTGAGTTTTTTTAAGTTGTAATTTTTTCCCACAATTCTTGGGAATTTTTTTTTTTTTTTTGCACAAAATTGTCATAATAACAAGTTATTTATAATACACATAGCACATGCATACTTGCAATGACACCGCAAAATACATTCTGCTACTCCTCCTTAGTAAAGTGATACCACATGTGTGGGACTTTTACACAGCCTGGCCACATACAGAGGTCTAACATCCAACTAGCACCGTCAGGCATTCTGCAAGCATAAATTGCACATCTCATTTGATGACAACCTATCATACTTTTGAAGGCCCTGGAGCACCAGGTCAATGAAAACGCCCACAAAATGACCCCATTTTGGAAAGCTAACACCCCAACGTATAATCTATGAGGCATAATGAGTCTTTTGAATGGTTCATTTTTTTCCAGAAGTTTTTGGAATATGTGGGAAAAAAATGAAAACGCTTTTTTTATACAAAGTTGTCCATTTATAAGATATTTACAACACGCAGCATGTACATAGCAAAAAGGACACCCCAAAATACATTCTGCTACTCCTCCTGAGTATGGCGATACCACATGTGTGAGACTTTTACATAGCCTGGCCACTTACAGAGGCCCAACATCCAAGTAGCACTGTCAGGTGTTCTAGGAGGATACATTACACACAGAAATTCCTGCCAACCTATCACATTGTTGAAGGCCCTTCATATACATAGCATGTACTGTACATACCAATTACAAACCAAAATACATTCTGCTGAGCAAAGGGTAAAGAAAAGATTACCTGCAGTTTTAGTAGTGCAGTGGTCCACAATGGATAGCATTGGTCCAGGCAGCAGGCAGGAACGTGGACAGCGACAGCAAAACAGGCAGCAGGCAGGAATAGTCAGTACAGGTAGAGATGTTGTCAGCACAGCCAAAGCATTGGTCCAGATAGCAGGCAGGGATGTGGTCAGCAGCAGCAAAAGGATCAACGAATTGTCCATGCAGCAGGCAGGAATACTGTCCATAGTTAGTACATGCAGCAGGCAGAGGTATGGTCAGCACAGCCAGAGTATTTGTCCAGGGAGCGGGCAGGACCATCAAACTTAGGGCATCAGTCAGGAAAGAATGGGGACAGGGGTAGAGGCTTCTCCCAACCAAATCGCTTTGAAGCCTCCGGGCAACCAGACCCTGTTCTGGGAACACAGAAAACCAAAAACTGTTTTTCTGAACTCAGAACACTATTCTGGAGCCCCTCACATATGTGAGACCCCTGTGTAGCAGGATGAAAGATCAATCCAAGGGGCAGGCAAAAACATGGTCAACAGGCCAAGGTCAGTGCAGGTAAAAGGCAGAAATAGACGGTAGGCAGAGGCATAGTCGATACAGTCCAGGGTCAGTTCACGTGAAAGGCAGAAACATGGCAGATAAACAATGCAGACGGTAGGCAGAGGCATAGTCGAGAAACAGGCCAGGGTCAGTTCACATGGAAGACAATGATATGGTTGGTTGAGGCAAGGAAATATTCAGGACAGAAATTGAAATGGGGAAATGGCAGTATTAGAAATACTGTATGGGCTAATAGTTTTCCAGAGTGTGATATCGCTTGAAGCATTCTCCGATGCAAAGGCCAGGTTGGAAGGGACAGTCGGGACAATGGAAGCTGGTGTCTTTCCTAATACCTCTTTTGTTGCACACCCGACATTTTTTTTGGCGTCGTCTTCCGGATCCTGTTGGTGGAATATGGTCCGGGAAATGGCGCTTATGTAGTCTGCTGACACAATCGGAGCGAATGCTTTCTGGGGGGGATACTTGCTGATAGATCAGGGCAGTGACAATGTCTTCAATAAACTTTACGAAGGGTGGGTGTTTCCGTTGATTTTTGATAGATGATGAAAGAATTTAAAACGGCCAAATGAAAAAAGTAAATTTCGACTTTTTGGTACCAGAAGAGGGATTTTCTTGTTGAAAGATAGGGCTGCAATATTTGATCATTTAAATCATTTAAAAAAAAGTGAAATATTCTTTTAAATATCGTACCTGGGGGGTGTCTATAGTATGCCTGTAAAGTGGCGCGTGTTTTCTGTGCTTAGAACAGTCCCTGCACAAAATGACATTTTTAAAGGAATAAAAGTCATTTAAAACTGCTTGCGGCTTTAATGTAATGTCGGGTCCCGGCAATATGGATGAAAATCAGTGAGACAAATGGCATGGGTGCCCCCCACCCCCCAGTCCATTACCAGGCCCTTTGGGTCTTGTATAGATATTAAGGGGAACCCCGCACCAAAATTAAAAAAAGGAAAGGCGTGGGGCCCCCAGGCCCTATATACTCTGAACAGCAGTATATAGGCGGTGCAAACAAGACAGGGACTGTAGGTGTGTTGTTAAGTAGAATCTGTTTGTAATTTTGAACTGGTACATTTTTAAAGTGTAGCTCCAGCCAAAAAATCTATTTTTAAGCTTTTTGGAAAACATGGGGAAGGGTTATCACCCCTGTAACATTTGTTTTGCTGTCTGTGCACCTCTTCAGAAGATTTCACCTCACTTTCTGTCCCAATGACAAATGTTTTTGGAAAATATGGTGTTTTTAGTGAAACAAGGATTGGTGATAAAGCATCAGTGAAGAGGAGACACGTTTTTCCCATATTAACACTTACAGGAAAGAATTTCCCTTCCTAGGGGTAGATTTCATCTCACTTCCTGTTGTCTGCTTTCGTTTGCAGGTAGGAGTCGTTTGTAAGTGGGATGTTTGAAAGTAGGGGCCTGCCCTATATACTCTGAAGAAATTGGGGCCTTAGGTGTTGCTACAAGACTGTAAGCCAGGGGTGTCCAAACTATGGCCCTCCAGCTGTTGCGGAACTACACTTCCCATGAGGCATTGTAAAACTCTGACATTCACAGACATGACTAGGCATGATAGGAGTTGTAGTTCCTTAACAACTGGAGGGCCATAGTTTGGACACCACTGCTGTAAGCCCTCACAGTTACTCTTGGTGGGCGCAGGAACGGGCCCTGCTGTGAAATATTAGATCAAGAATTGTAATTAGATGCCATTGTTGAACAGTGGTAGAAAAATTGGGCCTTTGGTGGTGGTAGTGGGGCTGGTGCCACAACACTGTAAGTCCTCACAGGTACTCTTGGTGGGCCCTGGAACAGGCCCTGTTGTTAAATATTATATCAAGAATTGTAATTACATGCACCTGTTGAACAGGGGCAGAAAAAATGGGCCTTTGGTGGTAGTGGTGGTGTTGCCACAACACTGTAAACCCTCACAGTTACTCTTGGTGAGTGCAGGAATGGGCCCTGCTGTGAAATATTAGATCAAGAATTGTAATTACATGTCCCCGTTGAACAGGGACAGAAAATTGGGCCTTAGGCACTGGTGCCACAACACTGCAACCCCTCACAGATGCTATAGTTGGAGCGCAGGAATGCGCCCTGCTGCAAAATATTGCATCAAAAATTGTAATTACATGCCCCTGTTAAACAGGGGCAGAAAAATTGCCACAACACTGCAACCCCTCACAGATGCTATAGTTGGAGCGCAGGAATGAGCCCTGCTGCAAAGTATTGCATCAAAAATTGTAATTATACGTCCCTGCTAAACAGGGGCAGAAAAATTGGGCCCTGGGCACTGGTGACGGTGCCTAGAACCAAAAATGTTCTTACAAGCTATCAGCATGAAAATTGAGGAGGAAGAGGATTGTGACTCAGCATAACAGCATAGTCACTCAGCATCAGCATAGGCAGTCTTGAAGGGATCTCACTTTAAGAAAAAATCATCTGTTACATCAGCAACAGGTGCTTGGTAGCTGGTGATCCAAGACTGATTCATTTTTATGAAGGTCAGCCGATCGACCGATTCGGTGGACAGGTGCACCCTGTGATCAGTTAAAAAGCCTCCAGCAGCACTGAATGTGCCTTCCGAAAGAAAACTGGATGCAGGACAGGCCAGTAGCTCAATTGCATACTGTGCAAGCTCTGGCCAGTGATCCATCCTCAAGACCCAGTAACCCAGAGGATTTTCAGTGGGAAAGGTGTCCAAGTCTGATCTTGCCCCTAGGTAATCCTGCACCATGTGAATCAGACGCTGGAGATGGTTGCTGGAACCGATCAGACCTTGGGGCTGCGGACTAAAAAATTGTCTGATCGCATCGGTCAGACGGCCACCTTCTCCACTGCTTGTTCTGTGACTGACCGAAGCCTCAGCAACACGTTGTCCAGGAGGACCAGGAAATTGTAACCTCCCAGGCTCTGGAAACGTGTTGCACAAACCTTTCTGCAAGGCCTCCCGAAGATCTTTCATCCTCTGCTCCCTCTGCGACGGCAAGATAAGGTCTGCAACCTTACCCTTGTAATGTGGATCAAGGAGGGTTGCCAGCCAGTAATCATCCCTCCCCTTGATACCACGAATACAAGGATCCTTCTGCAGGCTTTGCAGGATCAGGGAGGCAATGCAGCGTAGGTTTGCTGAGGCATTCGGTCCAGAATCCTCTGTGTCACTAAGCATGACATGATCCGCAGCCACCTCCTCCCAACCATGTACAAGTCCATGAGTTTCTAAGGACTGTATAATGATCCCTTGAAGACTACTGCTGATGCTGAGTGCCAGGCTCCACCTCCATGCTGACACAATCCTCCTCCTCTTCCTGTGTGATCGGCGGGCATGTAGGAACACTGTCTGGATAAAGGGGGCCTTGAGAGGTAAGGAAGTCCTCCTCTTCCTCCCTCTGTTCTGCCTCAAGTGCCCTGTCCATTATTCCACGCAGCGTGTGCTCCAACAGTTGGACAAGAGGGACAGTGTCACTGATGCATGCACTGTCACTGCTCATCATCCTCGTGGCCTCCTCAAATGGTGACAGGATAGTGCATGCATCCCTGATCATAGCCCACTGGCGTGGAGAAAAAAAAACAAGGTCCCCTGACCCTGTCCTGGTGCCATAGTCGCATAGGTACTCATTGATGGCCCTCTGCTGCATGTGCAGCCACTGCAGCATGGCCAACGTTGAGTTCCACCTGGTGGGCATGTCACAGATTAGGCGGTTCTTGGGCAGGTTAAATTCCTTTTGGAGGTCAGCCAGCTGAGCACTGGCATTATATGACCTGCGGAAATGCACACAGACTTTCCTGGCCTGCCTCAGGACATCCTGTAAGCCTGGGTACCTGCTCAAGAACCACTGCACCAGCAAGTTAAACACGTGAGCCAAACAGAGCACATGGGTCAGTAGTCCCTGTCGGAGGGCGATGAGGAGGTTGGTGCCATTGTCGCAAACCACCATACCTGGCTTAAGCTGGCGTGGTGTCAACCACCTCTTAACCTTGCCCCTGTAGAGCTGACAGAATCTTTGCCCCAGTGTGGCTCCTGTCCCCCAAGCACACCAGCTCAAGCACCGCATGGCATCTTTTTGCCTGCGTGCTTGCATAGCCCCTTGAACGCCTACGGAGCACCGCTGGTTCTGAGGACAAATCAGCACAGGAAGAGGCCATGGAGGAAGAAGAAGAGGACGGGGTGGAGGAGAGAGGTGTGGCAGAATCACCACTAGTAGAATTTTGGAGGCATGGTGGCAGAACAACCTCCAACACTACTGCACCCGATCCTGCATCCTTCCCAGCTGCCAGAAGAGTCACCAAGTGCACGGTGAAAGATAGGTAACGTCCCTGTCCATGCCTGCTGGACCATGAGTCAGCGGTAATATACACCTTACCGCTTACCGCCCTGTCCAGCAAGGCCAAGACATTGCCTTCCACATACCGGTAGAGAACCGGAATCGCCTTCCGTGAGAAAAAGTGGCATTTGGGAACCTGCCACTGAGGAACCGCACATTCCACAAACTCACGGAAGGGGCAGAGTCTACCAACTGAAAAGGCAGCAGTTGAGGTGCTAGCTATTTAGCCAAGCTAGCATTCAAACACTGGGCATGTGGATGGCTGGGAGCAAACTTCTTTCGGGGGTGCAGCAGCTGGGGCAGGGAAATTTGCCTGGTACAATCTGATGTCGTTGTACCGATAGCAGATTGCCCGCAAGTACTTGGCTGTGACACACCTAATTCTACACCTTCATTCCTCTCAGTGCAGGTTTCAGAGAGGACTGAAGGTATAATGAGGTTGGAGATCCCAGCTGATGAGGAGCAAGGAGAGGTCTGCTTTGTTCTTTGGTATGGGTCTTTTAGGTACGCTTGCCAACGAACTGCATGGCAGGTCGACACATGTCTGGTCAAGCATGTGGTGTCCAAACAGGTGATGTTTTGGCCACGCGAGATACGCTTGAGACATATGTTGCAAATAGCAGTGGTGGGATCTGATGCACTCGTCTCAAAAAAGGCCCACACCAAAGAACTTTTGGAATAACGCGCAGAGACAGCAGCGCCCTGCGCATGCGTAGCTCTGTGGTGTGTTGCAGTCGGTGTGCTGCCCTTAAGCTGACCCCTGGAGGGCATCCTGCCTCGTTGGAGATGTGCCTCCTCCTCCTCTCTCCTATAAGGCACCCACGTGGAGTCAGTGACCTCATCATCCCCTCCCTCCTCATCACTGGAGCAAAGCTGGCAGTATGCTGCAGCTGGGGGAACATGACTGCCAGATTGCTGTCCTTCTTACTGCCTTCCTCTAGCTGGGTACCATCATCAGAGCCTTCAAAATGCTGGGCATCCTCCTGGAGCATGTACCCAACGCTGTGGTCAAACAGTTCGGGGGACTCCTCAGGAGGACATGGTAGGGCTAGGGAAGGAGTGACTGATGCCATTGAGCCAAGTGAGGAGGCTGTGTTGGCAGCTGCTTTGGCAGACAAAGTACCCTGAGCCTGGGTGAGAGAGGATGAGAAGGATGAGGACGGCTTGGTCATCCACATCTACCAAGTCTACCAAGCAAGCTGCCGAAAAAAAGGAAAAGCGTGTCCCACGGCCACGTGCTGATGAGGATGCACCGTCTCCACGACCAGCACTGTTGCCTCTAGACACAGAGCTTGCTTGCCCTCTTTTATTGGCTTGTGACTGCCTCTCCTTGTTGGCCCTCCAGACATACTAATGGCCTGCAGTGAGATGTAGCTGCACAAAGCTGGGATGTATATATATACTGATACTGCAGCTAGCAGAACCAACTGCCTGCCTGTGGTACTAATAGGATCAGAAAAACACCACCAATTTTCTTCAGGTAGCTTTAGGTGCACACTGTGCAGAGGACACAGTACACTAACTGTAAATACTGTAGCTGCCTGCCTGTGGTATTAATAGGAGCAGAACAACAGCAATTGTCTTAGGGCAGCTTTAGGTGCACACTGTGCAGAGGATGCACTACACTAAATGTAAATACTGCAGCTGCCTGTGGTACTAATAGGATCAGAAGAACACCACCAATTTTCTTCAGGTAGCTTTAGGTGCACACTGTGCAGAGGACGCACTACACTAACTTGTAAATACTGCAGCTGCCTGTGGTACTAATAGGATCAGAAGAACACCACTAATTTTCTTCAGGTAGCTTTAGGTGCACACAGTGCAGAGGACGCACTACACTAACTTGTAAATACTACAGCTGCCTGCGGTACTAATAGAATCAGAAGAACACCACCAATTTTCTTCAGGTAGCTTTAGGTGCACACTGTGCAGAGGACGCACTACACTAACTTGCAAATACTGCAGCTGCCTGTGGTACTATTAGGATCAGAAGAACACTACCAATTTTCTTCAGGTAGCTTTAGGTGCACACTGTGCAGAGGACGCACTACACTAACTTGTAAATACTGCAGTTGCCTGCGGTACTAATAGGATCAGATGAACACCACCAATTTTCTTCAGGTAGCTTTAGGTGCACACTGTGCAGAGGACACAGTACACTAACTGTAAATACTGTAGCTGCCTACCTGTGGTATTAATAGGAGCAGAACAACAGCAATTGTCTTAGGGTAGCTTTAGGTGCACACTGTGCAGAGGACGCAGTACACTAACTGAAAATACTATAGCTGCCTACCTGTGGTACTAATAGGATTAGAACAACAGCAATTGTTTTCAGGTAGCTTTAGGTGCACACTGTGCAGAGGACGCACTACACTAACTTGTAAATACTACAGCTGCCTGCGGTACTAATAGGATCAGAAAAACACCACCAATTTTCTTCAGGTAGCTTTAGGTGCACACTGTGCAGAGGACGCACTACACTAACTTGTAAATACTGCAGCTGCCTGTGGTACTAATAGGATCAGAAGAACACCACCAATTTTCTTCAGGTAGCTTTAGGTGCTCACTGTGCAGAGGATGCACTACACTAACTTGTAAATACTGCAGCTGCCTGCGGTACTAATAGGATCAGAAGAACACCACTAATATTCTTCAGGTAGCTTTAGGTGCACACTGTGCAGAGGATGCACTACACTAACTTGTAAATACTGCAGCTGCCTGCGGTACTAATAAGATCAGAAGAACACCACCAATTTTCTTCAGGTAGCTTTAGGTGCACACTGTGCAGAGGACGCACTACACTAACTGTAAATACTGTAGCTAATAGCACTAATAGGATCAGAAGAACACCATATATATGTGGTTCTGGCATTTTTGCTCACCGTTCTTGTGATCATTTGGACCCCACGGGGTGAGATCTTGCTTGAAGCCCCAGATCGAGGGAAATTATCAGTGGTCTTGTATGTCTTCCATTTTCTAATTATTGCTCCCACAGTTGATTTCTTCACACCAAGCTGCTTGCCTATTGCAGATTCAGTCTTCCCAGCCTGGTGCAGGTCTACAATTTTGTTTCTGACGTCCTTCGACAGCTCTTTGGTCTTCACCATAGTGGAGTTTGGAGTGTGACTGTTTGAGGTTGTGGACAGGTGTCTTTTTTACTGATAACAAGTTCAAACAGTTGCCATTAGTACAGGTAATGAGTGGAGGACAGAGGAGCCTCTTAACCACTTAAGGACCGCCTAACGCCGATTTACGTCGGCAAGGCGGCACGGGCAGGCAAAATCACGTACATGTACGTGATTTGCCTCTCGCGGGTGGGGGGTCCGATCGGACCCCCCCCCGGTGCCCGAAGCGGTCCCGTTCTGTTCCCCGGCGATCCGAGATGAGGGGGAGGCCATCCGTTCGTGGCCCCCCCCTCGCGATCGCCGCCGGCCAATGGGAACACTCCTTTGCTGCTGTATGCTAAACAGCAGCAAAGGAAATGATGTCATCTCCCCTCGGCTCGGTATTTTCCGTTCCAGCGCCGAGGGGAGAAGACATCAATGTGAGTGCACAACACACACACACAGTAGAACATGCCAGGCATACAAAACACCCCGATCCCCCCCCCGATCGCCCCCCGATCCCCCCCCAATCACCCCCCCCCCCCTGTCACAAACTGACACCAGCAGGTTTTTTTTTTTTTTTTTTTTTTTTTTTTCTGATTACTGCATAGTGTCAGTTTGTGACAGTTACAGTGTTGGGACAGTGAGTATTACCCCCCTTTAGGTCTAGGGTACCCCCCTAACCCCCCCTAATAAAGTTTTAACCCCTTGATCACCCCCTGTCACCAGTGTTGCTAAGCGATCATTTTTCTGATCGCTGTATTAGTGTCGCTGGTGACGCTAGTTAGTGAGGTAAATATTTAGGTTCGCCGTCAGCGTTTTATAGTGACAGGGACCCCCATATACTACCTAATAAATGTTTTAACCCCTTGATTGCCCCCTAGTTAACCCTTTCACCACTGATCACCGTATAACCGTTACGGGTGACGCAGGTTAGTTCGTTTATTTTTTATAGTGTCAGGGCACCCGCCGTTTATTACCTAATAAAGGTTTAGCCCCCTGATCGCCCGGCGGTGATATGCGTCGCCCCAGGCAGCGTCAGATTAGCGCCAGTACCGCTAACACCCACGCACGCAGCATGCGCCTCCCTTAGTGGTATAGTATCTGATCGGATCAATATCTGATCTGATCAGATCTATACTAGCGTCCCCAGCAGTTTAGGGTTCCCAAAAACACAGTGTTAGCGGGATCAGCCCAGATACCCGCTAGCACCTGCGTTTTGCCCCTCCGCCCAGCCCACCCAAGTGCAGTATCGATCGATCACTGTCACTTACAAAACACTAAACGCATAACTGCAGCGTTCACAGAGTCAGGCCTGATCCCTGCGATCGCTAACAGTTTTTTTGGTAGCATTTTGGTGAACTGGCAAGCAAGCACCAGGCAGCGTCAGGTTAGCGCCAGTACCGCTAACACCCACGCACGCACCGTACACCTCCCTTAGTGGTATAGTATCTGATCGGATCAATATCTGATCCGATCAGATCTATACTAGCGTCCCCAGCAGTTTAGGGTTCCCAAAAACGCAGTGTTAGCGGGATCAGCCCAGATACCTGCTAGCACCTGCGTTGTGCCCCTCCGCCCGGCCCAGCCCGGCCCAGCCCAGCCCACCCAAGTGCAGTATCGATCGATCACTGACACTTACAAGGCACTAAACGCATAACTGCAGCGTTCGCAGAGTCAGGCCTGATCCCTGCGATCGCTAACAGTTTTTTTGGTAGCATTTTGGTGAACTAGCAAGCACCGGCCCCAGGCAGCGTCAGGTTAGCGCCAGTACCACTAACACCCACGCATGCAGCATACGCCTCCTTTAGTGGTATAGTATCTGAACGGATCAATATCTGATCCGATCAGATCAGATCTATACTAGCGTCCCCAGCAGTTTAGGGTTCCCAAAAACGCAGTGTTAGCGGGATCGACCCAGATACCTGCTAGCACCTGCGTTTTGCCCCTCCGCCCGGCCCAGTCCAGCCCACCCAAGTGCAGTATCGATCGATCACTGTCACTTACAAAACACTAAACGCATAACTGCAGCGTTCGCAGAGTCAGGCCTGATCCCTGCGATCGCTAACAGTTTTTTTGGAAGCTTTTTATTGAACTGGCAAGCACCAGCGGCCTAGTACACCCCGGTCGTAGTCAAACCAGCACTGCAGTAACACTTGGTGACGTGGCGAGTCCCATAAGTGCAGTTCAAGCTGGTGAGGTGACAAGCACAAGTAGTGTCCCGCTGCCACCAAAAAGACAAACACAGGCCCGTCGTGCCCATAGTGCCCTTCCTGCTGCATTCGCCAATCCTAATTGGGAACCCACCGCTTCTGCAGCACCCGTACTTCCCCCATTCACATCCCCAACCAAATGCAGTCGGCTGCATGAGAGGCATTTTTATGTGCTCCCGAGTACCCCTACCCAACGAACCCCCCCCAAAAAGATGTTGTGTCTGCAGCAAACGCGGATATAGGCGTGACACCCGCTATTATTGTCCCTTCTGTCCTGACAATCCTGGTCTTTGCATTGGTGAATGTTTTGAACGCTACCATACACTAGTTGAGTATTAGCGTAGGGTACAGCATTGCACAGACTAGGCACACTTTCACAGGGTCTCCCAAGATGCCATCGCATTTTGAGAGACCCGAACCTGGAACCGGTTACAGTTATAAAAGTTAGTTACAAAAAAAGTGTAAAAAAAAAAAATATATATATAAAATAAAAAAAAATAGTTGTCGTTTTATTGTTCTCTCTCTCTATTCTCTCTCTCTATTGTTCTGCTCTTTTTTTACTGTATTCTATTCTGCAGTGTTTTATTGTTATTGTTATTGTTATTATGTTTTATCATGTTTGTTTTTCAGGTATGTAATTATTTATACTTTATTGTTTACTGTGCTTTATTGTTAACCATTTTTTTGTCTTCAGGTACGCCATTCACAACTTTGAGTGGTTATACCAGAATGATGCCTGCAGGTTTAGGTATCATCTTGGTATCATTCTTTTCAGCCAGCGGTCGGCTTTCATGTAAAAGCAATCCTAGCGGCTAATTAGCCTCTAGACTGCCTTTACAAGCCGTGGGAGGGAATGCCCCCCCCCCCCCACCGTCTTCCGTGTTTTTCTCTGGCTCTCCTGTCTCAACAGGGAACCTGAGAATGCAGCCGGTGATTCAGCCAGCTGACCATAGAGCTGATCAGAGACAAGAGTGGCTCCAAACATCTCTATGGCCTAAGAAACCGGAAGCTACGAGCATTTTATGACTTAGATTTCGCCGGATGTAAATAGCGCCATTGGGAAATTGGGGAAGCATTTTATCACACCAATCTTGGTGTGGTCAGATGCTTTGAGGGCAGAGGAGAGATCTAGGGTCTAATAGACCCCAATTTTTTAAAAAAAGAGTACCTGTCACTACCTATTGCTATCATAGGGGATATTTACATTCCCCGAGATAACAATAAAAATGATTTAAAAAAAAAAAAAATGAAAGGAACAGTTTAAAAATAAGATAAAAAAGCAAAAAAATAATAAAGAAAAAAAAAAAAAAAAAAAAAAGCACCCCTGTCGCCCCCTGCTCTTGCGCTAAGGCGAACGCAAGCGGCGGTCTGTCGTCAAACGTAAACAGCAATTGCACCATGCATGTGAGGTATCGCCGCGAAGGTCAGATCGAGGGCAGTAATTTTTGCAGTAGACCTCCTCTGTAGATCTAAAGTGGTAACCTGTAAAGGCTTTTAAAGGCTTTTAAAAATGTATTTATTTTGTTGCCACTGCACGTTTGTGCGCAATTGTAAAGCATGTCATGTTTGGTATCCATGTACTCGGTCTAAGATCATCTTTTTTATTTCATCAAACATTTGGGCAATATAGTGTGTTTTAGTGCACTAAATTTAAAAAAGTGTGTTTTTTCCCCAAAAAATGCGTTTGAAAAATCGCTGCGCAAATACTGTGTGAAAAAAAAAAATGAAACACCCACCATTTTAATCTGTAGGGCATTTGCTTTAAAAAAATATATAATGTTTGGGGGTTCAAAGTAATTTTCTTGCAAAAAAAAAAAAACTTTTTCATGTAAAAAATAAGTGTCAGAAAGGGCTTTGTCTTCAAGTGGTTAGAAGAGTGGGTGATGTGTGACATAAGCTTCTAAATGTTGTGCATAAAATGCCAGGACAGTTCAAAACCCCCCCAAATGACCCCATTTTGGAAAGTAGACACCCCAAGCTATTTGCTGAGAGGCATGTCGAGTCCATGGAATATTTTATATTGCGACACAAGTTGCGGGAAAGAGACAAATTTTTTTTTTTTTTTTTGCACAAAGTTGTCACTAAATGATATATTGCTCAAACATGCCATGGGAATATGTGAAATTACACCCCAAAATACATTCTGCTGCTTCTCCTGAGTACGGGGATACCATATGTGTGAGACTTTTTGGGAGCCTAGCCGTGTACGGGACCCCGAAAACCAAGCACCGCCTTCAGGCTTTCTAAGGGGCGTGAATTTTTGATTTCACTCTTCACTGCCTATCACAGTTTCGGAGGCCATGGAATGCCCAGGTGGCACAAAACCCCCCCAAATGACCCCATTTTGGAAAGTAGACACCCCAAGCTATTTGCTGAGAGGTATAGTGAGTATTTTGCAGACCTCACTTTTTGTCACAAAGTTTTGAAATTTGAAAAAAGAAAAAAAAAAAAAGTTTTTTCTTGTCTTTCTTCATTTTCAAAAACAAATGAGAGCTGCAAAATACTCACCATGCCTCTCAGCAAATAGCTTGGGGTGTCTACTTTCCAAAATGGGGTCATTTGGGGGGGGTTTGTGCCACCTGGGCGGGCATTCCATGGCCTCCGAAACGGTGTTAGGCAGTGAAGAGTAAAATCAAAAATTCACGCCCTTAAAAACGCTGAAGGCGGTGATTGGTTTTCGGGGCCCCGTACGCGGCTAGGCTCCCAAAAAGTCCCACACATGTGGTATCCCCATACTCAGGAGAAGCAGCTAAATGTATTTTGGGGTGCAATTCCACATAGGCCCATGGCCTGTGTGAGCAATATATCATTTAGTGACAACTTTGTGCAAAAAAAGAAAAAAAAAAAAAAAAAAGTGTCACTTTCCCGCAACTTGTGTCAAAATATAAAATATTCCATGGACTCAATATGCCTCTCAGCAAATAGCTTGGGGTGTCTACTTTCCAAAATGGGGTCATTTGGGGGGGGGTTGTGCCACCTGGGCATTCCATGGCCTCCGAAACTGTGATAGGCAGTGAAGAGTGAAATCAAAAAGTTACACCCTTAGAAATCCTGAAGGCGGTGATTGGTTTTCGGGGTCCCATACGCGGCTAGGCTCCCAAAAAGTCCCACACATGTGGTATCCCCGTACTCAGGAGAAGTAGCTGAATATATTTTGGGGTGCAATTCCACATAGGCCCATGGCCTGTGTGAGCAATATATCATTTAGTGACAACTTTTTGTAAATATTTTTTTTTTTTTTTGTCATTATTCAATCACTTGGGACAAAAAAAATAAATATTCAATGGGTTCAACATGCCTATCAGCAATTTCCTTGGGGTGTCTACTTTCCAAAATGGGGTCATTTGGGGGGGGTTTTGTACTGCCCTGCCATTTTAGCACCTCAAGAAATGACATAGGCAGTCATAAACTAAAAGCTGTGTAAATTCCAGAAAATGTACCCTAGTTTGTAGACGCTATAACTTTTGCGCAAACCAATAAATATACGCTTATTGACATTTTTTTTACCAAAGACATGTGGCCGAATACATTTTGGCCTAAATGTATGACTAAAATTGAGTTTATTGGATTTTTTTTATAACAAAAAGTAGAAAATATCATTTTTTTTCAAAATTTTCGGTCTTTTTCCGTTTATAGCGCAAAAAATAAAAACTGCAGAAGTGATCAAATACCATCAAAAGAAAGCTCTGTTTGTGGGAAGAAAAGGACGCAAATTTCGTTTGGGTACAGCATTGCATAACCGCGCAATTAGCAGTTAAAGCGACGCAGTGCCAAATTGGAAAAAGACCTCTGGTCCTTAGGCAGCATAATGGTCCGGGGCTCAAGTGGTTAAAGAAGAAGATACAGGTCTGTGA
Source organism: Aquarana catesbeiana (assembly GCF_042186555.1). Taxonomy (NCBI): domain Eukaryota; kingdom Metazoa; phylum Chordata; class Amphibia; order Anura; family Ranidae; genus Aquarana; species Aquarana catesbeiana. The sequence continues at coordinate 291,047,633 of NC_133328.1, forward strand.
GAGCCAGAAATCTTGCTTGTTTGTAGGTGACCAAATACCAAATACCATAATTTGTAAATACATTTTTTCAAAAATCAGACAATGTGATTGTCTGGATTTGTTTCCACATTTTGTCTCTCATAGTTGAGGTATACCTATGATGAAAATTACAGGCCTCTCTCATCTTTTTAAGTGGGAAAACTTGCACGATTGGTGGATGACTAAATACTTTTTTGCCCCACTATACATATATATATATATATATATATACACACAACACCTAGGATGCATATATATATATATATATATATACACACACAATACACTGTAAGTGCAGCTAACTGGCTCGCCTGCCTACTCTAACTTAAATCAAATGACACTGTCTCTCTGTCTATCTCTCGCCCCGCAGGCGGCCTTATATAGTGTGGGGCATGTACTAAACCCCTTGAGCCATAATTGGCCAAAGCCACCCTGGCTTTGGCCAATTATGGCTCTCCATTCTTACCGCGCTGTGATTGGCCAAAGCATGCGGGTCATAGTGCATGCTTGGCCAATCATCAGCCAGCAATGCACTGCGATGCCACAGTGAATTATGGGCCATGACGTGCCACTCGAATTTGGCGCGAACGGCCTATAAGGTTAGAAATTCGACGAACGGTCGAACATGCGATGTTCGAGTCGAACATGGGTTCGACTCGAACTCGAAGTTCATCCCTAGTGGAGACCTTCTTCACACATGGGGTGCTCCTCACTTGTGCTGATGTCATCCTAAACCAAGCCACGGGACCCGTTAGATGAAAGTTTGGGGTGGCAAGTTTTCTCAACCTTTCCCCGTATCAACATTTTTGGCTCTGTCATTGTCCCACTGTGTAATTCTCTTATTTTGCGAGCCTTCTACCCAAGTATGTTTTTTGTACGATGTACTTGGAGAAATTGTTAACACTATCCATTTCCCTCTTTAGCTTGGTTAAACTACATAAAGTATTACAGACATACAATGTTCTGTTCCTCTGGTGGTGAAATATTCTTTCAAACTTTATTTCAGAGTGACACACAGTGGCCAATTGTATGATTATCATCTGAGTGATATTAAAAAAGATTAATAATGCTTCTGTATTTAAATTCTTTAATTTATAAAGACAGTTATGCCATAATAACAACAATCTAAACACATGTATTGTCACATATAATATTAAGCATGGGTTTTTAAGGCAGCAGACATCAAATAAATCACAACCATATATCAACAGGAATAATTTTATTTTTAAATAATTTAAAAAAGAAATTGTCCATAAAACACCTATTATTAAATAAGGATTCTGATAATCATTAATAAAGGTGTACCCAAAACAAATATCCAACCTTCTACAAGCTTACTGCACTATAAGTCAAGATAACCAACTGTTCTGTCCCAGAATGGACCATATATAATACTGTAGATAAATACAATGTCTTGCAAAAGTATTCATACCCCTTGACATTTTTCACATTTTCTAATGTTACAACCAAAAAGGTAAATGTATTTTTAATGGGATTTTATGTGATAGACCAACACAAAGTGGCACATAATTGTGAAGTGGAAGGTGTCAGGGCTGGGCTCAGCCCTTCCTTCCTCTGAACTGGCCACTCGTTAATTGTCAGCTCCTATCTCTCCACAGTAACTCACCTGTTGATGATATCCTGCTTGTCAGTCCTGCCTACTTAAGCCGTCCAGCCCAGATGATCTCTGCCTTCACCTTGGTCAACATCACAGAGACTATCTCCTGCGTTCCTGTTAAAGACTTGCTTGGCTGACATTCCTTCTGGCTCCAGATCCTGCTTGCTGTTCCACTATGCTGATCTCTGGCTTCCTGACTTTCTGGCTTGTCTGACTATCCGTATTGGTTACCGAACTTTGGCTATGTTTTGACTAGGTTTGTTCTATTTACTTTTATTATTAAACAAGTGTGATTTAACTGTACTTCTGTCTTGATCTGATTCATGGTTTCTGACAGTAGGCGAAAGCCATGAATTCAGGACATGCAGTCAATCCACTTGTTGGTAATATTTTTTCCAGATCTGATGAGCACCGCATGGATCAGTTTGCCATGGCGTTACAAACGCTCCTGAGTCACACGGCTCACCTGGAAACTCCCACTGTGGCTGCTCCAGTACAACCTGTGTTGCAGGCCGTCCCTGCTGCTGCTCCAGTCTCTGTGCAGGCACCCACCTTGAGTATTACCTCTATAAGAGGTATGTCTGGTTCCGCTCCGCTTCCCCAGTGATTTGGGGGCGATCCAGTCCAATGCAGAGGGCTTTTCAATCAGGTTGAGATATACTTTGAGATGCTGCCCCAGGCTCTTCCAACGGACAGAAGCAAAGTAGGTTTTGTGATATCTTTGCTTTCTGAGAGAACCTTGGCCTGGGCAAACCCTCTATGGGAGACACAAAAACCTGTTGTCTTGAGTTACCCTGAGTTTGTGGCTTCTTTTAAAAGGGTCTTTGACGTTCCCACACGTTCTGCTTCTGCTTCCAATTGCCTCATGTCCATCAAACAGTACGAGAACTGTTGCCGATTACACCATTGAATTCCGTTCTCTGACAGCAGAGGTTGCTTGGAACAATGAGGCCCTCGTGGCTGCTTTTGGTCATGGTCTCTCGGATACCATCAAGGATGAGATAGCAGCCTGAGATATACCCACTGAGCTGGAGAAGTTGATCACATTTGCCATCCTTATTGACCCCAGACTCAGAGAAAGACTCTCTTTTAAAGTGGTTGTAAGCCTTCTTTAACAATTGCAAAAAAAAAACTGCAAGATAAAGGCATAATGAACTAGTATGCAAAGCATAATTATATAAGCATGAATTATATATACCCGAGAACGAAGCCCCTGCAGCCATCCTCGTCTCCCCCTCCGGCCGGCGACATCTCTCCCGGGGGTTACTTCCGGGTATCGCGGCTCTGGCTCTGTGATTGGCCGGAGCCACGATTACGTCACTCCCGCGCATGCGCACGGGAGCCGCCATGTACGGCACAGTACAACTGAAGCAACGGCACATACGTGCCATTGCTTCAGTTGGCTTAAGTGTGCATGGCCGATGATATCGGCACATGCAAATACAGAGATATCTCTTAAACCGTGCAGGTTTAGGAGATATCCAGTGCAGCTACAGGTAAGCCTAATTATAGGCTTGCCTGTAGTTTAAAGTGGTTATAAAAGGTTTATGACCACTTTAAGGAGCGCTTGTGGAAGCCTCCTATACATTTGTCTCTGAGATTTGCAGTCCCACCCTTGCCTCCCTCACCTCCCATGCATCCTGGTACCAAGTCGCTCAGTGAAGGTGAACCCATGCATTTGGGCGTCACACGTCTCTCTGGAGATGAGAGAACCCTTAGGAGGAGGGACAGATTGTACCTTTATTGTGGCCAGGCAGGTCACTTTTTGAAGTCTTGTCCTACCCGTCCAGGTAACGCCCAAACCTTGAGGTCCTGTCATGGACAGACCTTAGGTGGCGTTGTTTCATCTCCAGTTATCCAGAAGGACAAGCCCCTGGTTTTGGTTGCCCTTTCTTGGGTTGAGTCCTCCATCGAGATACAGGCTCTAATCAACTCTGGGGCTGCAGGCCTGTTCATTGATGCTCCCTTAATATCAAAACACTTGATTTTGCTGCAGCTGCATGACACTCCACTTGCCATTGAGGCTCTTGATGGTAGACCTCTACAGCCTGCCCATGTGACGCATGAGACTGATCCATTGTCCATGGCCGTAGGGGCTCTTCACCATGAGATAATCCAATTTCAAGTTATTTCCTCACCTAAGTTTCTGCTGGTTATTGGTTATCCTTGGTTACAGAGGCACAACCCCTCTTTTGATTGGCTCCATGCTGAGATTCTCTCCTGGTCCCTATAATGCAGTAAGACATGCTTCCAGAAGGTAGACAAGGTCCTGTGCACCTCTTCACTCTCCTCCCTGCCAAAGGAGTACCGCGATTTTAGCGATGTCTTTGACAAAGATCAAGCCGGTAGTTTGCCTCCACACCAGTTATATGATTGCGCAATTGACCTTCAACCTGGTGCCATACTCCCTCATGGCCGGGTTTACCCTTTGTCGATCTTGGAGGATAAGGCCATGGAGGAGTATGTTGCAGACGCACTTTCTCAAGGTTTCATCCGCAAATCCTCATCTCCTGCTGGTGCTGGTTTCTTCTTTGTGAAGAAGAGTGGTGAACTAAGACCTTGTATTGATTATAGGGGTCTCAATCGTTTCACAATTAAGAATGCCTATCCAATTCCCTTGATTACGGAGTTATTTGACCGCCTCAAAGGAGCAACTGTTTTCACAAAGCTTGATTTGAGAGGGGCATACAATCTTGTGAGGATTAAAGAGGACGACGAGTGGAAAACTACGTTGAGTACCAAAACAGGCCATTATGAGTACCTCGTAATGGCCTTTGTAACGCCCCCCAGTAGTTTTCCAGGAATTTATTAACGATGTCCTCTGAGATTTGTTGCAGTTATGTGTGGTGGTTTATCTCGACGATATCCTCATATTTTCCCTGGAGAGCCACCACACATATGTCTGTCAAGTGCTTCAGAAACTATGAGAGAACAATCTCTATTGTAAATTGGAGAAGTGCAAATTCCATCGTGAACAGGTTAAATTCCTGGGTTATATCATTTCCATTGCTGGTTTTTCGATGGACTCAGAGAAACTTTCACCAGTCCTATAGTGGCCTCAACCCATGCGTTTACGTCCTCTGCAGCGTTTTCTTGGCTTTGCCAACTATTATTGGAAGTTTATTCGTAACTTCTCATCTTTGGTCAAGCCCCTGACTGATATGACCAGAAAGGACGGTAACCCACAGTGTTGGTTTCCGGAGTCCATTAAGGTCTTTGAGAGTCTCAAGGCTGCTTTTGTTTCTGCTCCTGTGTTGGCACATCTTGATCCTACGTTACCTTTTATCCTTAAGGTTGATGCTTCTGAGACTGAAGTTGGCACTCTTCTGTCTCAACGTCCTACCTCTGAGAGCACTGTGCATCCTTGTGTGATACTTGTGGCTACTTTTCCAAGTGCAATTTTCCGAGTGCAATTACGAGCTTGGTGACAGAGAGCTGTTAGCGATCATTTTAGCCCTGAAAGAATGGAGATATCTCTTCGAAGGTACCACTGTACCGGTTCTCATTCTTACTGACCATAATAATCTCACATTCTTGTCTGAGGCTAAACGCCTCTCTCCCAAAAGGGCACAATGGGCTCTTTTCTTGTCAAGTTTCAATAACATTGTCTCATTCTTACTAAAGAATTCGGTACTAAGAATGTAAGGGCAGACGCTTTGTCACAACAATTTTCCTCTACTTCCACGATGGAGTCGATTCCGGTTCCTGTGATTCCTCCTGATCACATTCTGGCTACGGTTCGCACCAGTCTCACTTCTCCTTTGGGTGAAAAAATTCTTGCTGCTCAGGTCCATGCTCCTCCCGAGAAACCTTGTGACTGTTGCTTTGTCCCAAAGAGTCTTCGTACTGCCGTGCTCCAGACTTACGATTCTCCCAAGGCTGTTGGCCATCCTGGGAAGAATCAACTCTTTTGGACTATTTCTCAACAATTCTGGTGGCCTAGTCTATGTGCTGATCTAACCGCCTTCGTAGCTGCCTGTTCCATGTGTGCTCAGAGTTAGACTCCACAATACCTTCCAGTGGGCCTCCTACAACCCATGCTCAATGGAGAGAGGCCCTGGACCCACCTATCTATGGATTGCATTGTGGAGTTACCCAACTCCCAGGGCAACACAGTTATCCTTATGGTGGTTGACTGGTTCTTGAAAATTTCTAATTGTATTCCACTTAAGAAGTTGCCCACTTCTAAGGAACTGGCTACCATTTTTGCTCAGAAGATCTTTCGCTTACATGGGCTACCCAAGGTGATTGTCTCGGACAGGGGTAGTCAGTTTGTGACCCGGTTCTGGCGAGCCTTTTGTGCACAGTTGGGAATTCAGCTTGCTTTCTCCTCTGCGTATCACCCGCAGTCTAATGGGGCCGCAGAACGAGCCAATCAGTCCTTGGAGCAATGCCTACATTGCTATATTTCTGACCATCATAACAACTGGTCAGACCTCTTACCGTGGGTGGAGCTTGCTCACAATAGTGCCTTGCATTCTGCTTCCCTATTGTCCCCTTTTATGGCGAACTATGGTTTCCAACCTTCCAAGTTGCCTGACTCATTTGTTCTGCAGAGTATTCCTGCATTAGAGGAGCATCTCCGTGGTCTTCGGTCCACTTGGGCACAAGTCCAGGAAGCTTTGCAACATGCTAATGATAGGTACAGACTCCATGCTGACCTCAGACGCCTGCCTGCACCTTCCTACCAGGTTGGGGACAGGGTCTGGCTGTCATCTTGCAACCTCCGACTTCATGTTGCCTCTCTGAAGTTTGCATCTCGGTTTATTGGGCCTTTCCGTATCCTTCTCAGGATTAACCCAGTGGCTTACGCATTAGACCTTCCTTCTAATATGCGTATCTCAAATGTATTTCATGTCTCCTTATTAAAACCTTTGGTCTGCAACTGCTTAACCACCTTGGTGCCACGTCCTCACCCTATACAGGTTGAGAACCATGAGGATACTGTGCATTGTTGACTCCCGTAGGTTCCGCATACAGTACCTGGTGCATTGGAAAGGGTACGGTCCGGAGGAACGCTTTTGGGTCTCATTCTCGGACATACATGCCCCTGTCCTCCTCCGTAATTTCCATAGATGTTTTACCCTCAAGCCTGGTGGTCCTCCGAGGGGGAGAGGTCATTGAGGAATGGGTACTGTCAGGGCTGGGCTCAGCCCTTCCTTCCTCTGAGCTGGCAGCTCAGCTATCGGCTAATTGCAAGCTCCTATCTCTCCACAGTGACTCACCTGTTGATGATATCCTGCTTATCAGTCCTGCCTACTTAAGCCATCCAGCCCAGATGATCTCTGCCTTCGCCTTGGTCAACATCACAGAAACTATCTCCTGCATTCCTTTTAAAGACTTGCTTGGCTGACATTCCTTCTGGCTCCAGATCCTGCTTGCTGTTCCACTATGCTGATGTATGGCTTCCTGACTTTCTGGCTTGTCTGACTATCCATTCTGGTTACCCAACTTTGGCTATGTTTTGACTATGTTTGTTCTATTTACTTTTATTATTAACCAAGTGTGATTTAACTGTACTTCTGACTCGGTCTCGGTCTTCGTGGTTTCTGACAGAAGGAAAATGATAAATGGTTTTTAATTTTTCTTTTACAAATAAATATCTGAAGAGTGTGGCATGCATTTGTATTCAGCCCCCCTTTACTCTGATACCCCTAATTAAAAGCAATTGCCTTCAGAAGTCATCTAATTAGGAAATAGAGTCCACCTGTGTGTAATTTAATCTCAGTATACATACAGCTGTTTTGTGAAGCCCTCAGAGGTTTTTTAGAGAACCTTAGTAAACAAACAGCATCATGAAGGCCAAGGAACACACCAGACAGGTCAGGGATAAAGTTGTGGAGAAGTTGAAAGCAGGGTTAGGTTTAAAAAAATATCCCAAGCTTTGAACATCTCACAGAGCACTGTTCAATCCATCATCCAAAAATGGAAAGGGTATGGCACAACTGCAAACCTACCAAGGCATGGCCGTCCACCTAAACTGACAGGCCAGGCAAGAAGAGCATGCATCAGAGAAGCAGCCAAGATGCCCATGCTCTGGAGGAGCTGCAGAGATCCATAGCTTAGGTGGGAGAATCTGTCCACAGGACAACTATTAGTCCTGCACGCCACAAATCTGGCCTTTATGGAAGAGTGGCAAGAAGAAAACCATTGTTGAAAGAAAGCAATAAGAAGTCCAGTTTTCAGTTTGCGAGAAGCCATGTGGGGGACACAGCAAACATGTGGAAGAAGGTGTTCTGGTCAGATAAGACCAAAATTGAACTTTTTGACCCAAAAGAAAAACGCTATGTGTGGTGGAAAACTAACACTGCACATCACCCTGAACATAACATCCCCATCGTAAAACATGGTGGTGACAGCATCATGTTGTGGGGATGCTTTTCTTCAGCAGGGACAGGGAATCTGGTTAGAGTTGATGGGAAGATGGATGGAGCCAAATACAGGGCAATGGTAGAAGAAAACTTCTTATGCCGCGTACAGACGATCAAAATTTCCGACAACAAATGTTTGATGTAAGCTTGTTGTCGGAAATTCTGACCGTGCGGACATTTGCTGTCGGAATTTCCGACAACAGATGTTTGAGAGCTGGATCTCAAATTTTCCGACAAGAAAATTTGTTGTCGTAAATTCAGAGCGTGTATAGACAATTCCGATGCACCAAATTCCATGCATGCTCTGAATTAAGTACGAGACGGAAGCGCTCGTTCTGGTAAAACTAGCGTTCGTAATTCTTCACGCTACAAATTTTTTAATCTTTTAATCAAGCGCATTCTCTTCTTCTTTATAATGCTAAAATAATGAAGTTGTTTTGCTGCTGATATTCACACAGAGTTCTGACAAACTGATTTCTTTATTATTTCTCGTGATCTCCTGTATAGTCTTTATTTTTTTTTTGCCAGATCTCAAGAATAATGTTTCAAATTTTTTTATAGTGATCTCCTTTTTTTTTTTTTTTTTTTTTTTTTTTTATGTTTTTTTTCTAGTGATCTCCATAATATTTTTTGTAGTTTTGTGTGTCAAGTTACCACAACACCATTATTATCTTATATTTTTTAACCTCAAGGAGATAGGTTGGTGTTGGTGTCCCTTGTTAATTTGACATTGTATTTTTGAAATGTACCTGCCTACTCACAAACAAACTGTCCTTTTTGAAGTAAAACACATAGCCAAGGATTTGAAGGATGTGAAAAAAACAGACATTTATTAAGGGCCATAACAAAATAAAGAGGAAGACAACGCTGGATAAACTGTTAAAATTGGTGAAGCCTTTGTACCCCGGGGCAGACATCAATTATTTGACAGGCAAAATTGGTAGCCTGAGGAGTCCATTTAATAGGGAGCACAATCCGGTCCAGGACTCCGAGAGATTGGGAGCAGCAGCAGATGACATGTATGTCCTGAGGCTGTGGTCTTACAACAGCCTGTGTCTTTTGCCAGACCAAACCAAACCCAGGCCATCACTCTCAAGACTTCCTTGCATGCTTCCTTCCAGACTGTGGCTGTGGTGTTGGAGTTGTGGCAGGAGGTGGAAGAGTATGGTCCAACTCACATACGTGACTTTTTTTGTGAGTTCGCCCATCTACCCCTTGTTTAGGGCCTTATAGATGACTTTCTCACAAATGAGGCATTGGCTCACCTCCATTTCCTGCATTTTGCTGGCTGCTATGCAGGCATAGGCCTCTTGAAGATTGGGGGTGGTTCTGAGGGCCACAGTAGCCTGCCGAATCAAAGAAAGTGCTGACTCCTCCACGTTCCTCCCCTTTCTGGGCCTTTTTGTTGGAAGGTGGAGGGGAGGAACCTGCGATTCGGTCAGGCTACTGGGCATGGCCACCTCCTGGCTGCCACTTTCCCCAGCCACCTCCTGGCTGCCACTTTACCCTCCACCTCCTGGGTGCCACTTTACCCTCCACCTCCTGGCTGCCACTTTCACCGCCACCTCCTGGCTTCCACTTTCCATGGCCTCCTCCTGGCTGAGACTTTCCTGTGTATGAAAATGGTACCTAGTTTTAGTTTTTTGGTCATCAATCACACACAGTTTTGAGCTCATTACTGTTGCAAATTGAATGTTAACAAATAGAAAAGACTATCCTTCTGACCCCAGCATTTTTCATTCGTGTCCCAAACATTTTTGGATACTACTGTCTATTGATATGTAAACCACTTTGTTAAATCAGAAATTAGTGATCAATAGTAATCAATAATAGCATCTAGTTAACAACATTAATTTTTTGACCAGAAATATGTTGAACAATGCTATACTTGGCTCAAGCTGGGCTCCTCCACTTCTTCCTGGGTGGAAGGCCCAGGTTGGACTTCAGAAGCCTCAGCTGAGGTGGAAGGAAGAGTGGAAGGATGGGTTGAGAGCGATGGCCTGATTTTAGTCTGGTCTGACAAAAACCGCAGTCTGTCATAGTACCAGAGCCTGGGGACATAAACGTCATCTGCTGCTGCTCCTGATCTCATGGAATCCTGGACCTTCTTGCGCTCCCTATTATATGTGCTCCTCAGGCCACCAATTTTGCACTTCAAAAAGGGGATGGTTGCCAATTGATCCAGCGCTGCCTTCCTCTTTATTTTATTATTATAAAATGGGTGTTTCACCTGCCACAGACAGGGCAGCTCTCTGTACTTATCAATTAAGCTAGGGAGGAAGTCATGATCGTTGAATCTGTCCATTTTATCTGCAAGACAAACCCTAATGTCAGGCTAAACTCTCATAATCTTGTCCCAATATAGGCCTCGATCTCTAAGCAGTATAGGCCACTGATTACAATTGTACCTTCGTTAGCATGATCAGCGCTTCCGCTACTCCTTCCTCCGCTCACAGATCGTAAGTACGACACACGCGTGTTAAGCTTTATATACACTTCTAGTATATTCCCCACCCCTTCTCTTTCAGCGCAGTGGGAGAGCACATGGCGGAGACAGAGCAGGTGCATGAGAGTGGCAGCAACGATGAAAGCCCAGAGCCACAAACGTCTTGATCCAGGAGACTTAAGGCCTCAAATATGTCCTTTGTTGAGATGGTGGACATCTTGAAGAGGGCCAACTATGATGGGAAACATGGACCGTACAGAAACCCAAATGTGAGAAAGGCCAAAATCATGACTAAACTTGTGAAAAGTCTGCAGAAGAATTTTGGGGTACAATGATCCAAGGATCAACTGAGGAAGCAATGGTCAGACCTCAAATTGAGGAAGCACGATCAGTACAGAAGAATCAAGAGAGTGCTGCAAAAAAGTAAGTATTATGTCGTGTGTTCCTATTAATATTATTATTTTCCTGCTGGTACATGTGCTTTTCTTTACTGTTGTACAGTTTAAAATGGCAAGTTTAAGGTTCGTGGGCACAGTAATCATTCGTAGTAAACATTGTTTGCCCATTAATATGTTTTTGGCAGATGCAGGTTAACTACATTTGTTCAGGCCTGTTTGTGTTAAAAGAAGTTTGTTGTCTAGATGTGTTTGTAACTAGAATTAAACGCAAACTTGATTCAGTGTAAGGAGAGGACACTTAGCAGCTGTTTACACATCTGGATGCAGGAGCACAAGTGTGGGACACCAGAACACCCTTTTTAGGGTGTCCCACACAGGTGCTCCAGTGGATACTAGGGGTGTCTCCATGTGGGAAACTTTACCAAAAAAAAAGGGAAGTATTCCAGCTTGAATAAAGGGAAAAAATCATGTCTTCAGCTTGGAACTCTGCCAAAACAGACAAGTGTACGACACTTCAAAGCAATGTTTCCTATTTCTTTTTCTTGCCTCAAATATCTGTGTGCTAAGTATACCTTTTTTTATTCACATAGGGGAGAAAAGACTCAGGACATCTGAGGACACCAGGGACCCCCAACCTCCTAATGAAGGGGAAATCCCCACACCACAACCTGAGGATGTGGATTTCGAGGTACATGATTTGGGCAAAATAGTGACCACAACAGGTCAGTGTCTGTGACCACAGCTTCAGGTAATAGATGCATGCCTGCATATTTATAATACATGGTGATGCGGTTAGGTGATGCGGATGTTGTGGAAGGAGAAACTCATTTCACCAGTGCAAGTGCACACATCCTCATCAGGAAGATCATGGTGTGCAATCATGATTTAGAGAAGATAAAGGAAAACATCAATGATGTTCAACAAAAAATTAAGAACATCATTGATGTGTGCTAAGTATACCTTTTTTTATTCACATAGGGGAGAAAAGACTCAGGACATCTGAGGACACAAGGGACCCCCAACCTCCTAATGAAGGGGAAATCCCCACACCACAACCTGAGGATGTGGATTCCGAGGTACATGATTTGGGCAAAATAGTGACCACAACAGGTCAGTGTCTGTGACCACAGCTTCAGGTAATAGATGCATGCCTGCATATTTATAATACATGGTGATGCGGTTAGGTGATGCGGATGTTGTGGAAGAAGAAACTCATTTCACCAGTGCAAGTGCACACATCCTCATCAGGAAGATCATGGTGTGCAATCATGATTTAGAGAAGATAAAGGAAAACATCAATGATGTTCAACAAAAAATTAAGAACATCATTGATGTTTTAGGCAGAATCTAAAACACAAAAATTGTACCGTTTTAGAATTGTTTCTTTTAAATCAAGTTTTAAAGTATTATAAAAGCTAAATTTTGTAGATGCACACAGTGTGTCAACATGTGCTATCTGACTTAACGGGATATCAATGTACGCGTTTTGTGGGTGCAACCCCTTCCTCGCAACTCAAGTATGTGAGAGAAAGGGGTTGCACCCCCGAAACACGTCCATTGATCCCCCATGATGGGAGCTAGCACATGTTGACATTAGGCATGGGATCAGAAGGAAAACCACATTTTGCCTCCCAATTTATGTGCATGTTCAAAATGTGGCTTTTACAGGGGTGACATCACCCCATCTGATGAAGGCAAGATCAACACAGTTTTGACTTACTAATGTCTGATATGGCCTTCACTTTATCAAAGTTGAACTTTGTAAGTTCCTGAGTTGTGTATGTTATGGTTTGAAACATCAAGAAGAGGGGGGACGAGAACAAGGGAGTGGGACTTTATATGAAGCATGTGGTGGCAAAAGAATAAAAGGTGAACATTATGGAATCTTGTTGTTAAATATTTATATTGAGATCGATTGCCACTAAGTATAATCAAGTAAAAAAGGTACAACATGTAACAATAGTACAATGGTAATCCAATATGCATAACATCATACAAACAGTATCACGAATATAGCAACACAGGGTTCTTCCGTAGTGCTACCAATTGGTAACACAGTATGAACAACATCACATAGGTAGTATCGCATATGTAGCAAACAAGATTCATCCATAGTGCACCAGAATGTAGTTGAATAAGGCAGTAAACCATGATGGTATTTACAGGGTCTATGAACTCTATGGTCCAAGAGGAGGGGTATACAGTTAAACTTGGTATACAGGTAATATATGTTGTGATCATGGCATATGGCAGCTCTACACGTTTCGTGGCTAGAGGGCCACTCGTCAGGAGCAAGCACAAGATGTATCTGTGGATAAGAAGGATTGGCCAGTTGGTAGGATATATGCAGAGTTAAGTAATAATGGGGTAACAACCTCCTAACCCAAGGTTAGGGACTTACTGAGGTTCGCATGTTGGCTGCGTGATGCCAGGCACCATTGGCCGTCCGAAGGAATGCTCCCAACCGGGAGCTGCGGCGGGCATCTCGCCCGAACTCCCCCAACAGGCGTCAACCAGAGCAGGCAGTGGGACACAAGGCAGCCTAAGTGCGGGTGGAAAGGAACAATAAACCATAGGTAAAACTATGTGCAAAGGGAGTGTGTGTGATAAATAGATGGATGGACTCAGATAGGGGAAACTAGGAGGAGGATGACAGCCAAGGGGCTGACATGGAGTGAATAGAGAAAAGTTGGAAAGAGTGACCCATCCAATGGACTAGAACAGCGCAGTGAAACAGGAGGGAGAAATGGACAGTGGCTGTTACCTGTGATGTGATTCGGGTGGATGGGAAGAGGAAAGAAGGAATCCTGGACTGCCATGATTGTGAAAAGGAGCCCTGAGTGCCAGAGCCGACCCGGGAGACGCCTATAAAGGGGTCGCAACGATGACGCCACCGACGTCACACCAGCGCAGCAGAATTGGGAGGGAGGGGAAGGGGGCGGGGAGGATCCGGCGACCAGTATCCAACCCAGCACCACCCTCCATCCCTCAATCCACTCGCGAGCATGGCAACCGCAACCAGGGATGCAGCGGCGCCTGGGAGCACCGAACGTCTGATGTGGGGTGCGTGACATAGACATGCAGTGGCGGTGCCCACGCCCCCCCAGGCATGGGAAGCCAGAGGTGGGAGGAGGCCCGCCAGGCGCGTCACAGCTCCCGGACTCGGAGAACAACACGGGCAGCAGGCAGCCCGGCCAGTCCCACACAGCCCCCAAAAATGGACCAGAGCAAGGCTAGATTGCCCTGGGGAAGTATAAAATAAGATTGGTAAAGAATCAATCAATCACTGATGAATGGAAAAAATAATAATAAAAAATAAAATAAAATAAAATAAAAAGGTATTCTGGTAGTCAATTATAAGAGGATAGCTATAAATGAGAAGTAGAATTGGATCAAGAGAGTTGTCATAGATTAAACAATTGCAATAAGGGTAATACATTTGATAAATTAAAACCAAACCACATGCTTCCATCCCTGTGTCTAATATTGGAATTAAAAATAGGGGGTTAAGGGACTTTGAGTGAACCTGTGGCCTGGTAAGGCCAACTGTTCCATCCCTTGGGACTTTAAATGAAAATGTGGCCTGGTAAGGTCACATATTTCCATCCCTGTCATATATCAAGAAGAGGGGGGACGAGAACATGGGAGTGGGACTTTATATGAAGCAAGTGGTGGCAAAAGAATAAAAGGTGAACATTATGGAATCTTGTTGTTAAATGTTTATATTGAGATCGATTGCCACTAAGTATAATCAAGTAAAACAGGCACAACATGTAACAATAGTACAATGGTAATCCAATATGCATAACATCATACAAACAGTATCACAAATATAGCAACACAGGGTTCTTCCGTAGTGCTACCAATTAGTAACACAGTATGAACAACATCACATAGGTAGTATCGCATATGTAGCAAACAAGATTCATCCATAGTGCACCAGAATGTAGTTGAATAAGGCAGTAAACCATGATGGTATTTGCAGGGTCTATGACCTCTATGGTCCAAGAGGAGGGGTATACAGTTAAACTTGGTATACAGGTAATATATGTTGTGATCATGGCGTATGGCAGCTCTATGCATTTCGTGGCTAGAGGGCCACTCGTCAGGAGCAAGCACAAGATGTATCTGTGGGTAAGAAGGATTGGCCAGTTGGTAGGATATATGCAGAGTTAAAGTCCCAAGGGATGGAACAGTTGGCCTTACCAGGCCACAGGTTCACCCAAAGTCCCTTAACCCCCTATTTTTAATTCCAATGGTTTGAAACATGCCTGTTTAACCAAAAAAAAATGATATTTCTAATGTCAAACATAAAAATGTTATACACCAAAGATGTTGGTTTGTTCAAAAACCCTTTTCTAATGCACATGTGAATGTGCACGGAGTAAAATGTTTTATACTTAACAATGTGTGACTTCTTCTTTCAATGCTCAATACCAGTTTTTGGAGTAAGTTGGTGTTTACAGTGACAATGGGGGTATTTACTAAAGGCAAATCCACTTTGCGCTACAAGTGCACTTTCAGTGCAGTTTCAGTGCACTTTCAAGTGCACTTGCAGTGCGCTTGTACTGCAAAGTGGATTTGACTTTAGTAAATAACCCCCACAGTGCTCTAAAATTTGCCCCAATCATGCCATTTTAGGGACTCAAAACAATTAATTCACGTTGCTGAAAAGGATGATTATTTTTATCATTAATGCATTACATACATTAACAAAAACAATGTGTATGTGTAGCAGACCCACAACATAATAGTTAGCTGAAGAAGAGATTGTCACCTCATGTATCAAATAAATTATGTTTGCACTATTGAAGAAAATGTCCAAAAAGAAAATCCCATTGTAGAACCTAGGAGACAGCTAAAAGAAACACAAGCAGTAAATTAAATGAAATATTAGTTCATTTTAAAATAAAAATGTATTTTAAAAATGTTTCACACATTTGCTGTCATATCAATGCCCCCCCTACCCGCAAAGTATTCCAGATATTTTTGTCTGACTTTGCGGGCGCTTTGGGGGGGCAAACCAGGACGGCCAGGTTCAAGTGCCATCAGGATTGATTGGTCAGGAAATCCGGCTTCAGGCCCAACTGAGGCCACATAGTTTGTAGCATTTTTGCGGAGATAATTGTGCATAATGCAGCAAGCAAGCACAATATTGTTGAGTTTATATTCCGCCATGTGGATTGGTGTTAGAAATAGGTGGAACCGGCTGGCCATTATCCCGAAAGCATTCTCTACCACTCTTCTGTCTCTGGCCAGCCGGTAGTTAAAAACCTTCTGATCTGGGGTGAAGGTCCTCATGGGAAATGGCCTCATCAGATGATCTCCTAGCCCAAATGCTTCATCAGCGAAGAAAACAAACGAAAGACCAGCCATGTTGTCTTCTGCAAGTGGCAAGCCCAAACTGCCATTCTGGAGCCATCTGTAAAACTCTGTCTGGGCAATGACTCCACCATCAGACATCCGGCCATTCTTCTCCACATCCACATACAAAAACTTGTATGTCGCCGATACCACTGCCAACATCACAATACTTTTAAACCCCTTGTAATTATAATAGTATGACCCAAAGTTGGGGGGTGGGACGATGTGGACATGTTTCTCATCTATTGTCCCACTGCTGGGCAAACTGGGAGGCCACAGTCTGCCATTCCTGTGGAGTTGAAGGAAACTGTGGAGTCAAACAAGAAAAAAAAAATAGTACTTTTGCATATAGCATTGCAAGCAGATTAGACACAAACATTCTTGGACAACATCAGTATAGCATTTATTTTAGGGAGTATTTAAAGACAGAAGTATAAGGTTATCAGATTCCTCACACCCTCTGATGGCCCATTGTAAAAATTTTAGGGGGGGGGATGTTTTGGATGGGTAACCATTGAGAACTGGAGGTATTTCATTGAGAGCTGAATGCATAAATAATGTGTGTTACTTTGGCCAGCCCCTCCTTACTTACACTATTGGCAGCCCACTGGACAGGTAAGAAGTGTCATAATACAAAAATATGAGTACACACTGTACAAATTAAGCACATTTTTACATTCTGCAATTACCTATCAAAATAATAGGAGAACAAAACGATACCATTTGAAAGTATTCAGGCAGGCCCTTGCACTACATGCTTTGGTGAATTCATCCATAAATATGAACACAAAAGAGGTAGGTATAGTGTGTATGGGTTTGGCAAAGTCAGCAGATAGAGGATTGGTATCAGTTGACTTAGCGGTTGGGGGGAGGGAGGGTTCCAAATGAGTTTGGGGCCAAAAAAAAAAGCTTCTTGCACTCTGCATGAATTTAATGACAAAAATAACATTTGTACACATTTTAGGGGGTGTTTATGGTAAGCACTACAATGGAGCTGACAAAATACATTGTTAGGTGACTAGGCTAGGTGTGTATGGGCCCAGGATAGCATGCTGGGGAGGTTAGTGAAGGCAAATGCATGAAGGACAAAAAGGAACTTTAAAAACTTCCAGCATGCATGAGGACAAAGGGGACAGTCACAGCATATTACAATCATGGTAATTAGGGAATGATGAAAGAAATACAATACATTAGCAAACATTAAATACATAGAATGTAATGTTAAAGGATAAAACTTACATTAATATAGTCCTTCTGCAGGACCTGAATGATGGCAGAACAGGTCTCTGGAAGAATGATCCCCAGAGCCTGGGGGGAGATGCCTGTCGAGAACTTGATGTCCTGCAGACTTCTCCCCATTGCCAAGTACCGCAAGGTGGCGACTAGCCTCTGTTCAGGAGTGATGGCTTGCCGCATGCAGGTGTCTTGCTTCGTAATATAGGGGGACAGCAAAGCCAACAGACGGTGAAAAATGGGGTCCGTCATCTGGAGAAAATTCCTGAAATCATCAGGATTATTCTCCTGGATCTCCTGCAACAAATTGGTCACGCTGGAGTAACCATTTTTTTGTCCATGAATTCCTCCCCGTCCTGTTCATGGACTGGGCTTGGGTCAAAGTAAAAACCCCAACACCAAGCCCCTGCACAGCACGAACTCTACAATGAGTACGTACCTGCAACATGGCTAGAAAATGATCAGCTGGTCAGAACGAACTAACAGAATGCACTGAAAATCAGAAAGGCCTGAGAAGAGCGAGCTGAAAATCAGAAACAAGCGGACAAGAACGCACTGAAAAACAGATACGAACTGACAACACGCATTAAAAAAGATACGAACACACAAGCACAAACTGAAGAGCAATAACGAACTGAAAAGCACGAGGCTGAAAAGAGCCAATTGTCTCTCACCAAACTTCTACTAACACGAGATTAGCAGAAGGAGCCCAAAGGGTGGCGCACTTGATATTGAACTTCCTTTTTATAGTGCCGTCGTACATGTTGTACGTCACCGCGTTCTTGGTGATCGGAATTTCCGACAACATTTGTGCGACCGTGTGTATGCAAGACAAGTTTGAGCCAACATCCTTCGGAAATAAATCCATGGTTTTGTTGTCAGAATGTCCGATCGTGTGTACGTGGCATTAGAGTCTGAGTAATGCCCTGTACACACAATAGGATTTTCCGATGGAAAATGTGTGATAGGACCTTGTTGTCGGAAATTCCGACCGTGTGTAGGCTCCATCACACATTTTCCATAGGAATTTCCTACACACAAAGTTTGAGAGCTTGCTATAAGATTTTCCGACAAAAAAATCCGTTGTCGAAAATTCCGATTGTGTGTACACAAATCCAACGCACAAAGTGCCACGTATGCTTAGAATAAATTAAGAGATGAAAGCTATTGGCTACTGCCCCGTTTATAGTCCCGAAGTTTGAGCCAACATCCGTCAAAAAAAATCCTAGGATTTTGTTGTCGGAATGTCCGATCTATGTCCAATCATGTGTACAGGGCATAAGACTTGACACTGGGGCAGAGGTTCACCTTCCAGCAGGACAGCAACCCTAAACATACAGCCAAAGCTACAATGGAATGGTTTAAATCAAAGCATATTCATGTGTTAGAATGGCCCAGTCAAAGTCCAGACCTAAAACCAATTGAGAATCTGTGGCAAGACTTGAAAATTACTATTCACAGATGCTCTCCAGCCAATCTGACAGAGCTTGAGCTATTTTGCAAAGAAGAATAAGCCAAATATTTCATTTTCTAGATGTGAAAAGCCGGTAGAGACATACCCAAAAAGACTTGCAACTGTAATTGCAGCGAAAGGTGGTTCTACAAAGTATTGACTCAGGGGAGCTGAATACAAATGCACGCCACACTTTTCACATATTTATTTGTAAAACATTTTGAAAACCATTTATCATTTTGCTTTTACTTCACATTATGTGGTCTATCACATGAAATCCCAATAAAATACATTTATGTTTTTGGTTGTAACCAAACAAAAAAATGTGGAAAATTTCAAGGGGTATGAATACTTTTTCAAGGCACTGTTGATTATTCGCAAAGAGGGAGGACAAGAAAAGGGTCACTGGTGATCACTACGTGTTCCACAGCAAAAGCTACTTCATCATGGGCAATACATATCAGAATCTGTAATTCAATTTATAGAACAGTAACTTTGTACAGTAACAGAATATACAAATATAAACTCAAATATACATATCATAATGTATACTCCCCAAAGCGAGACCACCAGAGCATACAATGACACACTGGGCCATGACTTCACAAGCCTTCAACACTCGCATTGTCGCTTGGCATGGATTGGGGGGACCCCCATGTTGTTTTTTTTCCACATCTTTCTATAGCCATCAATGGTATCGTATTGCCAGAAATTTTAATGTCACTTTTTTTTTTCTTTATATATGTCAGTTTTGCTGCAGCAGGTCTATACATGGTACAGATGCACCACTTTACAGGCAGACTAAGGGGACCCACCCGACACTATATTTAAAGGAATTTTTAATTTTTATTGTTTCACTTTAAGCATCAATAAAATCACTGCTCCTTTAAAAACAACCTTTTTGTAAAAGTTTTATGTGTTGGTACATGTTCCCCAGGGCCTCCATATCCTTTTTATGGCCAATAACTTGCATATATGCCTTCAAAATGTGGAATTTTGATTCTTAAAGTTTGAGTCCCATAGACTTCAATGGGGTTCGGAGTTTGGATCCGAACTTTTGCGATGTTCGAGAGTTCTGGCGCAAACCGAACAGGGACATGTTCAGCCCATCTCTAACGCCAAGAAGGATTTTAAACAAGTTTATGACTTTTCATGAAAATCCTAGAAGTAATGTTCCATTTTCTAAACTGCAATGTTTAACCCCTTCACATCGACCATATGCAAATTTGCGTTCATGGCTTAAAGGGGTTGTACCGTTATGATGCCCGCAGCTGCAGGCATCACCCCAGTACTGGTTTTTAGAGCGGGCGGTTGGCTCTTTAGTGATAACAACCAATGTGGCTAAAAGCCGCTCGGCTGTTATCCTAAAGGAGCGGGAGGAGATGCCCCCTCCCGCCATCTTCCACCGCTCTTCCCAGGCCTCCCGTCTCACCGGGAGACCGGAGCCACCAGCCGACGTGTGTCCACAGGCTAGGCCGAGACCCGAACAAAGTCGGATTCGGCTCTGATCGGGTCTCTGATGAAAAAACCCGGAAGAAACGTCACAATGTCACTGCCAATGGCGCTGATTTTTAAAAAATGACAGTAATCAGAATTGCCTATTTTGGCGATCTGAATACTTTTAAGTGCAAAGGAGGGATTTGGGGTCTTTTTTGACCACCGATCCCTCCATAAAGAGTACCTACCACCACCTTTTACATTACAGTAAACATCCCTTGTGACAGTAATAGGTGTTATAAGTTGGGGGTTCTAAGTTGTTTTCAAACAAAAAATACTGATTTTAAATTGTGAGCAACAAATGTCAGAAAAAGGCTTAGACGGTTCTACCACAGTTGTCAAATTTCCACACTGAGTAAAACCTATTATACTGTTCTGTACTTATAGGCTGTATTCTGTCCTTTCACATTTTCAATTTTCCTGTGTGTTTAAAGGAAACCTATGCCTACACTATGCACACTAAAGTATTTAAAACAAGCACCTTAAACTGCAGCTAGAGTCTTTCTTGGGGATTTTAAGGATCTTCACTATTAGCAGATTCACATACCAACCTGCCAAAAGTACATTAAGAATGGGCCTTGCTTGCTACCATGATTCTAGGTTAATAATTATAAATACCCACGCAAGTTACAAATCAGGCTTTATCTGCACTCCAGCTTATAAATGGAAATCTCATCCTATCAAATATTTGAAGGCTAAGTTCACCTTTAGTAACATGTTATATTTTTATGATGTTACATTTTTCTTTGCACCTCTTCCTGCACTTCATGATCCTCCCCATAATAGCAGGCACCCCACACACACTGTCACAATTTAAATGGTTGTTTGGGGCTGCGCCTGCACAGCCGTTTCCAGGGCCGCTGATAGGGCAGTACAACCAGCCCTATTGTACCGGGCCCGCCCCCATCAGCTACACAGTGGGGCCCGGGCATTAATACAGTTTGTTACTGCATTTAAAAAAAAGTTTTCTAAACTCTTCCCCTGCTTCTACTTACAGAAGGGGGATTTATAATTTTCCTGGGACCCATCAGGTCAACACAGGGGCCCAGGAGGGGAGCTCAGCAGAGGGTCTATTTCTTTATTTTCATGGCGCATGTACATCATGCCACCCCACTATTCAATTAGTCCCGGTTGGCGGAGTGATACTGTGATTCTCCATTTGGCTCCCGGCTGCAATCCTGAGGAGATGTAAAGAAGCTGAGTGGCTAACAGGGAAGAGCAGGAGGACAGCGTAGCTGCAATGGACACAGTGAGTAGGCAACAGAGCATAGAATACTCACTGTGGTCTATTATGTATCTCACAGCACAGCAGGGAATCAGCATTACAATAATCACACAGGCAGCACAGTAAGCAGGTGCCCTATCATGGCACTGTGTCACATTGCTTTTGGGTGCTTACTTTGTTATGGCTGTGCTGTGTTACAGTCTGTTACATATAGTACAGGCATAAGTTAGCAAAGTCAGCACCCATAAGCAATGTGACACAGAGCCATTATAGAGCCATGACAGAGAACCTGCTTACAGTGCTGCCTGTGTGATTATAATAATGCTGATGGTGATAAGAAACGGTGAGATGTTACTTTACACTTCATTTGGGGAGCAGTAAACGTGCAGCGAAGATGCATTTTTACTGCCCCCAAACCAATCCCCTTTAACTGCTTCCCATCCAGTGATGTACCAGTACATCGCTGGATTGGAAGGGTAATATCTTGTTCATCACTACAGCTATGATCAGGATATCATTTTTTAGCCCCAGTGATTCTGCACAAAGTAAAAGTAATCCTAGTGGCTAAGAAGCCACTGGATTACTTATACAGGCAGTGTAAGGGTGTCCCACCACCACCTTTACTGCTTTTAAGATGTGACCAGTAGCATCCGGTTACTGGGACACAGTGAGAGGGATAGATGTCGTGTGACGTCAGAACCCGGAAGTGACGAGGGTTTTATGACTTCCGGTTTTGGGCTCATATAAAGAAGCCATTGCCGGCTTGAACAAGCATCTGTTCAAACTGATCTTGGTTTGATAAAATGCTTTGGAGGCCAGAGGACAGATATAGGGTCTAAAAGACACCAGATCTCTCCATAAAGAGGACCTGTCATGGCCCATGCTATCACAAGGGATGTTGTTCATCCCTTGTGAAAGCAAAAATGAAAAAAATAAAAAAAGTCAAATTTTTTTTTATTTGTAATAAAATAAATAAAATACAATTGAAAGGAAATTTAAACTGCCCCCGCTTCTTCATGCTTAATAATTGCAAACGCATACGTTGGCTCCGCACGCATATGTAAACGGCAACAAACCTGCATTTCGCTTCAAGTCGGGGTCAGGGGTGGGGTCAAGGGTGTGGTTAAAGGGGGCCCCATCTGGTAGGCTGTACAGGGCCCCATGATTTCTAGCAGCAGCCATGGCCATGTCAATTATTCACACAGATCTGTGAATGAGTGTACTGCAAGTCCTGTCTTCAACCGCAACAGATGGCTTGAAGTTCTCAATCATTACTGATAAGCGCCCTCATATTCAACTACTCTTCTGCATTCAGTAACTGTCTGCCCTCACAGGAGGTACAGGCACACAGCTGCACTGAGTGTCTGCAGGAGCCTGACATTGTGATCTGCTGATTGGGAGTGCAATGCCCTACAGCAGGGGTAAGCAACCTGGGGCTCTCCAGCAGTTGTGGAACTATATTTCTCATGAGGCATTGCAAGACTGGCAGTTACAATTACTCCCAGAGGCATGATGGGACTTGTAGATCTGCAACAGCTGGAGGGCCCCAGGTTGCCTACCCCTGCCCTACAGGCTCCTAGGAAAAAAAATAATAATTAGGCACTTTTTTTTATCTGCAAAAATAGTGCATTTATTTATTTATTTATTTTTTCAAAGTGAACTTATCCTTTAAGTACCCAGCTAATCGTCTTATTTATTTTGAAGTTTGTGTAAACCCATTCACAAAAACCTCTTATAATCATAAACACGTTAATGTAATTTCAAAAGTAATTTTCCATATTTTTAAAGCGGTATGAAAATGTGCACAAAAAATGAATAAACTACTCCTTGCAAGGTAATGTCATAATGTACTAGTATGCATCACATACTAGCACATTATGAAAGACTTACCTTTTAAATGAAGCACTCCAGCAGTGAGCTGTCATTGTTTCCAGAGCTTCCCTCTTCACCTGGTCTTCCTTCCAAGCTTGGAGGCTCTGGCTGCTTGAATGGCCAAACCATGATGACATCCACACATACGCGTGGTAGTCTTGACTGTGGCACAGAGCTGAAGGAATGGCATGACTATGCTGTTCATTCAGAGCGCATACATCAGTGACATTACCGCCTGCATAGACACTGAATATCTCCTAATCGGTGCATGTTTAGGTAGCAGGTACCATGAGGGAGAGAGCTGCCTGCTAGCAGCTGTGTGGGCCCCCCTCCCCTTTCTCTCCTCTCACACACACAGACACACAGAACTGTTTAGTTTGTAGCCTCCCTATTGGAAGAGACTGAGAGACAATCATCAGGGAACAGCAGCAAAGAACTGTGGAATATGAAGTCTCAGCACAAGGCAGCCTGACTGACTGTGTCAGGGGGCAGGACAGCAAATCCCAGGCTGCACTGCAGAGAGTCAAGAGGATTGTGGGAGAGACTATAAAAAAAAGGACGGACCAGGCCGAGAGACCTTGCTTCATGGATCCCATTGGGAGAGCAACCCTCTGTTGCTGTGTGAGGGGACTGCGGCCTACCAAGGGGCACACAGTCTGCAGCTCCAGTCCAGAGGCACAGAACCCATGCTTCCAGAAGGATGCTTCGCAGCAGCGCGGAATGTCATGGAATCTACCGTCTCAACAGGTCAGAGACTGAAAGCAACCACGACACATCTGCTGCCAGGAGAATTGGTTGATCGCTCTTTGGAGGACCGCTAAATGCGTACAGGATTGGTGAGGGGGCTTTGCACAGGAATCTTATTGCCTTCCATAAAACACCACACCTGAATACTGTGCACAGACACCTGTTATCTGGATCACGTAGAAGAGTGCTATATCACAGCACCAGCTATTTTACATTCCTTCTCATTACCCTGTTACATTAAGGGTCCACAGAGCTCCTCCATGCCGGTAAAGAGAACAAACGCAAAGCTTTGCTCCTAGAACATTATAGTTGTTGCTCTTAAAGGAGACAAGCCACTGGTGTTTGTATTACTTCATTGTGTGTGTATTGGAGGTACTATAGGCCGGCCTAGGCTTCCCCTTTAGTCATAGTATTCTACATCAATCAAAAGCTTGTTTGGGGAGTCCATTTAATCTGGGTATTATTCTTTTATTGTTGCATAGTGTTATTGACTGTTTTGAGAACAATTTCAACCAAGTCCTGGCTACTTATACAGGACTTGGCTGACTAATATTACTTTAAACTTTTCTCTGGTCCAAGTAAACTTGAAAGAGCAGAACTTGGGTTTGTGTGTTATTACTGGGTTATTCCAATAATCACATTGCTAGGTGTGCCAGAGGCACTGGGACAGTTCTTTGGGTTTGAGAGGCAGAGTAACGGACTGAACAAACAAAAGCAGCTCCTTCGGGGGGTATTGCTATACGTGGGGGCTCACATCTGTGCTTTTCCATTTCTCTGCAATCAATTCCCCTAAAAGCACAACTACATGAGACGTTTGGACAAAATTATGCACCAGATCTTGCTGAAGAAGGGTCTAGACCCACGGAAGGTGGATGAGGTCCGTGCCCAACAAGTCTTGAGGGGTGCCCAGCCCTCGGACCCCATCACCCTCCTGTTGAGAACCCGGCAAGATGGTGGTATCTTGAAGTATTCAGATCTGATCTGGATTGTGCGGGAAGAGGAGGCCATGTTGGAAAATAAAAAAAAGTCAGAGGTCAGAATCTGTTGTTGGGGTCAGGTGGCCAGTGCAGCTGATGGAGACCCCAGGTCGAGCTTCTTAGTTCTTCGACTCAAGTGTCGCAGCTGATAGGGATGATGGCCCTGTTGACCGCCAAGCCCATTGTTCTACCCAACGATGAAGTTTCAGTGCCCAAGAAGTCTTTAAGCTCTACGGTTGCTCAAGTGGAGAAGCCAGCAAACCAAGGGATCTGCTTCAACTGCGGAGGAGTTGGACATTATCGACAAGTATGCCCAAGCCCAGTGAATCCAGATCACAGCACCAAAAGCCGGTGGGAAACTCCAGAGGGCCCCAGTGAAAAAGTCAACCGGGTGCCCATCTACATTAGCTAGCTCCAGAAAAACCAACGACGCAAGGAGACTGCAGCGGGAGTCCAAACCATTGCAGAGGGCTCCCGTTGTTGCCTCCGAGCAACCCAGTGTCCCACTTCCTTTGACCCATGCTACCCGGCGTCGGAGAGTCAGTGCACACCAGACTCCCAGAGATCAACGGAGGCTCAAGCCAGATCAGAACTTCCGCAAGAAAGGAGTGCGGATACAAGCCACCAAACAGGCCAAGCCTGCCACTTCCCACAAATTCCCTGCCAAGCTAGTGGGACCCTCTCTGGTTGTCTCCATTCAAGTGGAGGGAATCTACACTAAGGCCCTCCTGGATACTGGAGCTCAAGTGACCCTCCTCTACAGAGACTTCTATGACAGGCACCCCAAACACCTGCCATTACAGAAATTAGAGCTAGAGATATGGGGCATTGGGACTCAGAACTTCCCTTATGATGGCTATCTACCAGTCAAACTGACCTTCAATCCCTCCATAGCTGGGAAAGCTGAGACCTTTGACACTTTGGCAGTGGTCTGCCTTCGCCCACCAGGGGCTAGTAAAAGTTTTCTCATCATAGGGACTAATACTGTTCCTGTCAGAAGACTGTTGATACCTCTTGTCCAAGAGCAGGACACTTCAACTACAAGTGTGCACCCCATGTTGCAACAAGCCTATCAGTGCCTGGTGCAAGAACAGAAGGCCCCAGCTGAAGAAGTGGGAAAGATCTGGTGTTTGGACTGGAATGAGAAGGTATTACAGCCTGGTGAAGTGACCTGTTTAAGGGCATCTGTCAAACTGAATTGGAAACAACCAGGCCCTTTTATCATCCTTGAAGCGGACAGACAGAAAGAAGACATGGGAGTGGAGATCATTCCTGAAATAATTTCAACAAAAGCATTGCAAAGAAGCCATGGGAGGATCTCGGTCAATGTCCGCAACATAACGGCCTCGCCAGTGAAGATGCCGGCTCGGATGCTGCCGGCACAAGTGAACCCGGCTACCCCAGTCTCACCGTCTTATTTGGTGGGGGGAGAACAGCAGACATGTGCATTACATTTCGTTCCGAATCGTATGCATCCGAATTTTCCGAATTACAAAAGTAAGTAATTTAAACGAATCCAAAAAAACTATATATATATATATATATATATATATATATATATATATATATATATATATATATATATATATATATATATATATATATGTGTATATATGTACTTTTTTTTCTGTTCTATTGTTTTTCTATTCTAATTTTTTCTATTTGAATTCAAATTCATTCTATACAAAATTCAAATTATATATATATATATATATATATATATATATATATATATATATATAATATTATATTATATTATATTATATTTTTTCTATGATATTCTTTATATGGTTATATAGAAATAGAATGAAATTGAATTATAATATTCTAATAGAAAAGACTAGAATAGAAAAAACAATAGAACAGAATAGAAATATATGTGTATGTGTATGTGTGTATATATATATATATATATATATATATATATATATATATATATATATATATATATATATATATATATATATATTATAACCATCTTCCGAAATTGAAATTTGGTACAGAATGAATTTGAATAGAAAATAATAGACAAGAATAGCATAGAAAAACAATAGAACAGAATAGAAAAAAATATAATATATTCTATTCTAATCTTTTCTATTCAAATTCGAATTCATTCTGTACCAAATTCCAATTTCGAAAGATGGTTTTATATATATTTATATATATATATATATATATATATATATATATATATATATATATAAAATTTCAAATTTGAATTAATTCTATACGAAATTCGAATTTCGGAAGATGGCTTCTGAAATTCGAATTTCGTATAGAATGAATTTGGATAGAAAAGTTTAGAATAGAAAATAATAGAAAAGAATACACTAGAAAAACAATAGAACAGAATAGAATAAAATATAATAATATATTATATTTTATTCTGTTCTATTGTTTTTCTATGCTATTCTGTTCTATTATTTTCTATTCCAATCTTTTCTATTCAAATTTGATTTCAGTCTATATGAAATTCGAATTTCGGAATATGTTTTTTTTATATATATATATATACACGCGCTGCTGTGCTTCCCAACACGTGCCACTTTGCCACTGAGTGACACACCACCAGCATTCTTCAGCGACAGCTTCCATGTCACCATCCTGTGTCTTCTTCTTTCCGATATCTTCAGGACGGGGTGCAGTACAGGCCAGGGGTGTCCATTCACTCACCATTCACCATCACACATTCAGAGCAACATGGCCTTTTGCCCATGTTACAAGCCTAAAATACACCTTTATCACACTATACCATGACATGAATCAACCCATTACCATAACATACATATATACGTGTCCCATCCAATTATGCATCCCGTTCCCAACCTCCTATAACTCCTCACTGTAGATACGGGTCGGGATTAGGCAGGCTTGCTCACAATGGCCTTTCCTACCGCACCTTTGGCATGTCAGCGGTATTGCAGGGCTCTGACTTGGCAGCAAAGTCTCTAACTTTTATGCAGAGACCCTACCGTCACTTCTTCACCCAGCTTGCATAGATAACTGGGCGACTCTTCTATATAAATATCAAGTCTAACAACACATATAAATCTGCAAAAATGACAAAACCCACACAATTCCATCCTTGTGCCTGGATTTAAGATACCATGCCCAGGGTATACCATGCACCTCTACCTATGGTTAGGTTCAAGGAACCCTTTAGTTCCATGACTAACGTTACATTGGAATTCTTTAGGACAAAGAAACAAACTCGTCTATGTCCCAAATAATACCCAGGTGCTTCCTTCCCAGCAATGATCTCTCCATCCCGAACACAGAATGAAATATCTTCCCAACATTTTTCGTTCACCACCATGTATTGACCTGGCATACAAAGGACATCATGGCCATGCTTCGGACCAAGGGAAGTATCAACCTACCTCCAGCTTCCATCTTCTCTGATCACATGTGGGTAATCTAGCCTCAAATGCAACAAGATAGAATCCCGAGTCAGTAAGCCCATCCATGCCGCCAAATATACAGACCGAGTCTGCACTTCTGTATATGGGATCATACAGCATAACACCTTTCACAATCCAAACTAGTACAGCCCATCCAGGCATTCGACCACCACTTTGGATTAGTGTAAGTGACGTGTTTTGGCAAAGTCTTACTGAGCGGTGATGCTAACTCATCAGGCCACTGCCCCTCATACAGAGACTGTACAATCAGCTCAATGCTGGTTGACACTTCCACCTGCCACTGCGTGCACGCCAGAGCCAATGACAGATTTCTGTCCTATACCATCACATTCTCTACCAACCTCTCAACATGGTTGACAAAATCTTGAGCCACTTTAACCTGGGTATTTATGTGACTTTGCTGAATGCTATCATGGATGTCACCAATCTCTCCGAGCAACAAAGCCCTGCTCATTCTCTGAAGCTATGGCTGCGAGTTCCTCAGGAAGCCGATGTCCACTCCATTAACAACACCCATCCCAGCTCCTATTCCCCCAATATAGTGCTGAATACATCCCTCCTCTTCCGGGTTACTCCTCAGACATACGCGCCCTGCATGAACCTCATTCTGTGTCCGCACATCTCTGGGAGCAAGTCACTGGTACAGTGATCGCACCTGATTCAGTGTATACTCGGCACATATAGGGTAATAGGTTTTTATGAACCACTGTGAGATGTTGCAGCGCCATGTGGTGAAGGCATATTGTACCCTGGTAGCCAGTGTTTGTTCCCTTTATCTAACGGAGCATGCTCCTGTGTGTATTCACTGGCATTACCTGTGCAGGGCTTCAACCTTTCAGGTGAGACATCAACCAGTTGTATCCCCCCTACAAGGAAATTTTCACCCCATTGATGTGTCACCTGGCCAACCTCTAGTCTGGCCAACCGACACCTTATTATGTATAAGAGCCAGTCTCCTGGGTACCTGCACCATATTACTTCAGTTACGTCAATACATGTCATACATTAAAAACCTTTCCTTCTTTCAATTCCTCCCTCCAACGAAAAAAAAACACATATTTTACATTTCAGGTTCTGACGGATTGGATGTATATATTCCTTCCCCAACCTCCAACCCATCGCACATTTATTAATAGTATGTTTGCATTCATCAGGAGAGACTCCAGCAAAAATGTTTCACAAGTCTTGTTGATAGGAACAGTCCTTCAAATCCAGCATTAGCCCTAAAATGTCCATAAGCAAAAATACGTATTAAACTGAATCTTTTCGTTTGTCCCTTCTCTCCTGATGTTTATCAGAACAAATTTGCGGTGTGGTATGGCACAGACAAACTGCCAACCAGATGAACATCTGTCATCCATGTTCCAGAGACCTCTCCAATCTCGCTCCACCAGGACTCTGGAAGTGAAACACAAGAGCAGAATCAAATTCTTATCCATAATATCTACTCGCTTGCTACGTTTATTTACAGTTCCTTCCTTGGAACCCAGGAACCTAGTATACCTGGCTTCTGCAACTCTGACCAAACTATCAAAACAACCATGACCTCTTTACGCTGAACCCACTCTAAAATGGATCCCCATGGTATGATCAAAATAAAAAAAAAAACGAAAGTCAATGTTGACTCTCAAAATTCTCAGTTTAAGCACTAAAAAACAATGCATTTATCTGTATCTTTAAGATCTATGCACTAACTCCCCTCTCAGGTGGACAAAGGCTAAACTTTTTGGAACTTTTTCCACCTGAATGCACATAAAACAAAGAGAAAAAAACTAACTTCAGAGGCTAGAATGGCTTCCTACCAACAACCCTTGTCTTAAATAAACAAAATGTATTCAGCTGGAGGACATATTCCCATGACCATCTATTCAGCTGCTAATTGACGGAATAGCCAATTACCCACCTTTCAGGTGGACTAAACAATAATTTTTCCACCTGAACAAACAAAAATAAAATGGATGACTAAACAAATACCAAAAATGTATAAAAATAATAATAATAATAATAACAAAAAAAATTAAAATTCTGGCCATTATCACACAAAACAACATGACAAGACAACCACCATAAAACAATGACAAACACTCAACTCAACTAAAGACATCCATGGATTTTCCTCCTGAGAGGAGTAGAGTAAGTGCTCATTTCCATCTGAAAGACGATTAGTTAATGGGGAAAACAAAAAACAAAACATCTATACCTCATCACAACATTTGTAACTTCACTTGTAACTCTTGAATTCATTAATGCCTGAATATTGTTTATCTTATTTTTTCACTGTTTGCAAACAATTACTAATTAATGAGCTCATGGTACCATTTGATAATTGATTATGCCTTTACAATAACCTAACCCCTCTTTTGCTAAATGTGCCCACTGTTCTCCCTTTGAAGGGCCTGCAAACAAATACAGACATTAGTATCCAAACCAGTTTTATCTTCTTCCAAGTTCTCTGGAAAAAGGAACACAAAGACAGTGATTACACACAATTATCATGACAATTGACTTTTTGAGTCCCCCAAGCCTTTTCCCATTAATTGCAAAGCTAGAGGAACAATTGCCATATTTTATTCAAACATGAAGCTCACTAAGTGCTGCTAACATTGTTCCCCCCAGTGTTACATTTGAATAACCATGCGGCTACCTCCATTTTGACTTTACATAACTTTTCTACATATTGATGATTTTCAGTTTGTAGTCTCCGCATTTGGGTCTTAAAAGAGAAATGGGTTTGATTACTATGGCCTCCATGCTTTGGGTTGCTACCCCATCAGACAGAATACACTTCATAATGCCTTGGGGTCGTCTTCGGGTAGTGCGACCTTCTTTTGATATCATTATTCGCCGCCCAACAATACTTAACGATGTGACCCCCCTTTTACACAAAAAAAATTTGAGGGCTGGTCTCTCTGTATAGGCCCTTCCTTGAGCATATGGCGCTGCCAACTCACATTGCTGGACA
This sequence comes from Aquarana catesbeiana, assembly GCF_042186555.1. Classification (NCBI taxonomy): domain Eukaryota; kingdom Metazoa; phylum Chordata; class Amphibia; order Anura; family Ranidae; genus Aquarana; species Aquarana catesbeiana. The sequence continues at coordinate 291,079,239 of NC_133328.1, forward strand.
TTATTACTACAATTACTATGATTGGAATAAACAGACTTTACACTTTCATCGTCTGAGGAGTCCTCAGAAGTTTCCATTGTTTCAACTCCCGAATCAATTTCAAGCATTGTTATGGCACTTTTATTTAAATCTCCAACATTGATTTCTGTCATAGTAACATCACTTGCAGCAATAAGAGCATCTGGTTTTTCTGCACGTTTCACTTCTTTCTTTGTTGTCCACTGAGGATGTGCGGAGGGTACCTCCACCATTGCACATTCAGCTTTTGCATGTTTGGAGGATAACTCCATTATGGCTGCCTGTGCACCCTGTAATTCCTCCCTAAGCAGTGTGATAACATGCAAATTCTCAGCCTCCTTTTGATTCAATGATGTGATACATTGTTCCTTCAACATACATGTTTTTTCCAACTCATCTAATCTCTGTTCCAATACACACTTCTCAGTCACTAAATATTGAATGTGATCAGCAACATTTGCATCTGCTTTTGCAACCATTGCAAATATATTCTCTGTTACACTTTGTAACTGTTCAGATAATTCTTTCCTCTCACTATACCATAGTATGATCCCTATTCTAATTCTTTTTGTTCCGCAATGTCTTTCATCTTCAACAACAAGCATATAATATTGGCCATTTTTTGCTTCTTGCCTTTTTTGGAAGACTTTTTATACTTTATGGCATCATTATAAGTATTGCATTGTTTTAATAAATCATTGTACTGGTGTGTTAATGCATTCTTTTGTATAGACTCAAATCTAACACAGCCATGCTTGTTAACAAAGTCTTCAATGGCTTCCATTGATATGCTAATCTGCAACTAGCTACACTGAGGCTAGTCTAACCTGTTTTACCACAGTTGCTTATAAACAACAGATACAAAACACAGAGATACAGATAAAGCTGTTTAAAAGCTAACTTTCACCTGTAGCCCCACAACCAAAAAAAAAAAAAAAAAAACAGATACCAAGCCATTTAAAAATTAATTTGTTCCTTGTAGTTCTACAGCCTACCAGACACAAGCCACATTCTAAGACACAAGGCAGACTCTCAATCAATGCCTTCCCGTTAGGTTGCAGGCCACATTGAACTCCTATCAGAACAGAGAGCTATTTCACTCTCACATGGGTAAAAATAAAAAACTTAAAAAAAAAAAATAAATCTAAAATAACATATTTCTCCCACTTTTTCCTCAAAGATGTATGGTTAATCCTGTCAATCTCTAACCAAGGGTGATCAGCCCTTTTCTCGCCAGTCCCATTGGCTGGTTACAGGCCTAAAGCACATTTAACAATATAACAACGTTTAACATATATACATATACCAGCCAAAGATCTCACCAGGTTCTACGTTTCCCTGATGAAATATTTCACAGAATCTTCATGACCATCCAAGCGTGGTTTCAGAATTCGCGAGCCAGTGCCAATCTTGTCCACACTAGAGATGATTTTCAGTTCTGGGTGTACTTGAGGACTTATGCTTACAGGAACTCAAGACAAAAAATACATTAGGTTTTTGTGGATTCTGTGTAAAAATAAAATTCACACGCTTTTCTGGGGTGCCAATTGAAGTAATCGATATAATAATTAATATTATATCCGTGTATTCATTTGTCTAGTCCCTATAATTAGTTAGTCTATTAAACTCTGAGCACATGTTAGTATATCACAATAATACCAGGTTAGCTATGAAACCAAACACGCGGTGCTGCTAGTAAAAACAATATCTTGTTTATTTCCCAGGGAATTAGGAAACCCACGTTAAAGTATTTAAAAGGCATTACAATGTTACATAGCTCACAATCAGAACACAATATACTACACAGCATATCTCTACAACATATAACAACAATCAAACATGTAATACAAGAATATACTTATCACATCCTTGGCTGGTCAGTCTCAAGATGTTGGAAAGCGAGAGCTCAATGCTGCATGGAGTTTAGGCTGAAACCAGCACCCAGAGCAAAGCCTCAAGATGGGCGAGTCACATGAGGCTTGCACAGACCCACATCAGCAGAGAGAGAGCAAGGGCAGAGAGACAGAATCACCTGTGTGTGTGTGCTCTTTCATTCAAACATACACGCCCACTCGTAGCCACCCCATTTGCTTTTTATCCAATAGATATTGCCGAGAGGTATTCCTTCAAATGTCTGCCTATTCTCCAGGAAGCATGTTGTATTGTCCACTAGGGGCAGCTCCATTAGCCCTGTGCCTTCTCAGCTAGCTCTTATTCTCTTTGAAGCCTGTAATCACACATGTCACAGCAGGTGGGCTAGAGACAAGCCCTTTTGCTATGCAGATTCTGTTTGGGGCCACATTCCTCTGTACTTTTTTAAAACTGTGGAACTGCAAGTGACAGCATGTCTGATCTCGGTTGTAAGAACAGATGTGTGGAAACTTTAGACATAAAACCTTAGACCGTGTTTACTTTTAACAGAGGTGTTGGTGTATTTAGACGACATCTTCATCTTTGGGAAGACCTTGGAAGAGCATGAAGAGCATCTGGAAAAGGTTCTGAAAAGACTCTATGATGAGGGTTTGAAGCTGTCTCTGGAGAAGTGCCAGTTTTATCAACTCTCGGTCAACTACCTTGGTCACATCGTGTCTGACCCCCAGAAGCTGGAAGCCGTCACCTCCTAGCCAAAGCCCACTAATGAGACTGAACTCAGGTAATTTCTGGGATTATGTTCCTATTACAGAAGATTCATTGAGGGATTCGCTAAGATAGCCCTCCCACTTAATGAGCTAATAAAAAGCAGAGAGGAAGACGATGACCCGACAAAGCCTGTCAGACCAGCTGGAGGGCTCAGAAAACCCAGAGATTCCATTCAGGAACAGTGGACTGCCCAATGTGAAGAGACCTTTAGGCAGCTGAAAGAGAGCCTAATAACTGCTCCAGTCCTGGCCTATGCAGATACAATCAAGCCATATGAACTACACGTTGACGCCAGTTGAGATGGGTTAGGTGGGGTGCAGTATCAAGAACATGACAGCCACCTAAGGCCCACTGCCTATGTAAGTTGGAGCCCACACACAAACTCGAGTTTCTGGCCTTAAAGTGGGGAGTAGTGGATAAACTGAGGGATTATCTATATGGAGCGGAGTTTGTGATTAAGACCGACAATAATCCCCTCACCTACATCCTCACCACTGCCAAGTTAGACACCACAGCTTACAGATGGTTGGCTGCCCTATCAGGGTTTACTTTCAGCCTGAAGTATCTACCGGGGGTTGGAAACAAAGACGCAGAAGCTCTGTCAAGAAGGCCCCATTGCTCCAGTGACCCTCCAGAAGAATGGGCCAGGCTGACACCTGAAGGGGTACGAGCCTTATGTCAAGGAGCAGAGCACCAAGCTGGAGGAGGATCCAGGGCCAAAGACATTGGAGTTTCAGCTGCTGGTGTCCCTAAATGTTATTGCAATGTCACCCAAGTCAGGGATGAAGGTCTGCCAAAGCTTTCTAAGAAGGACTTGCGAAGGGACCATTTGGAAGATCCTCTCTGTAGCTTGGCATTGAAGGCCTTGGAGAGCCAATGCCCTGACATGCTACTCACTGACTCCCTGAAAGAAGGCCCATCTACTGCACCGAGAGTGGGATAGTTTGCAGCTGCATCAAGGGGTGGTCTACCGAAGGGGCCCCTCTGATGAAATGGCAGTTATTTTTACTTGAAAAACACAGGGAGACAATATTTTTCCCTGTTTCCACCTGGTGATGGACCAGTTCTACTGGCCCTGCATGGGGGCTGAAGTCGAGGGCTATTGCCACTCTTGCATCAGAGGTATCCAAAGAAAAACTTTGCCTCACTGAGCTGCCCTAATGGGCCATCTTCAGAGTCAGCATTGACTTTCTGAGCTTGGAGCCTGATCTGAGTGGACAGGGAATTATCCTGGACCACTTCACTAGGTATGCCCAGGCATTTCCCACAAAGGATCAACAAGCATCCATGGTGGCCAAGATCTTAGTGGAGAAGTTCTTTGTAAACTATGGCCTTCCCCAACGTATCCACTCTGATCAAGGGAGAGATTTTAAAAGCAGCCTCATCAAGAGATTTTAGACTTATTAGGCATTAAGACGTCCAGGACCACCTCATAACATCCTCAAAGGGAGGGAGGGTTCGATCAAACCCTCCTGTATATGCTTGGGACCTTGAATTCAGAACAAAAGCAGCACTGGAGCAAGCATATAGCTGCTATTGTGCATGCTTATAACAGCACCGCAAAAGATGCCACAGGATACTCCCCCTATCGTCTGATGTTTGGGTGGGAGGCCCGGCTGCCAGTAGACTTGGCCTTTGGCACGTCCTTAGGCCATACTTCAACAACCTCCCACAGAGGATATGTAGACCGCCTGCGGAAAAATCTGAAGACCGCCTATGACAAGGCCCAAGCTGCCTCAGATGCCCGAGGACAGAGGAATAAAATAAACTTTGACCTCAGGGTACGAGTGCAGGACTTGCAACTAGGTCACAGGGTGCTGCTGAGAAATCTGGGCGTCCCTGGAAAGCACAAGTTGGCTGACTGCTGGAAGTCACAGCCCTATGTCATTTACAAGCAGCTGCCAGGACTCCCAGTGTATCAAATCCGACCAGAGGGGAGCACAGGCCCACTGAAGACTTGGCACCGCAACCATCTATTGCCTCTGTCAGAAGCAGTTCATTTGCCACCACAGTCAGATTCACAGTCCACACTCACGGTCTCTCAGAGATCCCGACCAGTAACTAGATCTCAGTCTGTACCCCTTGCTGTAGACGATGAGGACATTGAAGATGAAGAGATGGGGATAGACTAGTATTGACTACCTCAAAGGCCAGGGTTTGCCACCCCCCCTTCGTCTCCTCCTAAAATGACAGATGCTGGGATTCTCAGACCAGTGGCTCCTGAGTTTGTGCCTCAAATTTCACCTTCTGAAGAGTTGAAAGACCCTCAATCTTCCTTGCCAACAGCACACCCCAAAGATTTCCAATCCTTCATTGAAGAAGCTGAGGCTGATATGCAGGAAGAAGAAAAAGCTGTGGATAAAGCAATAACCAGTGTGCCTGTAATGCCAGAGCCTAAAGAACAGAGAGAATAAAGAGCTATTCAGACCTAAGAGAATGACTTATGATATGCTGGGTGAAAGCTCTAAGGAAGCTGTTTTCACCTCAAAAAGGACTCTTGAGGCACCTGGTTCTTCCACCACAAGTTTAGTGGAGGACAACCCCAACTCACCCCCTGGCACATCTAGCTGGGCCATTCCAATTCAGGTGGCCTGTAGGCAGGACAACCTCCCCGCCTATGCTAATTGGAGGGAGTTTCCTCTGCCAGGTTTTTATGCAGATGCAAATAGTCTGATTTCCTGTGCACACTAACTTGCTTTCTTGGCTTGTATTTAAAAACCATGTAACAGGTCACAGACTTTTTTTTTTTACTTCCTTTGGTGGGGGAGTGTGTAGCAGGTACCTCTCCAGGCTGATTGAATCCACGAGGGAGAGAGTTGCCTGCTAGCAGCTGGATGGGCTCACCCCCCCATTCCTCTCCTCTCACACACACAGACACACAGAACTGTTTACTTTGTAGTCTCCCTATTAGAAGAGACTGAGAGCCAATCATCAGGAAACAGCAGCAAAGAATTGTGGAATATGAAGTCCCAGCACAAGGCAGCCTGACTGACTGCGTGAGGGGGCAGGGCTGCAAATCTCAGGCTGCACTGCAGAGAGTCAAGAGGATTGTGGAAGAGACTATAAAAAAAAGGGCGGACCAGGCCAAGAGACCTTGCTTCATGGATCCCATCGGGAGAGCAACCCTATGTTGCTGTGTGAGGGGATTGCAGCCTACCAAGGGGCACATAGTCTGCAGCTCCAGCCCAGAGGCACAGAACCTATGCTTCCAGAAGGACGCTTCGCAGCAGCACGGAATGTCATGGAATCTACCGTTTCCACAGGTCAGAGACTGAAAGCCACTGCGACACATCTGCAGCCAGGAGAATCAGTTGATCGCTCTTTGGAGGACCGCTAAATGCGTACAGGACTGGTGAGGGGGCTTTGCCCAGGAATCTTATTGCCTTCCATAAAACCCCACACCTGAATACTGTGCACAGACACCTGTTATCTGGATCACGTAGAAGAGTGCTATATCACAGCACCAGCTATTTTACATTCCTTCTCATTACCCTGTTACATTGAGGGTCCCTTGTCCACAGAGCTCCTACATGCCAGTGAAGAGAACAAATGCAAAGCTTTGCTCCTAGAACATTATTGTTGTTGCTCTTAAAGGGGACAAGCCACTGGTGTTTGTATTACTTCATTGTGTGTGTATTGGAGGTACTATAGGCCGGCCTAGGGGTTCCCCTTTAGCCATAGTATTCTACATCAATCAATAGCTTGTTTGGGGAGTCCATTTAATCTGTGTATGTTGGTATTATTCTTTTATTGTTACATAATGTGATTGACTGTTTTGAGAACTGTTTCAACCAAGTCCTGGCTACTTATACAGGACTTGGCTGACTAATATAACTTTTCTCTGGTCCAAGTAAACTTGAGAGAGCAGAACTGAGTTTGTGTGTTATTACTGAGTTATTCCATTAATCACATTGCTATGTGTGCCAGAGGAGCTGGGACAGTTCTTTGGGTTTGGGAGGCAGGGTAACGGACTGAACAAACAAAAGCAGCTCCTTCAGGGGTATCGCTATATTTAGGAGATATTCCTTGTACGGACAGGAAAGCTTTTTACGGGGTGACCCGACCCCTTTATGGGGTCATTAACCCAGCATGCCCTGGGCGATTATCGTGATTGACATTGGATCTACTTCAGGGGACATTTTTTTGGGGGGTTGTATAAAGGACTTATTAGAAACTGGCTGTGTGTTTTTATTTACTTTGAACATTTTTGGGTGAATTAGTAGGGGTATTATGTACCCCACACTCATTCACATAGGGGAGTCTGGGAACGATAAGTCACCCCTCGCACCCCCACAACCACAGGGTCAGGGTTGTGGGAAAGAGACCCTTGTCCTCTTCAACATGGGGACAATGTGCTTTGGAGAGAGCCCCTCTATCCCAAAACACCCACCCCATATTGAGGGCATATGGTCTGGTATGGTTCAGGAGGGGGGGGCACTCACTTATCACCCTTTTCCTGGCCTTCTGGGCTGCATGCTCTGATAAATCTGTACCAAAACTGAAGGGCCTTGTAATGATTGGGGGGCACACACGCAGTTTTTTTTAATGCTGACAGTCTCTTGTTTACAGTCAGCTGTCAGCGAGGAATCCCGCTAACAGCTGATAAGTCATCAGTTGTTAAACACGTGGCTTTGCAATAAAATTCCAAAAAGTGTATCTTTTTGAAAAACCGCTGTAAAAATACTATGTAACATACAAAATTGCAAAACCTACAAATGTGTTCTCTAGGGCCTCTGCTTTAAAAAAATATTTATTGTTTGGGGGTTCTAATAAATTTTCCAGCAATAAATACTAATCGTTACATGTAAACAAAAGGTGCCAGAAAAGGCAGAAATAAAAATAAAGAGAAATAAATTGTCATTTCTTGAAACTGCCCACAATGGCTCAAAAGGGATGGGGTCCAGAAATTTTTAGACAGAATAAAGGTGGATAAAGCACCTGGACCAGATGGCATCCCCCCATGGATCCTAAATGAAATTGAGCTCTGTCATTTCAAAGCCATTGTATCTCATTTTTAGGGACTCATTAACCACTTGCCAACCAGCCGCCGCAGTTGTACTGTGGCAGAATGGCACGGTTGGGCGAAACGGTGTTATGCAATGTCGCTTCGCCCTGTGGCCACTAGGGGCGCGCGCGCGCCCCCTGCTCACCCACAGAGCCAATGCGAGTGCCCCGTGGTCGCGATCACTGCCACACTCCCGCAATCGCTCGGGGCACACGGAGAACCAGGATCTGTGTGTGTAAACACACAGTTTCCGGTTCTCTGAGTGGAGAAGTGACAGATGGTCTGTTCATACAGAATAAACACATAGCGGCCATTTTCGGTGCGATCGGTGGTGCCAATGAGAGTTGATCTCATATTCAAACATATGAGATCATCTCTCATCGCTGGCTCTCCCTCCTCACACAGAGACAGCGTGTGAGGAGGTAGAGCGAACTGCTGCAGCGGTAAGTGTAAAAAAAAATTTCCTGTCAGTGTCACGTGCCATCTGTCATCAGTGTCACATGTCATCAGTGCCACCTATCAGTGCCATCTGTCATCAGTGTCACGTGTCATCAGTGCCACGTATTAGTGCCACCTGTCATCAGTGCCACATATTAGTGCCATCTGTCATCAGTGCCACGTGTTATCAGTGCCATGTATTAGTGCCATCTGTCATCAGTGCCATCTGTCATCAGTGCCACATGTCATCAGTACCTCATATTAGTGCCATCTGTTATCAGTGTCACATGTCATCAGTGCCATGTATTAGTGACATCTGTCAGTGCCACGTATTAGTGCCATCTGTCATCAGTGCCACGTATTAGTACCATCTGTCATCAGTGCCACATATCAGTGCCATCTGTCATCAGTGCCACATATCAGTGCCATCTGTCATCAGTGCCACGTATCAGTGCCACGTCAGTGTCACGTGTCCTTGTCCTGGTGCTCTAGGGCCTTCGTATTAGTACCATCTGTCATCAGTGCCACATATCAGTGCCATCTGTCATCAGTGCCACATATCAGTGCCATCTGTCATCAGTGCCACGTATCAGTGCCACGTCAGTGTCACGTGTCCTTGTCCTGGTGCTCTAGGGCCTTCAAAAGTGTAATAGGTAGTCAACAAGTTAGATGTGTAATTTATGCTCCTAGAACACCTGACGGTGCTCCCTGCATGTTGGGCCTCTCTATGTGGCCAGGCTGTGAAAAAGTCCCACACATGTAGTATTGTAATACTCATGAGGAGTAGCAGAATGTATTTTGGGGTGTTATTTGTGGTATATACATGCCATGTGAGAGAAATAACCTATTACAATGACAATTTTGTCGGGGGAAAAAAAAATCTTTATTTTGCAAAGAATTGTGGGAAAAAAATGACAACATCAAAAAGCTCACCATGCATCTTACTAAATACCTTGGAATGTCTACTTTCAAAAAAGGGGTCATTTGGGGGGTATTTGTATTACTTTCCTGGCTTGTTAGGGTCGCAAGAAATGAGATAGGCCACCAGTACATCAGGTGTGATCAATTTTTTATGATTTGCACCATAGTTTGTAGACTCTCTAACTTTCACAAAGACCAAATAATATCCACTAATTTGGGTTATTTTTACCAAGGATATGTAGCAGTATAAATTGTGGCCAAAATTTATGAAGAAAAATTAATAATTTGCTAAATTTTATCACAGAAACTAAGAAAAATTCATTTTTTTTCAAAATTTTCGGTCTTTTTTCATTTATAGCGCAAAAAATAAAAAACCCATAGGTGATCAAATACCACCAAAAGAAAGCTCTATTTGTATGAAAAAAAGGACAAAAAATTCATTTGGGTACAGTATTACATGACTGAGTAATTGTCATTCAAAGTGTGAGAGCGCTGAAAGCTGAAAATTGGTCTGGGCAGGAGGGGGGTTTAAGTGCCCAGTTGTCAAGTGGTTAAGCGGCCAAGAGGCTTTTTGTCTTCTTAGCGAAACCTATATCTGACCCCATCACTATTTCTAGCATCTATGATAGTTCAGCCACTCTCCACGCCTCCCAGAATCTGATTATGGAGGCCTTTTTACAATTTTATTCGGACCTCTATAAATCCCAAGCTCACTATACTCCCCCCATAACCATATGAATATGTAGACTCTATAACCTTCCCTACCTTGTCAGATGAACAACAACTATCCCTGGAAGCACCCATTTCCATTGAGGAAATAGACCATGCCCTTAAAAACGTTGCTAAACATAAAACTCCAGGGCCGGACTGAGTGGCATCTGACGCACCGGGACGTCCTGGTCCCGAGATTACATAAACTTTATTCCACTATCTTTACACAGAAAAGTCTCCCTCCATCTATGCGCGAGGCCCTAATTGTATTGATTCCTATGCTTAATAAGGTCCCCCTCTACTGTGAATCCTATAGGCCAATTTCCCTGAATAACACGGATCTTAAGATTATATCTAAAATTCTAGCCTCCTGCATAAATTTGGTAATTACTGCACTGATAAGCCCAGATCAAACTGGATTTATTTCTGGGAGATCTACATATAGCAATATACGTAGATTGTTTACAAACCTTCAATCTCCTAACACTTTATCGGTCCCCAGAGCTGTTGTGACCCTTGATGCCCATAAGGCATTTGATTCAGTTGAATGGCCTTATCTCTTTTATATGATGGAGAAATTTGGGTTTGGAAATAATTTTCTCACCTGGATCCGTATACTGTATGACCAAACTCTAGCCCGCATTAGGATTAATGGTATAATCTCTAAACCCTTCACAATTCGCCGGGGCACCAGGCAGGGGTGCCTACTCTCCCCACTATTATTTGCGCTTGCTATAGAACCCCTGGCCAGACTTCTCAGGTCTTCCTCGGTTTTGCAAGGTATGTGGATCGGTTCATTAGAAGAATGAATATCACTATATGCAGACGATATGTTACTTTACCACTCCAATCCCCATGTTATGATCCCTATGATGCTTCAACTAATTAGTAACTTTGGAACTTTTTCTGGTCTCAGGGTGAATTGGACCCTCCCATTTGATCTTCTCTTAGACTGTCCATTCCAAGTCACTTCAGTGTTTAAATATTTGGGAGTTACAGTACAATTACCGATCTCCAACTATATTATGAATAACCTCTTACCGTGCATAGCATCCTTTAAAAGCAAAATGACCAGCTGTGCAAACCTGCCATTGATGTTAATGGGTAGAGTAAACCTATGGTGTTTTTGCCAAAATTTCTATATATTTTGACAAACAGCCCTGTGTATGTGCCTAAGAAAATTTTTCAGGAAATTGATTCTCTATTGTCAACTTTTCTGTGGTTCCCTAAGAACCCTAGAATAGCTCTGACTACATTACAATTGCCTACAACTCAGGGTGGATTAGCTCTGCCAAATTTAAGACTTTATTAATATGCATCACAACTGGTCTACATACATTGGTGGCTTTTTCCACAGTTGGATAATGCCGCTACTGTGGTGGAGGCAGCCTTGCTCTCCTCCTATGAAGCTCTGAATAACTTAATCTTCTGGAAAATGGTTAGAGTTGATGAGGGTACAGAATTGTTAAAGGTCTCTCTTAAGATATACAGACACTGTGGGGGTCATTTACTATAGTGCTATGGCGCTAATTCGCGCAAATTGCCGCGAATTAGCGCTAATTTGTGGCAATTTAGCGCGAATTAGCGCTAATAGCGCTAATTCGCGCTAAAACGGTATTCACTATAGCGCTGGTGAGAAAATTCTCCCAAAATCGAATTTACTATAGCTCCCTGAATCTAAATAGTGCCCAAACCCTTACTCTGCTAAAACCTAGAGAATTGCACATGGAAATAATGTTTAGAACATGATATAATTGTCTAAATTGTACTGAAATATGCGGTATATTATTTAAAGATTATCTGCTTTTAAAGTGTGTGAAAAAGTGATTTCTACACTGAAATATCTTTAAAAGTCTGAAAAGTGAAAAATTCCCCGTTTTGGACAACTAGGTGCCAACACAACTGAGCATGCTCAGACCTGAGAATAACTCTCATTTTATCTCCAGTGTCTTTTTTACCTGGAGCTATAGTAAATACCAAAATGAGAGCTAATTAGAGAACATTTTTTGGAAGTTAAAATCTGCTCTAATTTAGTCCAAATGAAGTTTCAGTCACTGATTCTAATGGAACAATTCTAACTTTCACAAAAAAACCTTTTAATGTTGAGATGAAATGTATCTTTCTGTGAAATAAAAACTTGCTCATCCATGTCTTTATGGACCTTGCTTTGTGCACTGGTGTGCAAACATGTTGGAACAGGAAGGGGCTTTCCCCAAACTGTTCACACAAAGTTGGGAGCATGAAATTGTCCAAAATGTCTTGGTATGCTGATGCCTTAAGAGTTCACTTAACTGGAACTAAGAGGCCAAGCCCAACACCTGAAAAACAACCCCACATCATAATTACCCCTCCACCAAATCATTTGGACCAGTGCACAAAGCAAGGTCCATAAAGACATGGATGAGTGATTTTGGGGTGGAGGAACTTGACTGGCCTGCACAGAGTCCTGACCTCAACACAACAGAACACCTTGGGGATGAATTAGAGAGGAGACTGTAGGTCAGGCCTTCTCGTCCAACATCAGTGCCTGACCTCACAAATGCACTTGGAAAAATGGTCAAACATTCCCATACACTCCTAAACCTTGTGGACAAGAAGAGTTGAAGCTGTTATAACTGCAAAGGGTGGGCCAAATGAGTTTTGAACCCAATACTAATACTGGGATGCCATTACAGTTCATGTGCATTTAAAGGCAGGCATCCCAATACTTAGGCCAATATATTGTATATTGCTTGTGACACTGAGCATGGCTATGGACTTAGGGCTGATTCACACCACAGAGATGCAGAGAACATGTGTGGGGATGCCTGGTGGATAAGTGGGTAGCAGTTCTGTCTAGCAGCACCTGGGATGTTGGTTCAATTCCCCAACATGCTAATCCTTGTGTTGAAGTTTATATGTTATCCCTGTGTGGGTTTCTCACCACAATCCAAAGACATGCTGGCATTTTATTTGTCTCCTGTCGAAATAGGTTCTAACGTAAGAACGTTAATTTTGGACTTTATATTGGAAGCTCATTGCAGCCAGGGACTGATGTTAATGTTTATTAGCACTAATCATGCCCAGGGACTTGGACAATTCAAATTTTAGGGTTTACACTGCACGGGTACATATGCTTAGAAAACTGTTGCTTTGTTTATGTGGATGCAAATGGACTTTGATCTTTGCCCTGTAGTTGGAGATTTGATGCACATAGCCAAGGGCTAACAGAGTTGCAAACACTATTATGTGTTCCTGCCCATCAGGTGCAATCACTTTAGACATAAATGAAGAGACAGATTGAAAGATACTGGTGGGCGTGTACTTCTATTGGGTGTGTCAGTGTGCTAACAATACAACCTCTCTTATATAAAGGCCTGCAGTAGGGGGTTCATTTGGCCTGAGAAGGTCAGGTTTTTTGCTGTGATTTGTGGGGGAGAAGGAATGCTATTGGGAGATTTGATGAAATTCTTGTGCATTTTTTCAATCAAAAGTGGGTTTATGTGGCCATGCTGTCAATGTTGTGTGTGTATTGTTCCTGTCTGATCATGCAAACATCGTTTGGAAGCATCTGCTGACCTACTCTTTTTTTTATCTCGTTTAATCATGTACACCGAAATGCAGCTTCCAGCAGAACATGGTCACCAATGTATGTATGTGTGGATTGTGGGCTGGTGGTGGGTGTTTTGAATAAGTCTTTTGTAATATTATGTGGGAATGCTTTGTAAGAATGACTGTTAAGTATGTTTCTATAATCTTGCAGATAACAATGATGTGTTGCCCTTTATACACAGAAATTAAAGCTGTGTCCACTCTAAGATTTTGTCTAATTTTAGATTGTAAGCTCCTATGAGCGGGGCCCTTAAAATCCCATTGCTAAATGTAGCACCATATATCCTGTCCAAAATTTTTTGAAGCTAGTAAATGTAATTTTTTGTTTTTCTGCTGGTAAAATAAAAGTACATTATTGAGCCTTGTTGTGTTTTGTTTTTTTTTTTTTTTTTTTTTCTTCTACTTTCTTCTCTTTAGTTTGTGGGTGGTGGTTTTGGGAAAGTGCAATATCTCTTATATTTTATTTCAATATGTATTTGTGCACCAAAAAACGAATCTCTTTGCCCTGGTTCACATTGATGCTACTTTGAAATCACACTACTTCACTTGAAGTAGCACGATTTCAAAGTAGCAAGGTCAGCGTGATTTTAGGTGCTACTTGATAGACATCCGTGTGGCTTCATACACAAATGTCTATTGAAGTCGCACCAGAAATCGGCAAAAGTAGTGCAGGAACTACTTTAGCAAATTGGTGCGGTGCCACAAAAAAAATGTTGCATTGATTGGAACAGTGCCATTGCTGCCAATAGTCATGCGATTTGAGCTCTCAAATTGCATGACAAATTGCTCCAATGTAAACCTAGGCTTCTGCACACCTGCAAGTAATTGATAAAGGTAGAATCTTTATATATAACGGCTGTGGAGAATTGCAGGTAATGAAATCAGCTGGTGGATAGGCAGTGTTTGTGTCAGCTTTAGTTCACATTGGTGCGATTTGACATGTCAAAGCGGTGGCAATTGCACTGTTTTAATTGGTGTGACTTTGGGGTGCAATTTGTATTGATATCAGTGCAGAAACCTGCACAGATGTCTCTGAAATTGCCCCTGCAGTCAGGACTGACATGCGGGAATGAAAGTGTGTGATTTCAGCTGAACGATTTCCTCCTGCTGCTAACCCAGGGACACCATTTCTTATCGAACGCCTTTAAATATCATAAGTAGAAATACAAATTTGCATATCTGAAAATAAACAAAAATAATAAAATTCTAATAGTGGTTGCGATCAAATATTTGCAGCAGCGAGTGTAGTTTCGCCTTCTGACCCAGAAATAAGTCATTGTAATCACCTAGAAGTCCCTGTGCTGGTCAAGATCTCCATCTAGGTGGACATGGCGAGGTCCCTCTTTAGCAAAGAGGAGGTGCGGCTCATTTTCCGGATAAGGGTATGATATGTACTTGTGCTTAATCAATGTGGGGGTGGATTTGGTAGTTAGATTTGGTGTGGGTGGGGTTCATTGATTTGTTTGGCATCCCCACACATTTGCTTCTGGCCCATGTGCACACATCACTTCCTGCATTTGTTCTGCTGATGTAAATGCAAGTATAAATGAGAGCTCCTTTCTATTAAAATATATATGACTTGTTTCACAGTTGGGCGACTTTGGACTTCCGAGTTGCTTGACAAGTTGTACCCCCATGATTCTTAATGAGAACTAGGGATGGGCCGAACATCCCCCCTGTTCGGTTTGCAGCAGAACATGCGAACAGACAAATAAATTTGTGCGAACACCATTAAAACCGCTTCCCGTACGCCAAATGATGTCCTCGGCTTTGAGCGGGGATATCTGAGTGATGCCTGTAGCTACAGACATCATCCAGATATCATCTTTTAGAGCCTGCGAATCTGCACACCATAAGAATGATCATAGTGGCTGTTCCACTGCTTGATCATTCTAACAGGAGGTGAGAGGGGACGTCCCCCCCTCCCGCCACGCTCCGGTGCTTGTACCGACTTACCGCTACGATCGGTGAGTCAGTCACAGGATCCGCCAGCCCCGGATGTTTAGCATAGAGATTTCTGGTGGACCAGATGGTCGCCGGAATCTCTATGATCGTTCGGAGGCCGGGCGTGATGTTATGACGTCACGCCCAGCCTCTGTATTAAAAAAAAAACGGCGCCGCTTCGGCTAGGAAGCAGAGATCATTTTTTTTTTTTTTTCAGGCTTCTAAGCCTAGAGGTGAGATGTGGGGTCTTATTTACCCCACATCTCACTGTAAAGAGCACCTGTCATGCTTATTCCTATTACAAGGGATGTTTACATTCCTTGTAATAGAAACAAAAGTGATCAAAAAAATTTTCTTTGGAAAAAAAGTGTCAAGCTAAAATAAAAAAAGTAAAATTAACAATAAAAAAAAAAAAACTTTTAAAGTGCCCCTGTCCCTGTGAGCTCGCATGCAGAAACGAAAGCATACATAAGTCCCGCCCACACATGAAAATGTTGTTCAAACCACACATGTGAGGTGTCGCCACGAACGTTAGAGTGAGAGCAATAATTTTGGTCCTGGACCTCCTCTGTAACTCAAAACATGTAACCAGTAAAACATTTTAAAGCGTCATCTAAGGGGATTTTTAAATAGCGAAGTTTGGTGCCATTCCACGAGCGTGTGCAATTTTGAAGCGTGACATGTTGGGTATCTATTTACTTGGCGTAACTTCATCTTTCACATTATGCAAAAACATTGGGCTAACTTTCTTGTTTTTTTTTTTAAAGCCCAAAACTGTTTTTTTTTCCCAAAAAAACGCATTCAAAAATTGCTGCGCAAATACCGTGCTAGATAAAAAGTTGCAATGACCGCCATTGTATTGTCTAGGGTCTCTGCTAAATTTGGGGGTTCTATGTAATTTTCTAGCCAAAAAATTATGATTTTTACATCTAAGAGAGAAATGTCAGAATTGGCCTGGTAGGCAAGTGGTTAAAGTCTATGGGACAGGAACATGAATAATCAAAAGTGCTAATTTTAAAGGCTTATATGCATGGTATTGTCATAAAAAGTGTTTAGGGACCTGGGTCCTGCCCCAGAGGACATGTATCAATGCAAAAAAGTTTTAAAAATGGCTGTTTTTTCGGGAGCAGTGATTTTAATAATGCTTAAAGTGAAACAATAAAAGTGTAATGTTCCTTTAAATTTCGTACCTGGGGGGTGTCTATAGTATGCCTGTAAAGGGGCGCATGTTTCCTGTGTTTAGTACAGTCTGACAGCAAAATGACATTTCAAAGGAAAAAAGGTCTGGTATCGATTGTAAGGGGAACCCCGCGCCAAAATGTAAAAAAAAAATGGCGTGGGGTACCCCCAAAAATCCATACCAGACCCTTATCCGAGCATGCAACCTGGCAGGCCGCAGGAAATGAGGGGGGACGAGAGAGCGCCCCCCCTCCTGAACCGTACTGAACCGTACCAGGCCACATGCCCCCCAAAGCACCTTGTCCCCATGTTGATGAGGACAAGGGCCTCATCCCCACAACCCTGGCCCGGTGGTTGTGGGGGTCTGCGGGCAGGGGGCTTATCGGAATCTGGAAGCCCCCTTTAAGAAGGGGGCCCCCAGATCCCGGCCCTCCCCCCTGTGTGAAATGGTAAGGGGATACAAAATTACCCCTACCATTTCACCAAAAAAATGTCAAAAATGTTAAAAATGACAAGAGACAGTTTTTGACAATTCCTTTATTTAAATGCTTCTTCTTTCTTCTATTTTCTATCTTCTTTCTTCTATCTTCCTTCGGTTTCTTCCTCCATCTTCTTGTTCTTCTTGTTCTTCTGGTTCTTCTTGTTCTTCTGGTTCTTCATCCAGTCTTCTTGTCCGGCATCTTCCTCAGCGGCGCCGTCTTCACTTCATCTTCTTTCCTCGGGCCGCTCCGCATCCACGATTGGATGGGAGGCTCCCGCTGTGTGACGCTTCTCCTCTTCTGACAGTTCTTAAATAACAGAGGGCGGGTGACCCCGCCCCCCTCTGACGCACGGGGACTTCCCTGTGGCATTCCCCGTGACATCAGAGGGGGGCGGGGTCACCCGCCCTGCGTCAGAGGGGGGCGGGATCACCCGCCCTCTGTTATTTAAGAACTGTCAGAAGAGGAGAAGCGTCACACAGCGGGAGCCTCCCATCCAATCGTGGATGCGGAGCGGCCCGAGGAAAGAAGATGAAGTGAAGACGGCGCAGCTGAGGAAGATGCCGGACGAGAAGACCGGATGAAGAACCAGAAGAACAAGAAGAACCAGAAGAACAAGAACCAGAAGAAGAAGAAGATGGAGGTAGAAACCGAATGAAGATAGATGAAAGAAGATAGAAAATAGAAGAAAGAAGAAAGAAAATATGCTATTCCAGCATATGTGATCTGACAGGCATTATTGCCGCAATAGCGCTGCTTTCCATTTGCATTAGTGCTGACTTTCTGAGAGTTGAAGTCTTCCTGGCCTTTTTTGAGAGTTATTTTTTGGTACTGCAGGAGAATTTTTTGGCGCTATAGTAAATGACCCCCTGTCTCTCTTTGGTTCCAGATGACCCAGCTCCCATTTCCCCTAATCATCCTATATGGTTTAACCCCACATTTCCTAAATTTTATGACCTACCTGACGCCTGCCTTTGGGCTACAAAGGGGTTAAAATATATAAATCAGTTATATGACCAAGGCCATATTAAAACTTTTCCAGTACTACAGCAGGAACTTGGGATAACTAACACATGGCGTTTTAAATATCTTCAATTAAAACAAGCAGCCCTGTCCCAACTAGGTCTTAGAGGCATTTCCTTTCAAAACTCTACCTTAGAAGGGGCGCTAATACAACCAGAACACACAGGTTTGATCTCCTCATATTATAAGACTTTGGGGCAACACAAATCCACTCGATTACAGGCTCATTGTATGTCCACTATCCAAACAATTGGATAGTGGACATACCAGATCTCTTGGACGCAAACTGGGAGGAACTCCTTAATACCTATTTTGTCACTTCAATTTTTGCCAGGGACAGAATGATACAATTATGTATCTTTCATAGAATTTATTACACTCAATTGAGATTCTTCCATATGTGTAAACTAAACAGTCCCATCTGCCATAAATGTGATAAGGACACGGGTGATCTACTTCACATGCTCTGGAGTTGCGAAAATATACGACCATTTTGGTCACAAGTCACTTTATTGCGATTAACTTTAACTTACCCAATATTTGCAGTCCAAAGTGGTGTATGTTGGCGATTTTCGAGGATGTGGAGTTAAGTCAAGCTCATATCAAAAACAATTCCTACACTTCTTATTATTTTACGCCAGGAAAACGGTAGTGTTACAATGGATATGCTCCACACCAGTCTCCCTTAATCATTGGAAAACCTTGATTAATCAGGTATTACCGACTTACAAACTCACCTATGAAGCTAGGGGTTGTGCTAGTAAATTCATGAAAATATGGGGAAAGTGAAATTAACTCTCAGATACATGTGAATTTCCTGAATGATGGGTTAAACTCTTGAAGTGTGGATAAGGTGATGTGTCTACTAGGCTATAATGTGGAATAAAACTCCTAATTGTCTGCGGCACCTGAGGAGTAAGAATTATATTTCTAAGTCTCTATTGTTCATCATTATATGTGCAAGTGCTTAGTTGGTTAAGGCTGTTTAGTTTAGAACTGTTATTTGGGAGTTACAGTACAGTCCAAAGTGGTGTATGTTGGCGATTTTCGAGGATGTGGAGTTAAGTCAAGCTCATATCAAAAACAATTCCTACAATTCTTATTATTTTACGCCAGGAAAACGGTAGTGTTGCAATGGATATGCTCCACACCAGTCTCCCTTAATCATTGGAAAACCTTGATTAATCAGGTATTACCGACTTACAAACTCATATTTGAAGCTAGGGGTTGTGCTAGTAAATTCATGAAAATATGGGGAAAGTGAAATTAACTCTCAGATACATGTGAATTTCCTGAATGATGGGTTAAACTCTTGAAGTGCGGATAAGGTGATGTGTCTACTAGGCTATAATGTGGAATAAAACTCCTATTTGTCTGTGGCACCTGAGGAGTAAGAATTATATTTCTACGTCTCTACTGTTCATCATTATATGTGCAAGTGCTTAGTTGGTTAAGGCTGTTTAGTTTAGAACTGTTAAATATTGTTCGTCCGGGAATTGGTTAAAGATCAACCTGTTACGAAAATCTGTAGAATACGGTTGAATTTTTGTGTTGTTATAAAAGGGGGGTGGCAGAAATGCAGTTGATACTGGACTGATACATGTACACTGAATCCTTTTTAATTTTATACACCTTTCCATACATACACCCCAAGCTGCCAAACTACAGTTGTGCCAGGGATATTTGAGCAATTTCACAAATACGTTTGGTTTAAAGAATATTTACATCATGTGAAAAAAAGCTGACTGTTGTAAGCACCCGTGGCAGTGTTATAGTCTGTCAATGTCACTTTTGCTACACGTGATCTGCATGAAAACATGGAGAAAGTATAAAGACATGTAGATCTAAAAGGACATACTGCATAATGATTATCATGCTTACATAATAACAAAATACGTTATTTTGACACTGCATTTTTCAAAAGTAGTTTTGTCATTTATGTTGGGATATGCAAGTGGTTGCTTTAGTTGCAAAGGTGACATTGAAAAAATATCAACTTACATAGAACTGGCATTTTATTTTTTTGCCACTAGATGGAACTAGGGGAGCATGAATAAACATCACAGAACATCAACTTGATACATTTCAAAGCATTTGCAGCATTTACAGCAGAAAACCCTAGTGTATTTCCAGTTAAGGCTAATTCACCAGGTGCTGATGGGAAGAAAGGTTTTTTTAATCCCAACTCTCCAAAGTAGAATTATATAGGGAGCTTAAATCATATGTTCTGCTTCTGAGGCTGAGCTTATGTAATAAAAAATGCTTAAGCAAACAAGCTGCTGTTTTCAGAGTGATGGGAAATGCATATGACAACGCTGTTTGAATTGTAAGTAAACAAATGCTAAGTAGCAATTCTCTGTGAGATGGATGATTATGGTCTAGAACTTCTATATGCATTAAAGTTCACCCTCCATTTGCCTGCAAAAGCAATTTTTCATTCTGTGGCCTAACCTGTCAGACACACTCTATTTCCTGGTTCTCTGAGATCAGCTCTACAGCTAACCAGAAAGTGCTAACAAAAAACCTTAAAGATAAACTCCAGATTTACAAGTATAATTGTTACTCAGGAGATTTTGTAATCAAATGCTATTGAAATTTGCAATTTATTCTGAACACAGCTATGCACAATTGCAAACAATCCTAGAAATACCCTTAGATTAAAAATGGAGATGAAAGCAATTTTTTTTTCTTTGTAAAGCTATCCTAACTTTTTTAGTATTGCTCTGAAACCAGTATTTTTTATATACCAGGCACTAAAAATTGGCCCCCAATCTAGGTAACAGTTTCAATGGGCTGTAGTTGTGGTGCTGCTATAAAATGGTAGTTTTTCTTTGACATTTAGTGCCAGCATAGCTCAGATGGTGCACTGGAGACCAAACTCTACAGTGGCATTATTATTATTACTTAAAAACACATTTTTTACCCAATGTCTTGTGATTACATCACATTACCAACTAGACTCTATATAGTTAATCTCACTCTAGGATGCATTTTTCAAACAGGAAGCAGTACAACCAGATTATGTGACTTGATATTAGATGATATAATGCAGGGGCGGCCCATCCATTAAGAGCACACGGGCGCCACCCCCCCCCCCCCCCCCATCCAAGCGTCCTGGCCCTTTCAGGATGCTGGATGCATGGAATTCAATCGGGGGTGGGTGTTTTTTTGAAGCACCTGATTAGAGCCAGAGGCTCTAATTGGCTTCAAAATAGGGAGGGCTCGGGGCGCAGAGAATGCAAGCCAATCCCAACCAGGTGTGTTACAATAGCGAATAAATATAATCGGCCAATCAGGGATGGGTCGTGAGACCCGTCACCCGATTGGCTGAACGGACAGGCGATCCTATTGTATACCTAGGAGAAGGGGAGGAGATGCACGGCCACCGAGATGGAGGAATGGAGGAGATGCCCGATGCTCGCTGCCGATGCCCGATCCCACTGCAGATGCCCGCTGCCAATGTGCGCTGGCCAATGCCCGCCACCTGCCACCTAAATGGGGTAAGACAGCGAGTGGGTGGGGGGGCTTGTGGCTTTGAGGTGCTGTTGGGGGGGGTTGAGGTGCCATCTGGGGGCTTTGTTTGTAAAGGTTTTAAATGCATTAATTACATTGTTACACCAGGTTGAAAAAAGACACAAGTCCATCTAGTTCAACCAATAAAAAAAATTAAAATCATACAATCCCATATACACAATCCTATAATCACAGGTGATCCAGAGGAAGGCGAAAAACCCCAGAAAAGCATGATCCAATTTGCTACAGCAGGGAAAAAATTTCCTTCCTTCCTTCCTGGAAACAATCAGATTTTTCCTGGATCAACTTTACCTATAAATGTTAGTATCCAGTTATATTATGTACACCTAGGAAAGAATCAAGTCCTTTTTTAAAGCAATCTACTGAGCTGGCCAGAACCACCTCTGGAGGGAGTTTATTCCACATTTTCACAGCTCTTATAGGGCGTACACACAGTCGGACTTTGTTCGGACATTCCGACAACAAAATCCTAGGATTTTTTCTGACGGATGTTGGCTCAAACTTGTTTTGTCTACACACGGTCGCACAAAGTTGTCGGAAAATCCGATCGTTCTAAACGCGGTGACGTAAAACACGTACGTCGGGACTATAAACGGGGCAGTGGCCAATAGCTTTCATCTCTTTATTTATTCTGAGCATGCGTGGCACTTTGTCCATCGGATTTGTGTACACACGATCGGAATTTCCGACAACGGATTTTGTTGTCGGAAAATTTTATCTCCTGCTCTCCAACTTTGTGTGTCGGAAAATCCGATGGAAAATGTCCGATGGAGCCCACACACGGTCGGAATTTCCGACAACACGCTCCGATCGGACATTTTCCATCGGAAAATCCGACCGTGTGTACGGGGCATTACTGTGAAGAAACC
Organism: Aquarana catesbeiana; assembly: GCF_042186555.1. Classification (NCBI taxonomy): domain Eukaryota; kingdom Metazoa; phylum Chordata; class Amphibia; order Anura; family Ranidae; genus Aquarana; species Aquarana catesbeiana. The sequence goes on from NC_133328.1 coordinate 291,101,591, forward strand.
TTTCCGTATTTGATGAAATCTCTTTCCCTCTAAACGTAAAGAGTGCCCCCTTGTCCTCTGTGATGACCTGAAAGTGAATAACCCAACAACAAGTTCACTATTTGGACCCCTTATGTATTTGTACATGTTGATTATATTTCCCCTTAATCTCCTTTTCTCAAGAGAGAATAAGTTCAGTTCCTCTAATCTTTCCTCATAGCTGAGCTCCTCCATGAATTGTTGCATTCATTTAAATTAATCAACATCTACAGAACTGAAGTAAGTTAGAATCTACAATGATGATTGCTAAATCCTTGAGATATATACATACATACATACATACTCACCTAACCATGATTGTATACAGGTGTGTGGGGGGGCTGTATGTCTACAAATAGTGGGAGTGTACAGGTGGGAATGGCAGGGGGTCAGTGTATGTACAGTGGGGAGCTACATTGCAAGAGCCAATGTGGCAAACTAATTAAAACTGAAAAATAAAACATGAGAACAAATGCAAAATTGTTGCCAACAGCAATAAATTAAAGTTCAGCTTTCAGTTCATGGGAAAAACTATAGAATTGTTTTTAATAACCATGATGTAAAGGGATAATGACTTAGCAATGTGTTCATCATTGACTATAAATAAGCCTTCCCCTTTTGCAGTATTTTACTAAAGTGTAAATAACTTCAGAAAACTGATGTAGCTTAGCTTTTTAATCACAAATAGTAGTAAAGCAATTAAGCCTTGGTAGCCTTATTGTGTGCAGTCAAATGTGAAGCTATGAAAGACCTTTCACAAGTGTACCGAGATGATTTGGTTCTGTTAACCAGATAATTTCACATAAAGCTGAGAAGTACTAATTCAGCATAAATTACATAATGAAACTTTTTATCATGAGTTTACAGCTGGAAATCATTTTAGCTACAAATGTTTTCTTCTTTTGGATAGTTATCTGACATTTAACAAGAAGAAGAAAGAATAATTTTGGGACTTTAAAATGAGGTACAAGGGGCCGTTCAGGTCCCCTCCTCCATCTCGGTTCAATATTTAAAATTTAAAAAGAAAGCAAGAGGCGGGACTTTACATGAAGCACATGGAAGCAGATAAATAAATTGAGTAAAAGACAGCTTTTAATTGGTTCAAAATGTCATATATTTACATATTTAAAATTTTATGCATTATGCTATATCTCAATTTGGGATGAACCTTATGTTCGGTTCGAGCGATCGTCGAAATACGAACATTATGGGGCGTTCGCGCCAAATTCGAGCAGTGCGTCACGCCCCATAATGCACTGCGACATCGCAGTACATTGCTGTCTGATGATTGGCTAAGCATGCACTATGACCTGCATGCTTTGGCCAATCACAGCGCCGTCAGCAAAGAGAGCCATAATTGGCCCAAGGCAGGGTGCCTTGGGCCAATTATGGCTCAGGGGGTTAAGTCCACGCCCACACTATATAAGGCCACCTGCACATTGGCCCTGTGTCGTGTGTTGCTGGCGTTGACCGAGAGAGTGTCATTTCATTTAGATTGAGCAGACAGGTGATTCAGTTAGCTGCAGTGTATTTAATATATATATATATATATATATATATATATATATATATATATGGCTTTTTTTCTCAAACAATAGGTGCTGGAACTCAACCCCGATCCCCAAAAAACCCTCCACCCACACACACCCTTCAAATCACATCAAATAGTGGGTGTGGTCAGTCAAATTTAACGAACAATAGGAGGGTCTTAAAGGGGCATTAAATACCAGTATTGCATTACATACAGAGTGCAGAGCTGTCACTTGTAAACACAGAAACTGGACTTCTGTGTTTACAAGTGATTGTGGTGAGCAGCCCCCCACAAGGGTCTGAGCCAGAGGTGGTGGAACTGAGTTCCACCAAGTTCCCCCTGAAAAAAAGCCCTGTATATATACAGTCAGTCTCGTATATATATATATATCGTATATATCCACTATATCCAGTTCAGCTAGATCTGACTGCAGTCCATTCCTGGTGTACTGTTTTCTAATATACTTCAGGCAGGCAGGTGATTCAGCTAGCTGCAGTGCATTTAATATATATATATATATATATATATATATATATATATATATATATATATACATACAGTCAGTCTCATATATACATATATATCCACTGTATCCAGTGTAGCTAGATCTGACTGCAGGCTATTCCTGGTGTACTTTTTCTAATATACTGTCAGGCAGGCAGGTGATTCAGTGATCTGCAGTGCATTAAATATATATACAGCCTCCTACATATATATATTCACTGCATTCCAGTCTAGCCAAGCCTATATCTCACTGCAGGCCATTCCTGGTGTACGTTTTCAAATACACTTTCAGGCAGGCAGGTGATTTAGTGAGCTGCAGTACATAAAATATATATACAGTCTCCTACATATATATCCACTGCATTCTAGTCTAGCCAAGCCTTTATCTGACTGCAGACCATTCCTGGTGTACGTTTTCATATATACTTTCAAGCAGGCAGGTGATTCAGTGATCTGCAGTGCATTAAATATATATACAGTCTCCTACATATATATATATATATCCACTGCATTCCAGTCTAGCCAAGCCTATATCTGACTGCAGGCCATTCCTGATGTACGTTTTCAAATACACTTTCAGGCAGGCAGGCAGGCAGGTGATTCAGTGATCTGTAGTGCATTAAATATATATACAGTCTCCTACATATATCTACTGCATTCCAGTCTAGACAAGCCTATATCAGACTGCAGGCCATTCCTGGTGTACATTTTCAAATACACTTTCAGGAAGGCAGGTGATTCAGTGATCTGCAGTGCATTAAATATATATACAGTCTCCTACATATATATATCCACTGCATTCTAGTCTAGCCAAGGCTATATCTGACTGCAGGCCATTCCTGGTTTACGTTTTCAAATATACTTTCAGGCAGGCAGGCAGGCAGGCAGGTGATTCAGTGATCTGCAGTGCATTAAATATATATAAAGTCTCCTACATATATATATCCACTGCATTCCAGTCTAGCCAAGCCTATATCTGACTGCAGGCCATTCCTGGTGTACGTTTTCAAATACACTTTCAGGCAGGTGATTCAGTGGTCTGCAGTGCATTAAATATATATACATATATATATATTCACTGCATTCCAGTCTAGCCAAGCCTATATCTGACTGCAGGCCATTCCTGGTGTACTTTTTCTAGTAAACTTGAGACGGTGTTTTGCTGATAAAATTTTGCAGCATGTCTGGAAGGCCACCAAGGAGAGGCAGGTGCTCACAGGCCACTAAAAGAGGGCAAGCAGGCTCTGTGTCTACAGCCAACAGTGCTGGTCGTGGACACAGTGCATCCTCAGCACGTGGCCGTGGGGCACGTTTGACCTTTTTTTCGGCAGCTGACCTTGTTGATCCACATCATGCAGAAGAGTTGGTAGAGTGGATAACTAAGCCATCCTCATCCTCCTCATCCTCTGTCACCCAGGCTCAGAGTAGTTTGCCTGCCAATGCAGCTGCCAAAGCGGCCTATTCCATTGGCTCAATGTCATCAGTCACTCCTTCCCTAGCCCCACCATCATGCACGGAGGCGTCCCCAAAAATGTTCGACCACAGTGTCAGGTACATGCTGCAGGAGGATGCACAGCGTTTTGAAGGCTCTAATGATGGTACCCAGGTTGAGGAAGGCAGTAACATGAGCCCAGAGAGAGGGGGTGCCCAAGAAGGACAAGGAACTGGCAGTCATGTTCCCCCAGCAACAGCATACTGCCAGGTTTGCTCCAGTGATGAGGAGGGAGGGGATGATGAGGTCTCTGACTCTACGTGGGTACCTGATAGAAGAGAGGAGAAGGAGGAGGCACATATCCAATGAGGCAGGATGCCCTCCAGGGGCCAGCTTAAGGGCAGCCACCTGACTGCATCACACCGCAGAGCTCGGCATGTGCAGGGAGCTGCTGACTCCCCGCATATTTTGAAAAGTTCTTTGGCGTGGGCTTTTTTTGATACGTGTGCAACAGAGCATATCGTTGCTGTTAGCAACATATGTCTGAAGAGTATCAAGCGTGGCCAAAACAGCAGCTGCTTGGGCACCACATGCTTGACCAGACATATGTCGACCTCCAATGCAGTCCGTTGGCAACAGTACTTAAAAGACCCACACCAAAGAACAAGGCAGACCTCTCCTTGCTCCTCATCAGCTGGGATCTCCAATCCCACTATACCTTCAGTCCTCTCAGAAACCTGCACTGAGAGGAATGAAGGTGTAGAATTAGGTGTGCCAAGTACTTGCGGGCAATCTGCTATTGCTACACCAACATCTGATTGTAGCAGGCAAATTTCCCTACCCCAGTTGCTAAACCGTCAAAATAAATTGGGTCCCAGCCAGCCACATGCTCAGCAGCTGAATGCTAGCTTGGCTAAATTGCTAGCACTCTAACTGCTGCCTTTTCAGCTGGTAGACTCTGCCCCCTTTAGAGAATTTGTGGAATGTGTGGTACCTCAGTGGCAGGTTCCCAAACACCATTTCTTTTCATGGAAGGCCATTCCGGCTCTCTACCAGCATGTGGAAGGCAATGTCTTGGCCACGTTGGACAGGGCTGTGAGCAGTAAGGTGCATATTATTGCTGACTCATGGTCCAGCAGGCATGGACAGGGATATTATCTTTCTTTAACTGCAGACTGGGTAACTCTGCTGGCAGCTGGGAAGGATGCAGGACAGGGTGCAGTATTGTTGGAGCTTGTTCCGCCACCACACCTCCAAAGTGCTAGTAGTGGTGATTCTGCCACACCTCTGTCCTCCATCCCCCTCCTCTTCTTCTTCCTCTATGGCCTCTTCCTCTGCAGATTTCTCCTTGGAACCAGCGGTGCTCCGTAGGTGTTCAAGGGGCTACGCAAGCACTCAGGCAAAAAGATGCCATGCGGTATTTGAGTTGGTCTGCTGAGGGGACAGGAGCCACACTGGGTCAGAGATTCTGTCAGCTCTGCAGGGGCAGACTCAGAGGTGGTTGACACCATGCCAGCTTCAGCCAGGAATGGTGGTTTGCAACAATAGTACCAACCTCCTCTCCGCCTTCTGACAGGGACACTTGACCCATGTTCCCTGTTTGGCTTGCGTCCTTAATTTGGTGGTGCAGTGGTTCTTGTGCAGGTACCCGGGCTTACAGGATCTCCTGAGGCAGGCCAGGAAAGTCTGTGGGCATTTCCGCTGGTCATATAATGCCAGTGCTCGGCTGGCTGACCTTCAAAAGGAATGCAACCTGCCCAAGAACTGCATCATTTGTGACATGCCCACCAGGTGGAACTCAACGTTGGAAATGCTGCAGCGGCTGAACATGCAGCAGAGGGTCATCAATGAGTACCTGTGTGAGTATGGCACCGGGACAGGGTCAGGGGAGCTTGGCTTTTTTTGCCATGCCAGTGGCTACTGATCAAGGATGCATGCACTGTCCTGTCACCATTTGAGGAGGCCACGATGATGGTGAGCAGTGACAGTGCATGCATCAGTGATACTGTCCCTCTTGTCTTCCTGTTGGAGCACACGCTTTGTGGAATAATGTACAGGGCACTTGAGGCTGAGCAGAGGGTGGAAGAGGAGGACTTCCTTACCTCTCAAGGCCCCCTTTATCCAGACAGTATTCCTGCGGGCCCGCCAATCACACAGATAGAGGAGGAGGATGTGTCAGCATGGAGGTGGAGCCTGGCACTCAGCATCAGCAGCAGTCTTCAAGGGATCGTTTTCAGTCCCCAGAAACCCATGGATTTGTACGTGGCTGGGAGGAGGTGGCTGTGGATCATGTCATCCTTAGTGACCCAGAGGACTCCAGATCAAATGCCTCAGCAAACCTTTGCTGATTGGCCTTCCTGATCCTGCAAAGCCTGCAAAATGACCCTCAGATTTGTGGTATCAAGGAGAGGGATCATTACTGGCTGGCAACCCTTCTTGATCCACTTTACAAGGGTAAGGTTGCGCAATTTATCCAGCCTTCGCAGAGGAAGCAGAGGATGAAACATCTTCGGGAGGCCTTGCAGAAAGGTTTGTGCAATGCGTTTCCAGTGCCCGGGAGGTTAAAATTTCCTGGTTCTCCTGGACAACGTGTTGCTGAGGCTTTGGTCAGTCACAAAAGGAGTGGTGGAGAAGGTGGCCATCTGACCAATGCGTTCAGACAATTCTTTAGTCCGCAGCCCCAAGGTCTGATCGGTTCCAGCAACCATCGCCAGCGTCTGTTTTACATGGTGCAGGAATACCTAGGGGCAAGATCAGACTTGGAGACCTTTCCAACCGAAAATCCACTGAGTTACTGGGTCTTGAGGATGGATCACTGGCCAGAGCTTGCACAATATGCAATTGAGCTACTGGCCTGTCTTGCATCCAGCGTTCTTTCTGAACACACATTCAGTGCTGCTGGAGGCTTTGTAACCAATCACAGAGTGCACCTGTCCACAGACTCAGTTGATCGGCTCACCTTCATAAAAATGAATCAGTCTTGGATCACCAGCTACCAAGTACCTGATAGTAATGTAACCGATTCATTTTTCTATGATCCCTAAGATCCCTAAGATCCCTTGAAGACTGCCTATGCTGAGTAACTATCCTGTTATGCTGAGTGACTATCCTATTCCTCCTCAATGTTCATGTTGATAGCTTTTAAGAACATTTTTGTTTCAGATCACCACCACCAGTGCCTAAGGCCCAATTTTTCTGCCCGTTTAACAGGGGCATGTAACTACATTTTGTGCTGTAATATTTCGTAGCAGGGCTTGTTCCTGCGCTCAACTAGCATATCCATGAGGGTGTGCAGTGTTGTGGCACCACCACCAGTGCCTAAGGCCCAATTTTTCTGCCCCTGTTTTTCAGGGGCGTGTAATTACAATTTTTGCTGTAATATTTCACAGCAGGGCTCGTTCTTGCACTCAACTAGAGTATCTGTGAGGGGTTGTAGTGTTGTGGCACCACCACCAGTGCCTAAGGCCCACTTTTTCTGCCCCTGTTTAACAGGGGCATGTAATTACAATATTTGCTCTAATATTTCACAACGGGGCCCGTTCCTGCTCTCAATAAGAGTATCTGGGAGGCTTTACAGTGTCGTGACACCACCACTACCACCACCTAAGGCCCAATTTTTCTGCCCCTGTTTAACAGGGGCATGTAATTACAATATTTGCTCTAATATTTCACAGCAGGGTTCGTTCCTGAGCTCAACAACAGAATCTGTGATGGGTTACAGTGTTGTGGCATCACCACCACTGTCTAAGACCCAATTTTTCTGCCTCTGTTTAACAGGGGTGTGTAATTACAATTTTTGATCTAATATTTCACAGCAAGGCCCGTTCCTGCACCCACCAAGAGTAACTGTGAGGGCTTACAGTGTTTTGGCACCACCACCACACCAAAACCAAAGGCCCAATTTTTTTGCCCCTGTTCAACAAGGGCATGTAATTACAATTCTTGATATAATATTTCACAGCAGGGCCCGTTCCAGCGCCCACCAAGAGTAACTGTGAGGGCTTACAGTGTTCTGGTACCACCAACACCTAAGGCCCAATTTTCTGCAGAGTATATAGGGCAGGCTGTAAAGTATATACAGGTGGTCCCCTATTTTCAAATCCAACTTACAAATGACTACTACTTACAAACGGAGGGAGACAATGGGAAGTGAGAGGAAATCTACCCCTAGGAAGGGGAATTCTCTCCTGTTAGAGTTAATATGGGAAAAAGGTGTCTCCACTGATGCTTTATCACCAATCCTTGTTTCCCTAATAACCCCAAATTTTCAAAATCCAATTGTCATTGGGACAAAAAGTGAGGTGAAATCTACTGAACAGGGGCACAGACAGCAAAACAAATGTTACAGGGGTGATAACCCTTCCCTATGTTATCCAAAAAGCTTAAAAATTGATTTTTGGCTGGAGCTACACTTACCAAATGTATCTGTTCCAAATTGCAAATGGATTCAACTTAAGAACAAACCTACAGTCCCTGTATTGTTTGGACCACCTGTATACTGTTGTTCAGAGCATATAGGGCCTGGGGGCCCAACGCCTTTCCTTTTTTTAATTTGAGTGCGGGGTTCCCCTTAAAATCCATACAAGACCCAAAGGGCCTGGTAATGGGCTGGGGGGGATACCCATGCTGTTTTTCTCAATAATTTTCATCCATATTGCCAGGACCTGACATTACATTACAGCCGCAAGCAGTTTTACAGTAGAGGTCCCCCCATTAAAAAAAAATTACATAAAAATTTTCATAAAAATCGTAAAAAGAAAATTGAAAAAAAAAATTTTTTTTACTTACCAGAAATGGCTGTTGCTAGGCAGTTCATCCTAATCTGCCACTTCCTACTCCGCGGTGATCTTTATTCTTCTCCTCCTCGCGTTGTCTTCTGGGGAATGGGGCGTGCTGTGTTCTGGGAACTGTGTGTGTCCCAGAACACAGCCGGCCATTCACAAAGCGCCGCGCGACTCGCGCGTGTGCAGTAGGAAATGGGCAGTGAAGCCGCAAGGCTCCACTGCCTGTTTCCTTTAGTTTGAATGGCGGTGCCGGGACCCGATCTGATGAACGGATCGGCCTCAGGCGGCCAACATCGCGGGCAACCTGGACTGGCAAGTGTGCTTATTAAAAGTCAGCAGCTACAGTGTTTGTTTCTTTAAATGACTTTTATTCCTTTAGAAATGTCATGTTTTGTGCAGGGACTGTTCGAAACATGGGAAACACGCGCCACTTTACAGGCATACTATAGTCACCCCCCAGGTACGATATTTAAAGGAATATTTCACTTTTATTTTTTCACTTTAAGCATTATTAAAATCACTGCTCCCGAAAAAACTGACGTTTTCAAAACTTTTTTTGCATTGATACATGTCCCCTGGGGCAGGACCCGGGTCCCAAAACCCTTTTTAGGACAGTAACTTGCATATTGGCCTTTAAAATTCTCACTTTTGATTTTTCACCTTCGAGTCCCATAGACTTTAACGGTGTTCGAATGTTCGCACAAACTTTCGGTCCATTCACATGTTCTGCCGCGAAACGAACCGGGGGGGTGTTCGGCTCATCCCTAATCTCAATATTTTTATATTTCATTAGAACCTAATATTGCACAGTAGTTTACCTTCCAACAAGGAATAACATATTTACAGATACATGGATTAGTTGATACATATTTACACACATTGCAGTTGATACATATACAGAGTAGTGACCCACTAAAGTGTCACTTATCAGAGATGAAAAAAGATGAAAATTGGTCAAAAAGGAACATGTAAAACAAAGTTGATAGATATGTACACAAATCGGTAGTTATAAGCTCTACGCGTTTAGGGGCCTTTTAGCCACTCATCAGGAGCAAAACCGTAGTGATCATCTATAAGTAAAAAGGACAATCATATTAAATGATCTAAAGGGGTTGAGAGAACAAATGGGCAAATGTAGAATATGAGAAACCCACACATATGTACATTTAGCCAACAAACTTACGTATACATCTGCACAATGGTGGTGCAGCCATGAGAATCACAGACCAGCCAAAAACATAACATCCGGGAGCTGAGGGGGCGTAACAGGGCAACAGCAGCCAACACAAACAGCACCCCAAGTGGGTCAAATTATATCAAGTGACACAGTTGTTTACTGAATGGGGTGACCCCAATTGGGGGACCTCTGTAAAAAAAAAAAAAAAAGTGACAAAAACAATATAGAAGTGATGTGAAAAAAATTGTGTTAAAAATGTAAAAACAGAGTGAAAAGGTAATATACAAGAAGAGAGAGGAGAAAAAACAAGATGGGGAGGCACAGAGGTATGAAAAAAAGAAAGAAACAAAGGAACAAGAGATAGTGAAAGACCAGATGGTTGGTGAGTGGTGAAGGAGAGTAAATACCTGTTGCAAAATAAATAGGAGCAAAAATGCCATGGTGCATAATGTTCCACAAGGAAAAGTGGTGTGATGAGATCTATGTGTAAGACCCAAGAAGGGAAAATGCTCATATAGGAAACGCCACCACAGCCTGGCCCCCAATGTCACGCCATAGCAGCCCACAGGGGGGAAGGGGAGGTGCCACCGACCAGGCAGCCAAGCCACCTAGCAGAAGCTCCAAACCAGACAACCCCCGATGTGCTAGCAGAAGTTGATCACCTAGCCGGCATGTCAGAACAAGGTGGGGGGGAGGCCCCCCAGTGTGTGTCGCAGCTCCCAAACATAACAAGAAAGGCACGGTCCAATGAAAAAACACAGCCCAAACCACCAGTGCGCACATGTTAAACAGATAACCAGATTCACTGAAAAAATGGGAAAATCAGCAATCAACCAACAATTCTATATAGGAACGATTAAAAAGTAAATAATTGAGGGCTAAGGTAGAATAAGCTGAGGAACAGCCATATATGAAATGAGCACTGTTTCGATACATTTCTTAGACCTGGAGATTGCCGTTTCTGACCGTCGGATTGTAACCACCACCTTCTTCAAGCCGACGGACAGAAACGGTTATATCTCCACGGACAGCTGCCACTATGGCCCCGGCTTGATTCTGTCCCCCGTAGCCAATTATTACGTATTCCTAGGAACTGCACTAACATCACTGATTTCTTACATCAAGCACAGTTTTTGAAAGAACGGTTTTTAGAAAAAGGCTACCAATCTGCCCAGATAGACCATGAGATCACAAAGGTCTCCCTCATTGACCGCAAAACGTTAACATCTGTGCGACCAAAACCAACCCCTTATGATAAATTCAAATGGTCTCTTTTCACCCAATTCTCTGTTCAGCATAGACAGATTAAACAAATCCTAAATTGCCATTGGAGAATCCTGAGAAGTGACCCGGTCCTGGGCCCTGTGCTCCCCATAAGGGCAGGTGTTACTTTTAGGGGTGCCCCATCATAGCGGAATCGCATTTCCCGTAATGTTATAGAAGCACCCATTAGACCGTCCTTTTTCCCAGAAACTAAAGGATACTATCCCTGTAAGAAATGTAATGTGTGCATGCATAATCTTTGTGGTAACCATAGATCTGTGTGTTTTGAGTCTACCGTTACTTCCACCATCTATCAGATTAAACATTTTGTCACATGTACCACGCATTACTATGTGTACCTTATTACATGCCCCTGTAATATGCAGTATGTGGGTCGCACCATCAGATCATTTAACATTCGAGTTAACAAACACATTACTGCTATTAAAAAAGTTTGCACTAACTACAGCGTCCCTCGTCACTTTTTAGAGTTCCATAATAAAAACCCGAGGGGCTCTAAATTTCAGGTAATAGATAAATTTGTTCCATCTTGGAGAGGGGGTTCACGTACTAGGGGGGTATCACAACTTGAAGCCTTCTGGATTTACCAACTAAAAAGCTACTCCCCCCATGGGTTCAACGTGGAATGGGACGTAAATGCCTTTATAAATAAGTTCTAAGTAGTGCTTTGAGTCCTTGATATATACATACATCTCCATGCCAGTTTTTGTGGGACCCTGCCACAGGACCACTGCGTAGGGCTTTACAGCACTTCACAGGCATCTTGGTTTTAAAGATAGGATTTTTTTTCTATACAATTTTTGTACATATGTTTTTCATTATACAGATTTAATACAATGCAGATGGATGCATTTATAACATCTGAATTCGGTCTCTGTTGGCTCCTTTTCTGATTACATATGCATATACTTTTTATCTCCTTCCTGCAATATAGAATGCTCAATTCCCCCTATTGGGGACACCGGAAGTCGAGCGCACTGGAGCTCACCAGATTGACGTGCTATGATAGTCCCTTAGGGCCGCTGTGGGTGTAATTACTCCATTGTTTGGCCTCTCACTTCCTGGAGTGGAAAGGAGGCTTGGAGCACGACATCCTGTGCGCGATGACGTCACGCGCAGTGACGCTGTCACATGACTCCGTATAGAGCGCTCTGATTGGAGGATTATTCTAAATGGAGTTTGAAGTGTCAGCAGTGTAGTACTCTGAAGGTTACCGAGTTGTGTATAGGGTGGCTGTTTGATGCAGCTGCCAAGGATTTTCATGTAATTACCCATGTGATCATCCAGGCTCTATACAGCATGTGATTATCCAGGTTCTATACAGCTGATTAGTATTTGGCATTATTATTTGTGTATATATGTGTGTGTGGTACAGGCATTCAGGCTTATGCCCCAGTAGAAGGACAATGGTCGGAAACATGTCGGGTTGCTAATGCCTACAGATGCCCTGTTATCAGGCGATTTTATTTTATTCTTTGTGATCACGTTTTATGTATTGAAGTGCATTGTCTAGCACTTTTTTAGCTTTTAAATAAAGCTTCCTTTTTTAACTGATTCATGCCCTATGTGGAGAATTTTTTGCTCTTATCTCCCCTCATAAATGGGACCCTGCTGAGCCCCAGCCATTTCTCTTTGGATACTCCTTCCATCTGAGAGAGAGACTCCGATTGACCGGGAACTCCCATGCCACCGAACGGTGACTGTCGACCTGGATGTGACTCCCCGTCAGGACTTCTCCAGCCGGATACCCTTGGGATCGTTGAATCCCTCAAGCCTGTATGACACTCCACCGTACGGTGACTGTGTCCACCTCTTCTGGTAAGGATATTCATTTCTACCATATGCAGTCTCCATTTGGAACTTAGAAGATTCATGTGCAGATTGTCTCCTCATACAGAATCTTTTACAGCCCCCACTCCACGTGGAGTTGCGACACCATCCATGCCCATGAATCCCCATGTGCTTTTGGATTAACAGATGATCCACCATACATTTATGGACTTTTTTCTTAATGTGTTTACATATTAGATGTTCACTTACCACACTCATTACCCAACAGGTATAGATTATTTCTTCAGCACTTTTTCACAGATATATGTTGCAAATGTAAATGCACATCATTAGCGCTGCATGTTTTTTTTTTTTTTTTTTTCATATATGAAATGGATAAATGAAAAGAATATTATTGTTAGTGCGACCGTGTGCCTCCATCCCTAATTATTTAACAAGAAGAAGAAAGAAGAATTAGTGGGTCACTACTCTGTATAGGTATCAACTGCAATGTGTGTAAATATGTCAATATCAACTAATCCATGTATCTGTAAATATATGTTATTCTTTATTGGAAGGTAAACTACTGTGCAATATCAGGTTCTAATGAAATATAAACATATTGAGATATAGCATAATGCATATAGCATAAAAATTTAAATATGTAAATATATGACATTTTGAACCAATTAAAAGCTGTCTTTTACACAATTTATTTATCTGCTTCCGTGTGCTTAATGTAAAGTCCCGCCTCTTGCTCTCTATTTAAATTTCAATTATCTGACATCTGTTTGATAAAGTCTACAGGTCATCTGAAAGAAAGCTATTAGCCATTGACTAAATGCATAAATAACTATCATCGACTCTTTCTGTAGGCTTGGAACCAAGAAATGGTTGTCAAAGTCAGACAGTAGTCTATCAATGCAGGAAAAAAGGCTTCCTTCGTAAGTTATTTGTGGTATTGAGAATTTGTTACACTTGGCATTTGTCAGCTTTTGAACTTTTTTGTCTCCATGCATGGATCTCAGAGTGTTGCAAATAGCAAATTTTGTTAAATCAATTTCTGTCTTTTGTAACAGTTTTCAAAAAATGCAGTGTTCCTCATTAGTGATTCGAACATGAAGGCTGAATATTAAGAACGGTAGGAAGTTTCCACAGATACACAGGCAACCCTTATATGGTAGTTGAGAGAATTTCAGGGAAGTGCTGGATAATTAATTTGTTAGTGAAGCAGTAACAGTACAGAAATGACATATGCATCGTCTGACAATAACCTTTTCCAACTCATTATCTCTAAAAATGAAGTTAGAATGCACACCATTACACTTGTAATAGCTTTTGAGAGGAGTGAAAAAGTGATTGCAAGGTATTCAAAAAACAAAGAAAAATCAAGGACCTGGAACTTCTGATACTTGAGGAGGACTTTGACTTTCTAGGAATATCAGAAACCTAGCTTGACAGCTTGTTTGACTGGCTTGCGACTATCCAAGGGTACTCGAATGGACAAGGTCAAAAGAAAAGGTGGAGGCGTGTGAATGTATGTCAAGAACGATTTGATCGTGAATATGAGGGATGACATTGCTAATGGGGCTAGTGAGGTGGAGTCTTTGTGGCTGGAGCTTCAAGGGGATGAAACAAACAGTAGATTCATTGTCGCTGTATGCTATAGGCCCCATAACCTTAACCACTTAAGGACCGGCCGCCCGCAATTTACTGTGGAACGACGGCCCATACAGGCATAATGAGGTACCTACTGTATATGGAGCTGGCCTCTTCCAGGTACAGGTTGAGGTTTTGTCAGCAGGTCTGAGCCAATGATTCATGGTTGGGACCTGCTAATCGGTTGTGTCCAATCACAGCCCAGAGCCCTGTGTTGACAATCAATACAGAGCTCTGTACAGTGGAAAGAAACCAAGATATTTTTAGTAAAAAGTAACACACATTACACAAATGAACACATTATTAGGCACACATTTAATCCCTTGATTAGCTGAAATGTTGACTCCTGCCCAGCCAGTGTAATCAGTACAGTGACAGTTTATCATCACTGATCACTGTATTAATATAACTTGTGATGTCAGTGTCAGTCAGTGAGTTACCATTCAGTGTCATTTAGTGTCAGATTATAAGTCTTTGATCGCCGCCATTCACAGTATAAAAAAATTAAAGAAATTCCAGTATACAGTGGGGACGGAAAGTATTCAGACCCCCTTAAATTTTTCAATCTTTGTTATATTGCAGCCATTTGCTAAAATCATTTAAGTTCATTTTTTCCTCATTAATGTACACACAGCACCCCATATTGACAGAAAAACACAGAATTGTTGACATTTTTGCAGATTTATTAAAAAAGAAAAACTGAAATATCACATGGTCCTAAGTATTCAGACCCTTTGCTGTGACACTCATATATTTAACTCAGGTGCTGTCCATTTCTTCTGATCATACTTGGGAGCCATTTGCTCATCCTTGAGATGGTTCTACACCTTCATTTGAGTGCAGCTGTGTTTGATTATACTGATTGGACTTGATTAGGAAAGCCACATACCTGTCTATATAAGACCTTACAGCTCACATTGCATGTCAGAGCAAATGAGCTCAGAGACGGAATTGTGGCAAGGCACAGATTTGGCCAAGATTACAAAAAATTTCTGCTGCACTTAAGGTTCCTAAGAGCACAGCGGTCTCCATAATCCTTAAATGGAAGACGTTTGGGACGACCAGAACACTTCCTAGAGCTGGCTGCCTGGCCAAACTGAGCTATCGGGGGAGAAGAGCCTTGGTGAGAGAGGTAAAGAAGAACCCAAAGATCACTATGGCTGAGCTCCAGAGATGCAGTCGGGAGATGGGAGAAAGTTGTAGAAAGTCAACCATCACTGCAGCCCTCCAACAGTCGGCGCTTTATGGCAGTGTGGCCCGACGGAAGCCTCTCCTCAGTGCAAGACATATGAAAGCCCGCATGGAGTTTGCTAAAAAACACCTGAAGGACTCCAAGATGGTGAGAAATAAGATTCTCTGGTCTCATGAGACCAAGATAGAACTTTTTGGTTTTAATTCTAAGCGGTATGTGTGGAGAAAACCAGGCACTGCTCATCACCTGTCCAATACAGTCCCAACAGTGAAGCATGGTGGTGGCAGCATTATACTGTGGGGGTGTTTTTCAGCTGCAGGGACAGGACGACTGGTTGCAATTGAGGGAAAGATGAATGCAGCCAAGTACAGGGATATCCTGGACGAAAACCTTCTCCAGAGTGCTCAGGACCTCAGACTGGGCCGAAGGTTTACCTACCAACAAGACAATGACCCTAAGCACACAGCTAAAATAACGAAGGAGTGGCTTCACAACTCCGTGACTGTTCTTGAATGGCCCAGCCAGAGCCCTGACTTAAACCCAATTGAGCATCTCTGGAGAGACCTAAAAATGGCTGTCCACCAACGTTTACCATCCAACCTGACAGAACTGGAGAGGATCTGCAAGGAGGAATGGCAGAGGATCCCCAAATCCAGGTGTGAAAAACTTGTTGCATCTTTCCCAAAAAGACTCATGGCTGTATTAGATCAAAAGGGTGCTTCTACTACATACTGAGCAAAGGGTCTGAATACTTAGGACCATATGATATTTCAGTGATATTTCAGTTTTTCTTTTTTAAATAAATCTGTTTTTCTTCAATATGGGGTTGTGTGTACATTAATGAGAAAAAAAATGAACTTAAATGCTTTTAGCAAATGGCTGCAATATAACAAAGAGTGAAAAATTTAAGGGGGTCTGAATACTTTCAGTCCCCACTGTATATACTATAGTTTGTAGATGCTATAACTTTCACGCAAACCAATCAATATACACTTATACACTTATTGAGATTTTTTTAACAGACTTGTAGCAGAATACATTTTGGCCTAAATTAATGAAGAAATTAGATTTTATTTAACCACTTGCTTACTGGGCACTTAAACCCCCTTCCTGCCCAGGCCAATTTTCAGCTTTCAGCGCTCTCACAATTTGAATGACTATTGTGCGGTCATGCAACACTATACCCATATGAAATTGTTATTATTTTTTTTCACACAAATAGAGCTTCCTTTTGGGCGTATTTAATCACTGTTGGGTTTTTTATTTTTTACTAAAAAACAAAAAAAGACTGAAGAATTTGAAAAAAAAACTGTTTCAAAGTTTGTTATAAAATTTTGAAAACAGGTAATTTTTCTCCTTCATTGATGTGCACTGATGAGGCTTCACTGAGGGGCACTGATAGGCTGCACTGATGGGCACTGATAGGCTGCAATGATAGGCATTGATAAAGTGGCACTGGTGGGCACTGATAGGTGGCACTGATGTGCATTCTGTGTTAAACCTGCAGTAACGCACTGAAATATACTGCAGGAAACCTGCTCTGACAAAATAAACTGACACTAAAGTAAGAATGAATGGTCAAACTACACTCATGCTGCACTATCACTATATTCACACTAAAGTGATATTCTAAACTGACAATAGAATCACTATAGTACACTATAGCACACTAACATGCTAGTAGCACTGAACAGAGCCATGTTCTATATCTCTCCATGCCAGTATCACACTGCAAATAGCTGCTAAGGGGAGAATATTTTTATAGTGTGGGGCAGAACTAAGAGCAATGAGCCATGATTGGATAGAGTCGTCAATCCAATCATGGCTCTGACAGTGCTCTGTGCACTGATTGGGCAAAGCTTTCATTGCTTCAGCCAATCAGGGCTTCCAATGCACTGTGCGTGAATGCAGTGCATTGTGGTTGTTTGGCGGGCCGAACTAACGGTTGAACACCCCAATTATTTGGGTGTTGATCAAATGGGCAAACAGCTAATGTTCAGCCCGAACTCATGCTTGGGCCGAACCGTTTGTCCAACTCTATTGCCTAAATGATTGCTCACTTTTACATCTTCCGTGAGCTCTATGTTGTTTGTAATTAGTAGGTCCATCAGAGCATTACTTCTTGTTGGGGCTTCCACCATTTGACTCATGAAATTGTCCTGCATTACATTGCATTGAAGAAATGACGTGCCCTAGTTGTGTACGCAGTTATGTCTGCCCAATAAGTATCAGTATAGCTGAAGTCTCTAACTGTGAAAGAACATAGGTCTCCTTCACCTCCTTAACCACTTCAGCTCAGGAAGTTTTTACCTCCTTCGGGACCAGGCAATTTTTTAGCACTGCACTACTTTACCAGTAATTGCAAAGTCCTGCAGCACTGTACCCAAACCACATGGAAGAGTAGAGAGCAGCCACCCTATTCCACCGGATTGTGGAGCTGTTATCTCCCAGCCCACTTCCCACAGCTCAGCTGTTTGGGCCTTTTTAGCGCATGTGCAGTTTGTTGCGATTTGCAAACTATGTCTCAAGCACATCAAGTGTGGCAAAAACACCAGCCATTTGGGTATCACATGCTTGACAAGGCATTTACTCTCCTTCCTTTCTTCTCAAGGCCCGCTTTATGCACACACCATTCTTGCCATGCCACAGAACACACAAGAGGAGAGGGAGGAGGAGGAGGATTCTGGCAGTTGTGGAGACATTGAAGCAGAGCAAAACATACTGTACGCCAACCCTTAACAGATGGTTTTCCATCCTTAGAACCCTGGGAGTAGTACATGGCTGGGAGGAGGCAGTTCCAGATACTGTAATCCTCAGTGACCCTGAAGAGTCTGCCTCTCATGCCTCCGCAAACTTGTCTCCCTCATTCTTCAAAGCCTGAGAAAGGACTCGAGAATACGTGGCATCAAGGAGAAGGATCACTATTGGTTGGCAACCCTTCTTGACCACCGTTACAAGGGGAAAGTCTCGGAACTCATCCCGCCCCCACAAAAGGAGCAGAAGATAAAATCTCTTGATGACACCTTAAAGACGAGTTTATATAATTGAATCAAAAAGGGCTGGCAACTCAGATGCTCTTGAATAAAAGTCCTTTATTGGTTACATGGGTACACGGGTACCCAATGAGCATCCGAGTTGCCAGCCATTTTTGATTCAAGTATTGTATTTGGGGCCTGAACATCCTGGCTAGAGCACCGGATCACAGCTCGTGGACTTTCATATTAGCAGTGCAGCTGGGGGTAACATTTTGCTTCTCTTATGAGTTTATATAATGCCTGTTCCGACTCTGGTAGGTTACCATCTGGTGGAAAACGTAGCTTTGAGGCTTCTGCTGGTCAAGAGAGGAGCGGTGGAGAAGGGGGCCACCTCAGTGATGCCTTTCAAAAATTTTTTAGTCCTCGGTGCCCAGGACTGTCAGCTTCCAAAACCCATTGGCAGCATCTGCATCACATGGTGGGAGATTATCAAGGGGCGAAAACAGACATGGAGAGCTTTCCAGTTGACGATCCATTGGGTTACTGGGTCATGAGAATAGACCACTGGCCAGAACTTGCCCAGTATGCAATTGAGCTGCTGGGCTGCCTTGCATCCAGCATGCTTTCCAAACTGTCATTCAGTGCTGCTGGAGGTTTTGTGACAGATAAGAGTGCGCGTCTGTCCGCAGACTCTGTGGACCAGCTGACATTTATCAAAATGAATCAGTCCTGGATTAGCAGCAGCTATCAAGCCCCTGATTCCAATGTCGCTGTTGGGTTGAATAAGTAGTTAGAAATTAACACGCTGCTCTAAATTTCATATACATGGTTTTGATAAATAATTTCTTCGTTTATGTTTTCAGGTTCAGAAACATTTCCAAATACACACATAGTGGGAGAATCATGCCATGCACCTATACCTGTAAGTTTACATAGTCTATAGAGATACACACATAACTACACTACGTACCATGGTGTCCATAATATTACCAAGTGCATTTGTCCCTTATTATCATCAGCATCCTCTGTTGCACATTTCTATGTATAGTGTACTACCACTGTTTACACACACACACACCTGGGCCGTCTTTAATATTGATCGGACCCTGGGCAAAAATTTTCCTGGGCCCCCCCCATGCAATTTCACTCTCCACCTGACTGCACACCATGGACTGGGGTGGTGCGGGGGCCCATCAGTATACAGAAAACTCATAGGGATCCTAGAACTCCTGGGATCAGTGGCAGTGCTGGGGGGAGGGGAGGGTGTGATCAATGGCAATGCTGATTTTTTTTACTGACTACCAATATAAAGAGGAGTTTCAACACTGGCCACCAATGTAATAGGGGTTTACATTGGCCACTAGTGTAAAAGAAGCATTCACAGGAACCACTAATGTAAGGAGAGGGACCTTCACACTGGCCACTGGTGTGAATAAAAGGATTGTACCCCAAGCCCCAATGTAATGAGAAGATTTACAATGACCACCAATGTAAAGGAGATTTACACTGACCACCAGTGTAAGGGGGACCTTCACACTGGTCACTAGTGTCAATGAAAGGATTCTACACCAAGCCCCAATGTAATGAGAAGATTTAAACTGACTACCAATGTAACTGAAACATTTAGCCTGCGTTCACATTTGTGTGTGTCAGGAATGCATGCAAAATCGCTTTCCTGAACCCACAGAAACATGCTGCCCTTTAACAAATACACAGCAGTGCCATTAATTGTTAATGACACTCACACGCATCTGCTGACATGTGCTGTGCGACCGTGTGATTTTGAAAAAGCGTTAGGGACTTTCTTCCGCATTTCTAGCACACAGAGCAGCCCTTTGAAATAATTGTGCTGCCCTACATGCAACCTACATCTTTATCCACCCTGTCAGTACACCTTTGCTAACTAAAACCCCTGCTAACTTCTGCATCCCAAACCTCCCCCGTCCTCTCCACTCCAACCCTCCACCCCTTTAACTCTATCTGCTTCCTCTGCTCATCTTTGCACCCACCTTCCTTACCTCTATACATCCTCCTTGCTCACCTGTGCACCCAAACTGTAATTCCTTCTCTGCCTACCTCTGCACACCCCATACTACACCCCCCACCAATTTGCTTACCTTTGCAGAACAGGCTGATGTTAGGCTGAATGACCACAGTTGCAGGCAGGACTTTCAAGCATACCCCTTTATCTCCTAAGTGGGCAGCATTCAGTATAGGTGATGGTGGATATGACCTCAGGGGGACATGATATACATTTGAATGCCGCCTATATACATATGAATGATGCCGGTCCGCAACTATTTACATATTAATGCACTTGCTATTTACATATCAATGCCGATTATTCACATGTAAACACAGGGTCTGCAGGTGAGTCATCTGCACACAACAATAGGGCAGAGCTGGGCAGCATTAGTAGTAGCACTTCACACTGAGATATCAGGACACAGCACTGGACTAAAACCTCAAGGGATGAGGGAATTTAAACTGGGATAGTTGGCAAGTATGAGGCAGCTGCTTTGGCCCCACAACCATGACAGGACCCAGGGCAACTACCCCTTTTGCCCTACCTTAAAGACGGCCCTGACACACACGCACACATAAATATACACTATATATATACATACATACAAATCTGTGCGCAACCTCTCTCACATTGCTTGACATACCATGTGGGATGCCCCAGTACACTTTATTCCAGCCGGTTCTTAAAGATATATATGTGTGTATTGCTAGTATTTGTAGTTCAGCTGATCCTCTGTTTCCACTCTTGTTATCACATAGAAAGCTGGCCCTTGACCATATGTACGGAATGTTGCCCATACATTTATGCTATTATTAGAATCACATGGAATGCTGGTAGTTGCAGTCCTCCCGCTTTAGGCTCTTTCCTTGGTTTACATTTTCTGTTTTTTTGTCCAGCTGTAATGTCATCTTTATTATTTATTTTTTGTTTAAAATTTTTAAACTTCCCTTTTAAATTTCTGGTATTATTAATTACTGTTATTGTTATTTAAATTGTGCATATACAGCACATAAACCTCGGCTGCCGCTGCTTCCCCCGCCCGTGGTACCACCCCCAGATGACTTCTCTTGCTGCTATATAAATCCCTGTGTACTGGCTCTCCGTTATTGGCAAGAAGAAGGAGCCAACTGCACTGGTTTACAAACATAAATGCATACGTTGAGGGCACCTACGTATGAAATTTTGATTGTAATACACATGCTACATATTGCTGCACACGCCAGAGTGAAAGCAATAATTCTAGCACAAGACTTCCTCCGCAACACTAAACTAATGACCTATAGGGGTTTTTGAAACATCCTATAGAAAATATAGGGTACTGAAGTTTGTCGCCATTTCAGTGGCCCACACAATTTAAGCTTTGCGATGTTGGATATCTATTTACTTGGTGTAACCTCATCTTTTGTGTTACAAAAAAAATTGGAACTACCCCTATTTTATTCTCTAGGGTGTCTGTTTTCAGAAAAGAAAGGTTTGGGTTTTTTTTGTGATCTTCAGGCATAAAATGATTTTTCAACACGTGTGCAAAAAATGCAAAAATGGCTCTGGCAATGAAAAGGCTAAGTATATGTAAGATAGAAAACAAAAAAAAAGACAAGAAAGGGAGCTGACAGAACAAATAAAAAATGTTTTCAATGCAGGCATTCAGAACCCTGCAAGATTTAATCTTACTACTAGAGCACGAGTTCTCAACTCCTGTCCTCATGACCCACTAACAGGCCAGGTTTGCAAGATAACTGAAATACATCACAGGTGATATCATTTGCTGCTCAGTGATTACAGTATTCCAGTCTGCATCTCCCCAAGGTAATACTTAAAATCTGGCCCGTTAGTGGGTCCTGAGGACAGGAGTTGAGAATCACTGTACTAAAGGAAAACAATATTGATGAGGCCTCTGATAATGTAGTGCCCCTCCAGTGGCAGTTCAGTGTTGTCTGCACAACAACATCCCTTTACGAATAAATCACAAAACTTCCCTGACCTTTTGACTAACCTTAACATCTGGGAATTTCTAACTGCCATGGTGAGGGAAGAGAAATCCTTAGATGTCAGTTAGACTATGTCCAATCTTACTTCAGGGCAAAAGTGAGCATTAACAAGCCTACAGAATAAATGTCTTTCGGAAGTTCGTCCCCCCTCCTCCTTCCTCCGCCGCCAGGCCAATTAGAAAGCGCAGCACGCTTCGCGCATGTCCAGTATGGAACCGGCTGTGAAGCCGAAAGGCTTTACTGCCGGATTCCCTTACCAGGAATGGTGGTGGCTGCACCTGACAGCCGATCCAAAGATCATCTGGGGTGCCAACATTGCAGGCTCCCTGGACAGGTAAGTGTCCATATATTAAAAGTCAGCAGCTGCAGTATTTGTAGCTGCTGACTTTTAATTTTTCATGGGGGGCTGGACCTCCTCTTTAAGCCCTTTCGACAAAGGAGGCAATGTGGTGGTGATGACCCAAGTACAATACAATCAAATGTGTCTATAAAAATAATAGCTGGCACCAGCCAATTTCGGCCTCTAAAGTATCTAAGTTTCATGCCGAGTTTTAACAACTATTAGGAGAGGCCTTTAATGATGGTTTGATAGATCAAGACACATATAATGACATGTATAGTTTTTTTAATGTCCAATTTCTATGTGACCCAACATTTTGTACGATACCCAAAATTCACAAAAGTAAGACAACCTATCTAGCTAAACATATAAGGGATTCCCCTGAATTTTTGTTTCATAGAGCTAGATCAATACGGCATAGAGTTAAGGCAATTCATCATGTCCCATGTTCAAATGGCTGCCATGGTCCTAGGGGCATTTACCAGTGAAGGCATTGTCCGCAATGCCCCTGAATCCAAACCGGTACTCGATTTCAGTTACCGAAGGGGAACGATTTGTCCCCAGATTCCATGCCAATTGCAGCCCACAGGTTGTCATGTATCTAACGCAGTGTACATGTGCAGCCTATTATATAGGCAAGACAATACATCAATACCTAAAATACACAAAAGTAAGACAACCTCCTGGTAAGCCCATGGTGTCAGAAATTGGAGCAATTACTGCAAATGCTTGTCGTCTTGTTAATTTTTTTCTCATGCCACTAGGCTACCCTCATATGTACGTGACACTTTCGACCTATTCAAACATATTAAAGGCATGGTGGTTCCCCCCAACGCCCTGCTCGTGACTATTAATGTGGAGGCATTATACTCCAGCATCTCTCACGAGCAGGGTGGTATGACATTTTAATGAGTTTCTTCCTAAATTGTTACTTTTCATATTGACACATAATTATTTTGTGTTTTTGGGATCCCACTACCTCCGGATGCAGGGCATGGCTGTGGACACTTGTTGTGCCTACACGATCCTGGGAAGGTGGTAGTGTGCTGTGTTTTCTGACAAGACTCTTGCACGTATATTGAACATGCGTTGTGCTGGCTCTGATATATAGACGATTTGTTCAATGTTTGGACAGGGTCAGCAGCAATGCTACAGCAATTTATACAGAAATTAAATGTAAACTCTTACAATCTTAAGTTTACATTGAACTACCATGCTAATACTATTTCGTATTTGGACCTAAAAATTTTAAAGACACAGCTACAACATTATTTCACAAACCCACACCTGGGAATATGATTCTGCATGCCAGCAGTGCACATCCACCAGTGTTCATTCAAAGTATTCCATATGCCTGTTGTAATATGTTGGTAGATTTACGTGGGTTTTTTTATATTATTTATATATATATATATATATATATATATATATATATATATATATATATATATACACATACAGTACAAGATTGACCAGGCCAGGAAGGGGTGAGTGAAATAGGCCACGTTGGTATCTGTTAAACTAGTTACACATATCAAAGGGACTTGTTGATGTTAATATGCAAGAATACAGATGAGGAATGTAGGCATTTCAGGAGTCGAACGGGTGTTAAGGTGGTATCTGTTAATCTAATTATGCATATCAAAGGGGACTTGTTGATGTTAATATGCAAGAATGCAAATTAGGGCAGTTTATGACTGCAGCTGTTCACGGCTAGGGGTCGTTGTCTGTCTGAAAGGCAGAAGCATATCAAAGGCCTAAATGGAAACGGCCAATCAAATTGCTCAGCCATTCAGTGTCTAGTGAATATAACATGGCGTTCAGTCTATAGTTTAGTCTTGTCTGTGTGTGACTATGAAGGCGCAGACATAGGAAAAATGGGACTCTGAGTTATATACTCTGTTGGATTTTTGTCATCTGTGGACTTTGGACCTTGTTCTATGTTGGAAGTCAATAAAGTGCATCTCTGGAAGAATTGGGTTGCCGTGGAAGAGTACTTACATCATCATTATAATAATTATTAATTAATTATATACCCATGATACTACTATACATCATATCACTACAATGCCCAGTATATCAGACTGCAGCAGGATTGTACATACCTTAAGGATTTTAAAGTGCAGGCCACACTATTGCATGAACGACTATTAAAGCGTCGGTATAGCAAATTGTTGCTGTGCAGCACCTCCAACAAAGCCCTACAGCAAACACGAACCACGCTACTATATTAGCCATTCCACAAATTAACTCAGAACACCACAGTTAAACTTATTACACGATACTCAGAACTCTGTGAAGTATTACGTTTTTGCTTAATAAGCATTGGCATTTTCTATCAGAGGATTAGACCTAGCTATATAAGGGACTCCCCTGAATTAGTGTTCAGTAGAGCTAGATCAGTACGGGATAGAGTTACAGCAAGTCATTATATACCATGTTCAAGTGGCCACTATGCTCCTAGGGGCATTTACCAGTGTGGGCATTGTCCGCAATGCCCCTCCATCCAAACAGGTGTCTGATTTCAGTTACTAAAGGGGGAACGATTTCCCCAGATTCCATGCCAATTGCGGCACACAGGTTGTCATTTATTTAATGCAGTGTACCTATGGAGCCTATTATGTAGGCAAGACAATACACCAATTGAGGCAGCGTATCATGCATACTACTAAGTAATGGCAAAATGGTTATACCAATAAGTAGACACTTGGATTTGTATCATAAATTTGATTCATCTGTGGCCAACTTTATTGTTTTACGAAAAGCTTGCAAAGATCCAACAGGTGGTAACTGGTCCAAATGAATATTGCAAAAAGAGACATTTTGGATTGAACAACTTAATGCCACAGTATATCCAGGCCTCAATTAGGTACTCACATATAAATCATTCCTGTATGTAAGCCATTACAATAATATTTTCAATTGCATAGGTGGTGTTTATATAGTATTGTGTAGAATTTATAGCAGCATTATAGAAATTTGAGTCTGGATCTATCATTGAATCAAACTACTTGCTGATTGATATGCATCGATATATTGTATATGTTGGTGTTGCCCTGGACTGTGAGATATACTGATCTATGCCGTTTTATGCATTGAGGTATATGCCTATGCTATTTATGATCAGAATAGTCTGTTTGATAATATCATTAAGCAAGGTGTATATATATATATATATATATATATATATATATATATATATATATATATATACATATATATATATATATATATATATATATATATATATATATATATATATATATATATATATACATATATAATGTATGATGTATAAATTTATATATTGTAAATGCATCTTTGGGCTGTTTGAATATTGGCCGACCCTTCACGTGGTTCCAGCTATTGGGGGGCATGTACTATGTTGTTATTTTTATATAATGCTGATAATGCGGTTATGTTTCCCCTTCGGGTTTGGGGTGGATTTTGGTAAATCCCCTTTATGCTTGTTTCCTTGTTGGCCCTGGCTTTTTGGTGTTTTGGTGTGTTGGTTGTTGTGGCTGTGTTTGTTTTGTCTGGGATGCTTGTGGTGGTGGTCCCCGAGGGGTTTTCTTGACTCACTGTGGGTGTATCTGTGTTCCCCATGTTTCTGTCCTTGCACTGGTTACATTGTGCATGAACGTTTGCGCACGTGCATTGGAAATGACGTCAGGTGCTGGACTTGGTGCGAATTGCACAGGCTTATGGATGCCACTATATAATGGGCTTGAGCTGCCTAGATGTTGGTAGTGCTCTCTGGTAGAAATATAGGGCAGAATTTTCCTTACCCTTTTCTTTACCAGTCTCAGGTAATCAAGCAGCATTGTGTGAGCTTTGTTGTCTTGTTTTCTGGTGGCTCACCTTCTGGTGGCCCTTTCGGTGATGGATCTACATAAAATTAGATATGGTAAGCTTTGCATGTGAGTTATACAGTATGTGGTTTCCAGAAAATTATTTATTGGCACTGATTGTAGCAATCAATTATATATATTTGTATTTTTCTGCTTATAAAGTCCATGGATCTTGGTAAATAATTGTATTGCTCATAAGTGGGACGTGGCGCTGTTTTTATTTTTTGAGTCTTTGCATTTCCACCCGGCAAGTACCCATAGTTTCTCCTTATCTGGTATCTGGTATCTAATTACTTGACACAACCTCATCTTTTTTTTGCACAAAGGGTTGGGAATTATTTCATCCTTGCAGGCACTAAATTTCATTTTAGTGTATTTTTTACTGACAATATAGATTTGTTTGAAAACAAAATAAGTAAAAAAAGAAAGAATTACTCTGGTAGGGAACTGGTTAAGTAATCACAGTCATTGTCAAATAATCAGGCCCATAGTGAAAATATAAAAAAATGCTCTGGTCTATAAGGGGTATACAGGTATGAGAGCTGAAGTGGTTAAAGTTCTTAGTGATGTTTATTGATTAGTAAAAGGAGAATAAAAAAAATGTTCAAATATATTGTGAATTATAAATTCTTTATTATTATTATTATTATTATGTGTTTGAATATTTGATCTATGGTACTTTGTATCACCAAGCAGGGTGGTCAAATTCTTTGCACATATGACTGCATAGACCACATATTTCTAAGGAGCAGATCTAGTACACTTGTATTATTTAATATATTTCCCCCAATGCAAAACTGGTACCTTTCTGTGGCCATATTAATGAGTGCAAAATTCTCAGCTGAGGCTAGAAATATGAAGGTTGAAGCAAGAGAAAGTGATGCATGAAGTTAAAAAAATGTCAGCCTTTAGAACCACTTTAATGCAGTTACTCTATTGCCCTTCATTCTTTAGTTATTTGAATTTGCCCCTAAAATATATTTTTATTTTTTATGTTTATGCCTTTCCAGGTCTACTCCTTCAGCAGCTCTCAACATTTCTTCTTTCCTCAGTGCTCTATCAGCCTGTCTTATGGAGTTGTTTTGTATTCTTTTTAATCCTCTCTCTGGTTACTGGAGACTGGTGAGGGCCCAGTTGTCCTCTGTGATGACTTTAAAGTGAATAACTCCACACCAAGTTCCTTATATGGACCACTTATGTATTTACTGTATACATGTTGATCATATCCCCCTTAATCTCCTCTTCTCAACAGAGAATAAATTCAGTTCCTCTAATCTTTCCTCATAGCTGAGCTCCTCCATACCTCTTATCAGTTTGGTTGCTCTTCTCTACACTTTCTCCAGTTCCCCAATATCCTTTGTGTGAACTGGTTCCCAAAATTCCAGATAAGGTCTTACTAAGGATTTGTACAGGAGTAAAATGATATCTCTCTAGAGCCTATACATATCTTAAAACAGAGTTCCACCCAAAAATGGAACTTCTGCTTTAATTACTGGTGACCCCCTGATATGCCACATTTGGCATGTAATTTTTTGGAAAGGGGGGGCGGTTACCAAATTTTGACAGGCACCCAGCTCCCACTTCCTTTCCTGGTGCCCTAGTGCCGAGCAGAAGTTCACCTCTCTCCCCTCCCTCCCTGCAATCTTCTGGGACACGTCACAGGTCCCAGAAGATTGCCCGGCCATTCACAACGCGCAGAGCGCCTAGCTGGGTGCCCACAGTTACAATGCCGGCGCTGCGGAGAGGAGAGGAAGAGGAGCGAGGCTTCAGGCAGCCGTATCGCTGGACCCTGGGACAGGTGAGTGTCTGTTTATTAAAAGTCAGCAGCTACACTTTTTGTAGCTGCTGACTTTTAAATGGGTGGAACTCTGCTTTAATACAAGAAAGGATTTTGCTCGCTTTGAAACCCACTGCTTAGCATTGCATGCCATTATTAAAGTAGAACTATAAGCAAAACCTTTTTTTCATTTTAGATAGAGCAAGGGAGGGACATATTTTTTTTTTTAGCCATCTGTGTCCCATTGCAGAGATTTGTCTTCACTTCCTGTCCCCTAGCCAATCAGGAAGTGAGAGGAAATTCCTGCAAATTAAGGGATTTCCTTAGAGACCCCCAGTTTATTTTATTTATTACAGGTACTTATACAGCGCCATCAATTTATGCAGCACTTGACATATATATTGTACATTCACATCAGTCCCTGCCCACAAGAAGCTTACATTCTAAGGTCCCTAACTCATATTTATACATACACTAGGGCCAATTTAGATAGGAGCCAATTAACCTACCAGCATGTCTCTGGAGTGTGGGAGGAAACCAAAGTACCAAAGAAACCCACGCAGGCATAGGGAGAACATGCAAACTCCAGGGGATAGTCTGAATTCGAACCAGCAACCCTAGAGCTGCTAGGCAGAAGTGCCAGCCACTGTGCTGTCCTCATTGGAAGTTTTCCCCTCTATTACTTTTCTGGGGACAACCCAAAATTTGGGATTTTCTTTTACTTTAACTTTTAATGATAATGGTAAATAGGACAAATAAAAAGGGTGAATCTCTTTATCGTGACACAAGCAGCAATGAAAACTGAAAGGTGTTCTGATCTGTCAGCCACTCTATCAAAAACAAAATACAAAAATTGCCTTTAGTTATACTTTAAGCCTATGATCTACCAGAACACCCAGATCCTTCTCCGCCATTGATTCCCCCAGTTGTACTCCCCCTAGTATGTGTGATGCATGCATATTTTTAGCTCCAAAGTGCATAACTTTACATTTATCAACATTAAACCTAATTTGCCACATCATTGCCCAATTAAACAGTGCATTGAAGTTAGCTTGTAAGTTGGAGACATCCTGTAAGGATGTTATTCCACTGTACCTACCATGTTTGAGGGGGTATATTTCAACAGCATGAGGTGGGTACCCGCACTGGCTGCTCTATCAGACTGGTTTACACTCTATTTGATGTCTCTATGCAAGTTACTACATGGGAAACTACAAGGTGCGATATGGAAAGTTTCCCCTCTTTCTTAGAGTTTTATTATAATGAGAGTGTAATATCTGATACTCTGGTGGCTCCATATTAAGCACTCTAAAGGAATGCAAATGATCTGGGATTCACACAATTTTTGTAACATATATTCATTAGCATTAATTTATATGGTAGTCATGTGGGCTATTGTGATCCTCTGGGAATTGATCTACATTACTGTTACTGGCTCTGTAATATGGATGGTTCACCATGTTTAGGACTTGAGATGCCCCCTGGTGGGAAGCATAGATATTGCTGGGAATTTTGGTAGACTGCAGTTCAGTATACCTTTTTTCTAAAAGGGATGGCTTACATCAATTGGAAACCAATAGTTTTTAATGCTTGACTAATGTTGCTGGTTTACTCCACTTAATTCCAAACTTTTTCTCCTCCTTAAGACTGGTTTAATATATTGGGGATCCTTACCAGGTTTGGTCAGACAGAGTGGTACAAATGATTTTTTTTTCCTTTATTCAGATGGGATTTTGTTGGAATTTCCCTGATTGGTATGCATAAATAGGAGTATACTTGAAGTCCAATAACTTTTTTTTTTTCTCTCTGGCTTTAGGCTAGGTGTGGTGGTTCACAAGTTCCTGATCCTTTCATCTGATTGAAAAATCAATTGAAAGTTGGAATACAATAATATTTTTAATGTAAGTTTGAGTTTCTTTTATTGATACAGATTCACAGACCCACAAAACGCAAATGTGCATCTATCGTTAGACCCCCCCCACCCCAACTTTATCAGCATGCAAGAATCAAGAATCTAGGGAATTCTCTCTGAGTGAAAGATTAACATATGAGTAATATGCTGAAAGGTGTGGATCGACAGCTCTAAGATCGACAGCACAAAAATTGTGAGGAGCCCAGGCCTTGTCTTCATCATCAGTCTTACAACCAAAGTACAGTTCATATGCTTTGCTAGTCCATTCATGGTGCATCTTTAAAGTTTAAGTGTGTACTCACCACAAATGGAGCAGAAGATGCAAAAACATTGACAATACATCTCTGCTGTCACCAGTCAGCCTATAGCAAGTCTATAACTAGCTTACTTGTTATGTAAATTACATGTGTATAGACAATGCTATGCACAACCCCATGAAAATACATGGAAAATGATTTAATCAAAATGAGTAACATCTGTGTATGTGAGCTGCTTTGAGACCCTTTCCAGGCAGCATCCATCCAGCCTAAGCATGCTCAAACTATACCAGATCTACAAATGTTATGCAATATGCCCTGAGTGCTTGCCTTGACATTTATGATCTACACAAAGCAAGTGAAAATTAGTAAACTTGAAATATATATAAGAATTGCAAAAATTAGTAAAAACCTATATAGGTTGTAAAGGCAGAATGTTTTTTATCTTAATGCATTCTATGCATTAAGATAAAAACCTTCAGTTTTACCTGAGCCTCATCTCTATAAAGCGATGTGCATGAGTGCCTCGGCCATCTGAGACTCTCCTTCCTGATTGGCTGAGACACAGCAGTGGCGCCGCTGGCTCCCACTGCTCTCAATTAAAGTCAGTTAGCCAATCAGGAGAGAGGGGTGGGGCGTGGCCGAACCACAGCTTCGTGTCTGAATGGACACACGAAGCTGCAGCTTGGCTCGGGTGCCCCCATAGCAAGCTGCTTTCTTTGGGGGCATCTGGCTGTCCCTCAGTTCGAATTGAATGCAGCGTTCCCCTCACCCTCTGAGCATGCCCACTAGCTGCCATCCCGAGAGAGACGTCACGTGCATGATGATGCCACACTGATGTGTTTCATTAGCCAATCAACGCTAACTTCCTCAGAGCACAACCCCATGAAAATGTTTATTGCATTTGTTTGCTCTAAAACTCAATTTGGTGTGTTTTTTACTGAAATTTTGCTAGACCTTTGTGGTAATATCAAGTGACATTAAAAATTGGAACTATGACTATTTTATTCTCTAGTGTGTCAGCTTTCAGAAAATATATTATGTTTGGGGGTTTTATGTAATCTTTAGGCGTAAAATGATTAAATGTTAAACATGTGTGCAACAAAAAAAAAAATGCAAAAACGTATCTGGCAGTGAAAGGGTTAATCATTAGATTATTTATGTCAAAGTGGATCTCTGGTCAGCATTTTTTATTAATCTTTGGTAGAGTTAATGTTACTTAAATTATATATAAAACAATTTTTTGTTTTTAGATTTGGAATGTAGAGGGATGCAAACACTTATTGGGTTTTCATTGCTGCCTGTGTCCTCATTAGGGATGAGCCGAACATCCCCCGGTTCGGTTCGCACCAGAACATGCAAACAGACAAAAAATTGGTGCGAACATGCGAACATCGTTAAAGACTAGGGGACACGAACGTGAAAATACAAAAGTGTTAATTTTAAAGGCTTATATGCAAGTTATGGCCATAAAAAGTGTATGGGGACTCGGGTACTGCCCCATATCTCCAGACCTAAACCCTATTGAACATCTGTGGGGCATCCTCAAATAGAAGGTGGAGGAGCGCAAGGTCTCTAACATCCACCAGCTCCGTGATGTCGTCATGGAGGAGTGGAGGAGGACTCCAGTCGCAACCTGTGAAGCTGTGGTGAACTCCATGCCCAATAGGGTTAAGACATAGTTCCCCTGAGCCATAATTGGCCAAAGGCACCCTGTCTTTGGCCAATTATAGCTCGCTCAACAGAGCATGCTGTGATTGGCCAAAGTATGCAGTTCAGGTGCATGCTTTGGCCAATAATCATACAGCAATGATTTTACAGGGGAAAAAAGTGATTTGTTCCCTACCCGCGCAATAGGAAATTAAAATAATTATTATATAAATTATAAAGTACAGCTGCCCGTTCCAAGGTTGTGAAAAACAATAAAATGAAATATGTGTGTGATGAACCGCACTTACTATAAGTGAATACCTTAATTAAGATACTAAACAGTACCAATAAACAGTATGAATCAAACATGTGCGACCACCAGATTCACTCCAATGGGAAATCTTCAATATGTTGGTTGCAAATGTGCATAAAACTGTGATCAAATGTATATCATAAACTCAGTAAGTCACAAACACAGTGTCCAAATTGATAAAGCAAATATAAGTCTAAAAAAGATCATCCAAAAATTTCCAGTAAGAGGGTGCTTAAACCAAATGTGTGGATGAGCACACCAGGAGGGGTGTGAATACAGGTAAAAACATTCAGGAGCAACCACAATTGAAAGCGCTGAACCAAATGGGGATGATCCCTATTACAGAGATCATAAAAGCCTTTAAAATATTAGAAATGGATCCAGAATTCCATCACAACAGGTCAGGCGATGTCTCCAATCAAGCCTTCATATAGAGATGGTTACCCGTATCCAGGTTGGACATAGAAATAAGGAACAAACTCTCATAGTGAAGTATTTTGTGAAAAAGGGGGGTTTATTCAAGAAAAATGGGTAAAAAAAGCCGTAAAACATGCAGTAAGGTTTAAAAACATGTAAGTGGATGCGGGGACGCCGTTTGCGCTCCACCTGCGTTCCACTATGGGTGGAAGTGACGTATCACGCTCGACCACACCCTATGCGTTTCGTCAGAGCGTCTGATGTCTTCAGGGTCACATGACCAGATACATCACCTCCATGGTTTTATACTGCCGCCCATTTAGAAGTATCCAATCCAGTCCTTCCAAATGGTATTGAATTTATTACATTTAAACTGTACAATACTAAGTATACATATTTAAGGATCAATTAAGAGCTATATTGCCTTAAAATATTAGAAATTGGAAACTACAAATTTTGCATCAAAATATTGAATTTAAATTCAAAGCGTCAAAGGCCTACATCTAGTGGCGGACAAGAAAATATCAATCCTACAAATTATCTCAAAAATATCGTCATCATGTAGTAGACAAATATTTATACGGATATATGAATTTAGTGGCATCTAGTGGCGGATAGGAAATTAACAACTCTCCATATTTAACTCACGAATGTCGCCATCATGTGGCAGACAAAAAGAACAGCTCTTCACCAATTGTTTCACATTAAATGGGAAGTTTAGATTCGGTAAGGACATCCTTTACAATAAATAAAAACAAACTCACTAATAATTTCATGAAAAAACAATTCAAATCTATATTGACGTTGATACCCGCTGGATTAAGTGTGTTCATTCTAAAAATCCATTCAGTTTCATTCTTTGAAATCCACTGGGTCGTATTTCCTCCTCTTCAGCGAGGTTCTATTCTGTCGATTCCAAAAAAGGTTGCTAAACTTGGGTCCCCATTATGGTAAATTCTAAAATGGTTTGAGAGACTATGTTTGGGTAATCACCTTTTGATATAGTTGAGGTGCTTATTGATTCTAATGTGCAAAGACCTAGTGGTCCGTCCAATATACTGTAACCCGCATGGGCATGTTACTACACATGTAACATGTGTGTATTTGCAGGTAATGAACTTTTTAATAGTAAATTCTCTACCATTACTAAATGACTTGAATTTATCTATTTTTCTAATATTTTTCCTCATGGTGTTGCAAGCTTGGGAGAGTTGGACGATTTGACCTAAGAAACAGAACTGTGCATGATCCCCGGAAAGTTCAAACCAGAAGGAAAACATACAGAAACACACGAACGAATGTTTGACTACAACTATATAATGATATTAATACAGGAAAAACTATAGGCCACAGCAAAGTCTGATGAGGTGCCAACAAGTCTGCAAGAAAAATGAAATAAACACAAATGCCTGTGTATGTATAATGGACACCTTCACACCTTCTATGACATGACAGGAAAAAATTTAAAGAAAGCAGGGAAGAATAACTAATGCTGCGTACACACGGGCGGACTTTTCGACGGACTAGGTCCAGCGGACTTTGACGGACTTTCCGATGGACTTTCGAATGAACGGACTTGCCTACACACGATCAAGTAAAGTCCAACTGATTCGTGCTTGATGACGTACGACCGTACTAAAATAAGGAAGTTCATAGCCAGTAGCCACTAGCTGCCCTAGCGTTGATTTTTGTCCGTCGGACTAGCATACAGACGAACAGACTTTTCGACCGTACTCGAGTCTGTCAGAAAGATTTGAAACGTTTTATTTCTAGGACCGTTGGACTTTTGGGGAAAAAAAGTCAGCTGGAGCCCACACACGGTCGAATTGTCCGACGGAGTTCGGTCCCCCAGGCCTAGTCCGTCAAAAAGTCCGCTCGTGTGTACACGGCATTAGTGTTCTACACCATATTCACTATAAAAAAAAGAAAAAGAGTCCAGCAAGTCTGCTTTATCCAGAAGGTGGCGACATGTCTGCGAGCAAAGTGGAATAAACAGAAGTGTCTGTGCATGTGTAATGGACCTTACAAATCATGTACAATAAGTGTGGTGAATACAGGTGGTATCACATCATGCACATAATGATTAAAATAAAGACACTCCACACCAAATTTTAACAAGCACAGATTTATTGTGCCAAACCCAAAACATGCTTGTACCATATGTATGAACAGGTATAATTATTTTCTTTATTAAAACATAAACATCTGAATGCAAAAATATAACCTATTTATATAAAATGACTATGCATTTTGTACAGTAGTAGTGCAATTCTGTAAAAGTGAACATTATCACAGTAGGAATGCAGTGGGCTAGTGTCTACAGGTGGACAACAATACTGGAGGTAGACAACTACAAGCATATAAAGTGTCCATGTGTACAATAGGTATGCAATATACAAGATTGAACAAGTGGAGCAAAACATAGCAGGTGTACAACTGCATTCAAATGTAAGGAATTATTGTAAAGACATAATTATAATAAAGATGCTGTGTGCTACTCTGTACACGTATACAAAAAAACATAGGTTTACAAAAACTATTAAGTTTAACAAGTGTCCATATGCACAATAGGTATTCATTGTGTTAAACTGTACATATAGTCAAAGCATTGCCTACAACTGCTGTGCAATGTTTAGAAGTGTACATTTGTACCATAGGGATCCATTGACCTAGGTTGTAGAGATGGACAAGAACACTATAGGTGTTCAAGACCGCTACCAAAAAGTGTCAATTTGTACAATCAGTACAGCTGTGTGCTAGACTGTAGAGATGGGCAACATGATTGCAGGTGTAAAATTGCAAGTGAAGTTGGACAAGGGGACAAAAATGTCTGCTTTTCACTAGGTGGTACAGATGGACAAGAATACTGGAGGTATGTATAACAAAAGTTGCAGGTTAATGTGCAAAAACGAACCAGGGTATGCATGAAAAACAATATAAACATCTAAACAATTCACAATTCTGATAATTGGTCAACAATCTCTGAAATTCTGCGTGGAACAGAATTCAGGGTAGTGCAAACTTTCTCAATGTCAGCATTTAATAACTTTAAATCTGCAATAATTCGGTTCACTGATGCACTGTCAAACCTTGAGCTGCATGAAGCAGATGACGAACACCTATAAGAAAAGCCAAATTATTAAAAATTAAAAAAAAACACTATTAACAAAAAAAAAAAGCAGATTTGAAAATATAGTTAATTTACCTGGGGTGGACACATGGCTGCTCTCATCACTCCCTTCAACAGGCGTCAAAATGATTACCGTCGTGTATGTTTGTTGGCATGTTAGACTGAGCACTTGTCTGCTGTAAATCCTGATGTTCTATTTCAACCTCTCCATGCATCTTTTTTTGCTTCCTATTAAATGCAATAAAGATATGAATGACTTTTTGGTGAAGGTAAAGCAATGCAATACCATGTATACATTTGCAAACATGAAACCTTTGTATATATGTAAAGTCAAGCAACCTACTGCAATGTAGATTCCCATTCCAAATGTTAATTTTGCATGCTGGGTGAAAGCATTAAGAATGCACATGGCATATACAGAACATAACACACACAAATGATGGAATAGGCATACAAGAACATAATACATGCATATCTAAAATATAATACTTACTTTTAAGGATTATTTTGTTAATATTCCTAAGCTGATTTTCTTCTCTTAATTTCAGGTCGGGCCATAGCTTTCTTACTTTCTTTGCGTATGTTCATATTGCTGTATACTTGTTCACGACAATCATAATCCTTCCTTTGCAGTATATTCACCATGTCTACCATCTCCTCAAAAGTCGTGTTGGTGGCTTGCTTGCTTCTTCTGGTGACTAGGCTTATTGGCTGACTTCCCTCCACCTCCACAATCTCCTCTCTTTGCTCAATCTCTGGCCCTGCACCTGGAGAATCTGCCATGAGCTCTTCCTCAGCCATGATGTCTGCAACTGTGCAATGTATTAAAAAAGAGGCGGGGCCTGTACATGATACATCGCACGTGATTATACGAACAGGGGTTTGTCACGTAGGAAGGAATATTCGTTCAATTGACAATAATTCGAACATAGATACATGAGTTAAGTTTCATCTGGGGACTCTACATTGATTATTTAATGTTACAATGGATATGAAGTGCTATTTGTTTTTCTAATAAAAAGTGTGTGTGACTAATATAAGGAACTTTTATTGTATTATTGTAGCTGTCTTGTTATGATATTCAGGCCTGGATATTCTAGATGGCCATTTCTCCAATTCCATACATGTATTATAATACTTTAGTATTATATGTATTATATGTATGCATGGCAGTCCTGCCATGCAACTGCCCCCACCTACAAAATAATCAGTATAATTTTGTTGATTTTGACGTGCATTGGCAGTTGGTAGTCTAGGCCTTGCAGGAGCTAAATTTTGCAAACCGGTACTGTCATTTCGCCAGTCACCCGGCACAATTGTCCCACTGGTAATGTCTTCCATATCAACTGCAGATGATGGCATGTATGACACTGTTGTGCATCGTAAAAAATTGTGTAGCATACAGCAGCACTCCACAATAATGTCCACTTTTTCCACTGCTACATTCATTGTGGTGTGGAAGATTCTGAATCTGCTGGCCATAATGCCAAACGCGTTCTCAACCACGCATCTTGCCCCAGACAGGCGATAATTGAATATCTTCTGTTGAGCTGTTAAATTACGTAAGGGATAAGGTTTCAAAAGATGTTCATGTAAAGCAAATACATCATCCCCTATGAAGACGAAATTTAGTTCTTCCACAGTCTCACTTGAAGATGGAAAATGCAAAACACCTCCTTTCAATCTGTTCACGAATTCACTCCGCTGTATTACTCCTCCATCTGAGTTTCTTCCATTTTTCCCTATGTTCAGATATATGAATTCGTATTTTGCATTGACGATCGCCATTAATATTATGCTAAAGAACCCTTAGTAATTGTAAATATAGGATCCTGAACTGGCTGGTGGGGTAATCCTTACACGTTTCCCATCAATTACACCCCCACAATTAGGGAAATTCCACATATCTTGGAATTATTTAGCAAGGTCTTTCCATTCCTGGGAATCCATGGGAAACTGTTGGAAAAAAAGACATAATAATATTTTGCATTGATAGTAATTGATAATTAATTACTGTTTTTTTTTTTCTTTAGGATACTCAAAGCCCAGTAGCACAGCAGCGAGGACCATCAGGTCTGAGGACTAGGGATGAGCTTCGTGTTCGAGTCAAGCGCATGTTCGGCTCGAACATCGTGTGTTCGGCTGTTCGTCGAATTACGAACGTTATGGGCCATTCGCGCCAAATTTGAGTGGCGCGTCATGGCCCATAATTCACTGCGGCATCGCAGTGCATTGCAGGGTGACGATTGGCGAAGCATGCACTATGACCCACATGCTTGGCCAATCACAGCGCCGTGTGTACAGAGAGCCATAATTGGCCAAAGCCAGGGAGGCTTTGGCCAATTATGGCTCAGGAGGTTTAGTACATGCCCCACACTATATAAGGCCGCCTGCGTGGCGGCCTTGTGTAGTGTGTTGCGATGGAGAGAGATAGACAGAGAAACAGTGTCATTCGATTTAAGTTAGATAGAGTAGGCAGGTCGAGTCAGTTAGCTGCACTTACAATGTATAGTGTATATATATGCATCCCAGGTGTGTTGTGTGTGTGTGTATATATATATATATATATATATATATATATATATATATATATATATATATATA
The DNA here is from genome assembly GCF_042186555.1 of Aquarana catesbeiana. Lineage (NCBI taxonomy): Eukaryota > Metazoa > Chordata > Amphibia > Anura > Ranidae > Aquarana > Aquarana catesbeiana. The sequence continues at coordinate 291,140,182 of NC_133328.1, forward strand.
TATATACACATACACTGTATTCAGTTTGGCTAGATCCGTTCCTGTTATTCTCTTCCTAATATACTGACAGGCAGGCAGGTGTTTTTACAGTATTTCCAGTTAGTGTACTGTGTACCCTGCACAGTTGCACCTACAGTAGAGCTACCTGAAGCCAAGTGCTTGTGTGCTTCTTCTGATCCTATTAATAGCACAGGCAGGCTCTTGAAGTATTTACAGTTAGTGTACTGTGTAACCCCGCACAGTTGCACCTACATTATAGCTACCTGAAGCCAAGTGCTTGTGTGCTTCTTCTGATCCTATTAATAGCACAGGCAAGCTCTTGAAGTATTTCCAGTTAGTGTACTGTGTACCCTGCACAGTTGCACCTACAGTATAGCTACCTGAAGACAGGTGCTTGTGTGCCTCTTCTGATCCTATTAATATCACAGGCAAGATCTTGAAGTATTTCCAGTTAGTGTACTGTGTACCCTGCACAGTTGCACCTACAGTAGAGCTACCTGAAGCTAAGTGCTTGTGTGCTTCTTCTGATCCTATTAATAGCACAGGCAGGCTCTTGAAGTATTTACAATTAGTGTACTGTGTAACCCCGCACAGTTGCACCTACATTATAGCTACCTGAAGCCAAGTGCTTGTGTGCTTCTTCTGATCCTATTAATAGCACAGGCAAGCTCTTGAAGTATTTCCAGTTAGTGTACTGTGTACCCTGCACAGTTGCACCTACAGTATAGCTACCTGAAGCCAAGTGCTTGTGTCCTTCTTCTGATCCTATTAATAGCACAGGCAGGCTCTTGAAGTATTTCCACTTAGTGTACTGTGTACCCTGCACAGTTGCACCTACCGTATAGCTACCTGAAGCCAAGTGCTTGTGTGCTTCTTCTGATCCTATTAATAGCACAGGCAGGCTCTTTAAGTATTTCCAGTTAGTGTACTGTGTACCCTGCACAGTTGCACCTACAGTATAGCTACCTGAAGACAGGTGCTTGTGTGCCTCTTCTGATCCTATTAATATCACAGGCAGGATCTTGAAGTATTTACAGTTAGTGTACTGTGTAACCCTGCACAGTTGCACACACAGTATAGCTACCTGAAGCCAAGTGCTTGTGTGCTTCTTCTGATCCTATTAATAGCACAGGCAAACTCTTGAAGTATTTCCAGTTAGTGTACTGTGTACCCTGTACAGTTGCACCTACAGTATAGCTACCTGAAGCCAAGTGCTTGTGTGCTTCTTCTGATCTTATTAATAGCACAGGCAGGCTCTTGAAGTATTTCCAGTTAGTTTACTGTGTACCCTGCACAGTTGCACCTACTGTATACCTACCTGAAGACAGGTGCTTGTGTGCTTCTTCTGATCCTATTAATAGCACAGGCAGGCTCTTGAAGTATTTACAGTTAGTGTACTGTGTAACCCTGCACAGTTGCACCTACAGTATAGCTACCTGAAGCCAAGTGCTTGTGTGTTTCTTCTGATCCTATTAATAGCACAGGCAGGCTCTTGAAGTATTTCCAGTTAGTGTACTGTGTACTCTGCACAGTTGCACCTACAGTATAGCTACCTGAAGACGGGTGCTTGTCTGCTTCTTCTGATCCTATTAATAGCACAGGCAGACTCTTAAAGTATTTCCAGTTAGTGTACTGTGTAACCCTGCACAGTTGCACCTACATTATAGCTACCTGAAGCCAAGTGCTTGTGTGCTTCTTCTGATCCTATTAATAGCACAGGCAAGCTCTTGAAGTATTTCCAGTTAGTGTACTGTGTACCCTGCACAGTTGCACCTACAGTATAGCTACCTGAAGCCAAGTGCTTGTGTGCTTTTTCTGATCCTATTAATAGCACAGGCAGGCTCTTGAAGTATTTCCAGTTAATGTACTGTGTAACCCTGCACAGCTGCACCTACAGTATAGCTACCTGAAGACAGGTGCTTGTGTGCCTCTTCTGATCCTATTAATATCACAGGCAGTATCTTGAAATATTTACAGTTAGTGTACTGTGTAACCCTGCACAGTTGCACCTACAGTATAGCTACCTGAAGCCAAGTGCTTGTGTGCTTCTTCTGATCCTCTTAATAGCACAGGCAGGCTCTTGAAGTATTTACAGTTAGTGTACTGTGTAACCCCGCACAGTTGCACCTACATTATAGCTACCTGAAGCCAAGTGCCTGTGTGCTTCTTCTGATCCTATTAATAGCACAGGCAAGCTCTTGAAGTATTTCCAGTTAGTGTACTGTGTACCCTGCACAGTTGCACCTACAGTATAGCTACCTGAAGCCAAGTGCTTGTGTGCTTCTGATCCTAATAATAGCACAGGCAGGCTCTTGAAGTATTTCCACTTAGTGTACTGTGTACCCTGCACAGTTGCACCTACAGTATAGCTACCTGAAGCCAAGTGCTTGTGTGCTTCTTCTGATCCTATTAATAGCACAGGCAGGCTCTTGAAGTATTTCCAGTTAGTGTACTGTGTACCCTGCACAGTTGCACCTACAGTATAGCTACCTGAAGACAGGTGCTTGTGTGCCTCTTCTGATCCTATTAATATCACAGGCAGGATCTTGAAGTATTTCCAGTTAGTGTACTGTGTACCCTGCACAGTTGCACCTACAGTATAGCTACCTGAAGCCAAGTGCTTGTGTGCTTCTTCTGATCCTATTAATAGCACAGGCAGGCTCTTGAAGTATTTCCAGTTAGTTTACTGTGTACCCTACACAGTTGCACCTACAGTATACCTACCTGAAGACAGGTGCTTATGTGCTTCTTCTGATCCTATTAATAGCACAGGCAGGCCCTTGAAGTATTTACAGTTAGTGTACTGTGTAACCCCGCACAGTTGCACCTACATTATAGCTACCTGAAGCCAAGTGCTTGTGTGCTTCTTCTAATCCTATTAATAGCACAGGCAGGCTCTTGAAGTATTCCCAGTTAGTGTACTGTGTACCCTGCACAGTTGCACCTACAGTATAGCTACCTGAAGACGGGTGCTTGTCTGCTTCTTCTGATCCTATTAATAGCACAGGCAGACTCTTGAAGTATTTCCAGTTAGTGTACTGTGTACCCTGCACAGTTGTACCTACAGTATAGCTACCTGAAGACAAGTGCTTGTGTGCTTCTTCTGATCCTTTTAATACCACAGCCAGGCTCTTGAGGTATTTCCAGTTAGTGTACTGTGTACCCTGCACAGTTGCACCTACAGTATAGCTACCTGAAGACAAGTGCAGGTGTTCTCATACTAATAATACTACAGGCAGGCAGTTGATTCTGCTAGCTGCAGTATAATCGGTATATATATATACATCCCAGTTTTGTGCAGCTACATCTCACTGCAGGCCATTAGTATGTCTGGAAGGCCAACAAGGAGAGGCAGACAGTCACAAGCCAATAAAAGAGGGCAAGCAGGCTCTGTGTCTAAAGGCAACAGTGCTGGTCATGCACACAGGTGCATCCTCACCAGCACGTGGCTGTGGGACACGCTTGGCCTTTTTTTCGGCAGCTGGCAGTGTTGAGCCGCAACATGCGGAAGACTTGGTCGAGTGGATGACCAAGCCGTCCTCATCCTCTTCATCCTCTCTCACCCAGGCTCAGGGTACTGGCAAAGCAGCTGCCAACGCGGCCTCTTCCTTCAGCTCAATGGCATCAGTCACTCCTTCCCTAGCCCCACCATGTCCTCCTGAGGAGTCCCCCGAACTGTTTGACCACGGTGTTGGGTACATGCTCCAGGAGGATGCCCAGCATTTTGAAGGCTCCGATGATGGTACTCAGCTAGGAGAAGGCAGTAACGTGAGCCCAGACAGAGGGGGTGCCCAAGAAGGACAGCAATCGGGCAGTCCTGTTCCCTCTGCTGCAGCATACTGCCAGGTTTGCTCCAGTGATGAGGAGGGAGGGGATGATGAGGTCACTGACTCCATGTGGGTGCCTGATAGGAGAGAGGAGGAGGAGGCACATCATCGAGGCAGGATGCCCTCCAGGGGCCAGCTTAAGGGTAGCACACCGACTGCAACACACCGCAGAGCTCCGCATGGGCAGGGCACTGCTGTCTCTGCGCGTTATTCCAAAAGTTCTTTGGTGTGGGCCTTTTTTGAGACGAGTGCATCAGATCGCACCACTGCTATTTGCAACATATGTCTCAAGCGTATCTCACATGGCCAAAACATCTCCCACTTGGGCACCACATGCTTGACCAGACATATATTGACCTGCCATGCAGTTCATTGGCAAGTGTACCTAAAAGACCTACACCAAAGAACAAAGAGGACCTCTCCTTGCTCCTCATCAGCTTGGATCTCCAACCCCACTATACCTTCAGTCCTCTCTGAGACCTGCACTGAGAGGAATGAAGGTGTAGAATTAGGTCTGTCACAGCCAAGTACTTGCGGGCAATCTGCTATCGGTACACCAACATCAGATTGTACCAGGCAAATTTCCCTGCCCCAGCTGCTGCACCACAGAAAGAAGTTCGCTCCCAGCCATCCACATGCCCAGCGGTTAAATGCTAGCTTGGCAAAATTGCTAGCACTTCAACTGCTACCTTTTCAGTTGGTAGACTCTGCCCCCTTCCGTAAGTTTGTGGAATGTGCGGTTCCTCAGTGGCAGGTTCCCAAATGCCACTTTTTCTCATGGAAGGCGATTCTGGCTCTTTACCGGCATGTGGAAGGTAATGTCTTGGCCTCGCTGGACAGGGCGGTCAGCGGTAAGGTGCATATTACCGCTGACTCCTGGTCCAGCAGGCATGGACAGGGACGTTACCTAAGTTTCATGGCGCATTGGGTGACTCTGCTGGCAGCTGGGAAAGATGCAGGACAAGGTGCAGTAGTGCTGGAGGTTGTTCCGCCACCACGCCTCCAAAATGCTACTACTGGTGATTCTGACACACCTCTCTCCTCCACCCTCCATGGCCTCTTCCTGTGCTTTGTCCTCAGAACCAGTGGTGCTCCGTAGGTGTTCAAGGGGCTACGCAAGTACGCAGGCCAAAAGATGCCATGCGGTGCTTGAGCTGGTGTGCTTGGGGGACAGGAGCCACACTTGGGCAGAGATTCTGTCAGCTCTGCAGGGGCAGGTTCAGAGGTGGTTGACGCCACGCCAGCGTAAGCCAGGAATGGTGGTTTGCGACAATGGCACCAACCTCCACTCCGTCCTCCGACAGGGACAACTGACCCATGTGCCCTGTTTGGCTCACGTCCTTAACTTGGTGGTGCAGCGGTCCTTGGGCAGGTACCCGGGCTTACAGGATGTCCTGAGGCAGGCCAGGAAAGTCTGTGTGCATTTCCGCTGGTCGTATAATGCCAGTGCTCGGCTGGCTGACCTCCAAAAAGAATTTAACCTGCCCAAGAACCGCCTAATCTGTGTCATGCCCACCAGGTGGAACTCAACGTTGGCCATGCTGCAGTGGCTGCACACGCAGCACAGGGCCATCAATGAGTACCTGTACAACTATGGCACCGGGACAGGGTCAGGGGAGCTTGGTTTTTTCCCCACGCCAGTGGGCCATGATCAGGGATGCATGCACTGTCCTGTCACCATTTGAGGAGGCCGCGAGGATGGTGAGCAGTGACAGTGCATGCATCAGTAACACTGTCCCCCTTGTCCACCTGTTGGAGCACACGCTGCGTGGAATAATGGACAGGGCACTTGAGGCAGAACAGAGGCAGGAAGAGGAGGACTTCCTTAGCTCTCAAGGCCCCCTTTATCCATACAATGTTCCTGCGTGCCCGCCGATCACACAGGAAGAGGACGAGGAGGAGGAGGATTGTGTCAGCATGGGGGTGGAGCCTGGCACTCAGCATCAGCAGCAGTCTTTAAGGGATCATTTACAGTCCCAAGAAGCACATGGACTTATACTTGGCTGGGAGGAGGCGGCTGCGGATCATGTCGTCCTTAGTGACCCAGAGGACTCCGGACCAAATGCCTCAGCAAACCTACACTGCATGGCTTCCCTGATCCTGCAAAGCCTGCGTAAGGATCCTCATATTCGTGGTATCAAGGAGAGGGATCGTTACTGCCTGGCAACCCTCCTTGATCCACATTACAAGGGTAAGGTTGCGGACCTTATCTTGTCGTCGTAGAGGGAGCAGAGGATGAAACATCTTCGGGAGGCCTTGCAGAAAGGTCTGTGCAACGCGTTCCCAGAGACTGGGAGGTTACAAAGTCCTGTTCCTGGACAACGTGTTGCTGAGGCTTTGGTCAGTCAAAGAAGGAGCGGTGGAGAAGGTGGCCGTCTGACCGAAGCGTTCAGACAATTTTTGAGTCTGCAGCCCCAAGGTATGAATGGTTCCAGCAATCATCACCAGCGTCTGTTTTACATGGTGCAGGAATACCTAGGGGCAAGATCTGACTTGGACACCTTTCCCACCGAAAATCTTCTGGGTTACTGGGTCTTGAGGATGGATCACTGACCAGAGCTTGCACAGTATGCAATTGAGCTACTGGCCTGTCCTGCATCCAGAGTTCTTTTGGAACGCACATTCAGTGCTGCTGGAGGCTTTGTAACTGATCACAGGGTGCGCCTGTCCACCGACTTGGTCGATAGACTGACCTTCATAAAAATGAATCATTCTTGGATCACCACTAGATACCGAGCACCTGATGCTGATGTAACCGAATTATTTTTTTTGAAATGTGAGATCCTTTCAAGACTGCCTATGCTGATGCTGAGTGACTATCCTGTTATACTGAGTGACTATCCTCTTCCTCCTCAATGATCATGCTGATAGCTTGTAAGGATATTTTTGGTTCTGGGCACCGCCACCAGTGGCTAAGGCCCAATTTTTCTGCCCCTGTTTAACAGGTGCGTGTAATTACAATTTTTGATGCAATACTTTGCAGCAGGGCCCGTTTCTGCACCCACCAAGAATAACTGTGAGGACTTACAGTGTTGAGGCACCAGCACCACCACCACCAAAGGCCCAATTTTTCTGCCCCTGTTCAACAGGTGCATGTAATTACAATTCTTGATCTAATATTTCACAGCAGGGCCCTTTCCAGTGCCCACCAAGAGTAGGTAGGACTTAAGCCCCGTACACACTGTTGGATTTTCCGATGGATAATGTCCGATCAGAGCGTGTTGTCGGACATTGCGACCGTGTGTGGGCTCCATCGGACATTTTCCATCGGATTTTCCGACACACAAAGTTTGAGAGCAGGCTATAAAATTTTCCGACAACAAAATCCGATCGCGTCAATTCCGACCGTGTGTGGCCTGTTCCGATGCACAAAGTGCCACAAATGCTCAGAAGAAATTCCGAGACGGAACAGCTCGGTCAGGTAAAATTAGCGTTCGCAATGGATACAACACTTTCGTCACGGTGCAATGTTAAAAATGGTTTAATACAGCGCACTCTCTTCTTCTTTATAATGTGAGAAGAATGAAGTAGTTTTGCTGCTCATATTCACACAGACTTCTCACAAACTTATTTCTTTATTATTTATCGGGATTCCCTTAATATATTTTGATTTGTCACATCTGACAAAAATATTTTTATTATTTTTTTTTTAAAGGCAGATTTTTTTTATATTTTAGGTTTGTATTTTTTCCAAGGCTGATCTTTGTTTTATTTTATTTTTAGTTTTACTCCAGAATATTTTTGTGTGTGTTTTGTGTGTCAAGTTACCACAACACCATTATTATCTTGTATTATTTAATCTCAAGGAGATTGTTTGGTGTTGGTGTCTCTTGTTAATTTCACATTGTATTTTTGAAATGTACCTGAATCCTCACAAACTGTCCTTTTTGAAGGAAAACACACATAGGCAAGTATAATTGAAACCAAAAATCCTTTATTAAGGGCTCAGAACCAAACAAAGAGGGAGGCAACGCTGGATAAACAGCAGAAATTAGCGAAGCCTTGGACCCCCAGGGCAGACATCAATTCTTGAGCATCAAAATTGGTGGCCTGAGGAGTCCATATGTAAGGGAGTGCAGTCTGGTCCAGAAGTCCCAGAGATCCGGAAAGCAGCAAATGACATCTGTGTCCCCAGGCTGTGGTACCACAAGAGGCTGCATCTTTTGCCAGACCAGACTGGATCCAGGGTCATCACTTTCTGGTCTTCCTTCCACGCTTCATTCCCGGCTGTGGCTCTGCTGTTGGAGATGTGGCAGGAGGAGGAGTAGGACCTGGAGGAGGAGGACTAGTAGGACCTGGAGGAGGAGGAGGAGGAGGAGGAGGAGAAGTAGAAGGACCTGGAGGAGGAGGAGGAGGACCATGTGTGAGGTCACAAATGTGGGTATCAGATGTTATTTGGCCCCTCAACCCCTTATTGAGAGCTTCCAAAATTAATGACTCACACATGAGTTGTTGGCCCTCCTCCATCCGCTGCATTTTACATGCAATTATGCCAGCAAAGTCCTCCTCCACAGTGTGTGGTGCTCCCAGGGCCTCTGTAGCCTTCCAAAAGAGGCCTATGGCAGCCTCCTCTAGGGTACTCCTCTTCCTGCCACTTTCTCTTTGCAGGTGTAGGGGAGGGACCAGCATATCAGGCAGCCTGCTCGGCCCGGCCACCTCCTGGCTGAGACTGCTCTGTGTATGAAAAAGGGACATGGTTTTAGTTTCTGCATCATCAATCACAATCATAAATTAGTACTCCAAACTAACATCTAGTTAACATCATTGATTGGACAACCTGAACTATTTAGAGGAATGCTATACCTGGCTCAAGCTGGGCTCCTCCACATGTTGCTGCCTGGAAGGCCCAGGTTGGGCGTCAGAAGCCTCAGCTGGGGGGGAAGGAAGCGTGGAAGGAAGACTGGAGAGTGATGACCTGGGTTCAGTCTGACCTGCCAGAAAATGCAGCCTGTCATAGTACCACATCCTGGGGACATAGATGTCATCTGCTGCTCTGGATCTCTGCAAATCCTGGACTTTCTTGCGCTCCCTTAGATATGTGCTCCTCAGGCCACCAATTAGGATCTTCAAATAGGTCATGTCTGCCGTGAGGATCACCTGCTTCACAATTTCAAACAATTGATCCAGCGCTACCTTCCTCTTTGTTTGGTTCTTATAATGTGGGTGGTTGATCTCCCACAGACAAGGCAGCTCCCTGAACATGTCAATGAAGATTGCCATGAAGTCAGTATCGTTCAAGATATCCATTTTCACTGCAAGGCACAACACAAGACAAACCCTAATGTCAGGCAAAACTCTCCTAATCTAGTTACAATATAGGCCTCAATCTAGAAGCAGTATAGGCCCAAGTTTGGCTCTTACCTTCGTTATCACGGTCACTCACAGATCGTACGTACTACGCACGCGTGTTATGCTTTATACACACTGCACATGCGTGTAACTCCACCCGCCCCTGACGTTCTTTCTATTCTATTCCCCACCCCTTTTCATTCGGCGCAGTGGGTGAAGAGCAGGTGCATGATAATTACAGCAACGAGGAGGAGGAAAGCCCGGATCCGGAAACGTTCCGATCCAGAAGGAGACGATTTAAGGCCTCAAATATGTCCTTTGGGGAGATGTTGGAGATGGTCGACATCCTGAAGAAGGCCGACTATGATGGAAAGTATGGACCTTACCCCAACCCCAATATCAGAAGGCCAAGATCATGGCGAAAGTGGTCAAGAGTCTGCACCGGAATTTTGGAGTACGACGATCGAAAGATCAGCTCAGGAAGCGGTGGTCGGACCTGAAATTAAGAGAACCCGAGCAGTACAGAAAGATCCAGAGAGTGCTGCAAAAAAGTAAGTAGTTGTGCTGTGTTGCTATTCTTTTTGTCTTTATTACGTTCGTGCTGCTCCATATGCTTTTCTTAAGTGTTGTAAAGTTTAAAATGGCAACTTTCATGTACATGGGCCCATTATTCGTTCGTATCAAACATTTTTCTTTCGGCCTATAAAACACCATTGTTTAGGCCATATGCATTTGCCAACATTTTTTAGGGCCTACTTGTATGAAAAATATTTGATTGTGTAGATGGGTTTGTTACTAGAATGAAATGCAAACTAGATTCTGTGTAAGGAGAGGACACTCAGCAGCTGTTTTCACATCTGGACACTGGAGCACTAGTGTGGGACACAAGAACACCCTTTTTATTAGGGGGCCCACACAGGTGCTCCAGTGTATACTATAGGGGTGACTCCATCTGTGAAGCTTGTACAAGACAGGTAAAGTCTTGAAGTTTGACAACGGACAATAAAAATGCTACATCTTGGAACTCTGCCAAAATAGACAATTGTACCCCACTTCCAAGCAATGTTTCATCTTTATATTTCGGCCATCAAATATCTGTGTGCTAATTATACCATTTTTGTTTTACATAGGGGAGAAAAGACTTGGAGGACACCCCTCATCCGAGGAGACCACAGACCCCCCACCTCGGGAAGAAGGGGAAATACCCCCAACCCAAGCAGAGCAGGAGGAGGAAGAAGATGTGGTGGAAATTGGCACCACAACAGGTGAGTGTCTGCGACCACAGACTCAGGTAAGAGATGGATGCCGGCAGATTTTTGATACCTGTTTTTGTTTGGTTTCTCTCTTTTTAGGTGATCATGATGTTGTGGATCCAGATCCTTTCACATCAGAAAGTGCCTAGATCCTGATCGGGGAGATCATGGGGTGTAATTTAGAATTGCAAAACCTCAAGAAAAAAATCAATGATGTTATTAAAAAAATAACATCATTGATGTTTTGGGGCGAGTTTAAAACCCCTCCAAATCACTTTGTTTTTTGTGTGCTACAATCTTAAAAATGTTTTAGCGATTTTTAGAAAAGCCACATTTTGAGGATGCACACAGTGTGCCAACATGTGCTATCTGCCATCACGGGAGATCAATGGATGCGTTTTGGGGGTGCAACCCCTTCCTCAATAATAAAGTAGCTGTGAGGAAGGGGTTGCTCCCCCAAAAAACGTCCCTTGATCCCCCGTGATGGCAGCTAGCACATGTTGACATTTGTAAATTGGTGTGCATCTTCAAAATTTGGCTTTTCCAGGGGTGACTTCACCCCATCTGAAGGTAATATCAAACACAGTTCCTAAATACTCATGTCTGATATTGCCTTCAAGTTTTACCTTATGTGAACTTTGTAAGTTCAAGATTTGTGTCTTTCTTGTTGGTTTTACACATACCTGTTTTATCTTAAATGGACATTTCTATTTTTGATAATGCCACCCCAAAAATTGTTATACAACAAACATGTTGGTTTGTTTTAAAAACCTTTTCTAAATGCACATGTGATTGTGCAGGTATTAAAAAGATTGCTATCAAGAATGTGTGGATTATTGTCTCAATGCTACAACACTTTTGTGGTGATGTAATTGCTGCTTTCTGTGAAAATGGGGGTTATTTCCTAAGGGCAAATCCTCTTTGCACTACAAGTGCAGTTTCAGTGCAGTTTCAAGTGCACTTGTAGTGCAAAGTGTCTACGCCTTTAGTAAATAACACCCAACAGTGCTTTGTATAAGGTTACACAATCACGCCATTTTCAGGACTCCCCACATTGCTGTCAGGGTCAGCTAAAACAAACACAAGCAGTAAATGTCACCAAAGATTTGCTTTTTTTTTTTTTTATTTGATAAAGGCTTTGTCTGGCATATTGATGGCCCCCCTACCCGCAAAGAACTCAAGGTATCTTAACCGGACATCACAGGCACTCAGGGAGGGCAAGCCAGGACGGCCTCTTTCAAGTGCCGTCAGGGTTGTTTCATTTAGAATTCCGGCCTCAGGCCCAACTGAGCCAGCATAGTTCGCAGAATGTTGGCGTAAAAAGTTATGTAGAACACAGCACGCCAGGATTATATGATTAAGTTTATACTCCGCCATATGGATGGGTGTCAGAAATAGGCGGAACCGGCTGGCCATGATTCCAAATGTGTTCTCCACCACTCTTCTGGCTCTGGCCAACCGGTAATTAAAAACCCTTTGTTCCGGGGTGAGGGTCCTCATCGGGAATGGCCGCATTGGATGGTCCCCCAGCGCAAATGTTTCATCCGCAACGAAGATGAATGGGAGTCCTTCCAATGGCAAGTCCAAGCTGCCATTCTGGAGACGCCTGTAAAACTCCATCTGGGCGATGACTCCACCATCGGACATCTGGCCATTCTTCCCCACGTCCACATACAGGAAGTCGTAATTAGCTGACACCACTGCCAACATCACAATACTATTGAACCCCTTGTAATTATAATAGTACGACCCCGAGTTGGGTGGTGGGACAATGTGGACGTGTTTCCCATCAATTGCCCCTTTGCAGTTAGGAAAGTCCCGCCGCTGGGCAAAGTGAGAGGCCACAGTCTGCCATTCCTGTGGCGTGGAAGGAAACTGTTGAGGAAAACAAAAAAACTTAGTATTTTTGCACATAAACATGGAAAGCAGATTAGACACAAACATTCTTGGCCAACATCCAGATAACATTTATTAAGGGGAATTTTACAACACCAAAGTATAAGGTACACCTATCATATTCCCCCTCCCCCCCTCTCATGGGCCATTTCTAACATTATAGGGGGGAATCTTGGACAGGTAACCCTCTTCACTTCATTGAGAGATAAATAATGGGTATTACTTGGAACAGCCCCTCCTTAGTTACACTATTGGCAGCCCACTGGACAGGTAAGAAGTGGCATAATACAAAGATATAAATACACACTGTACACATTTGAGCACATTTAGACATTCTGCTATTACCTATCAAGATAATAATAGGATACAAAAACTTTAAACAGTACCATTTGAAAGTATACAGGCAGACCCTTGCACTACATGCTTTGGGGAATTCATCCATACATCTGACCACAAAAGAGGTGGGTATAGTGTGTATGGGTTTGGCAAAGTCAGCAGATAGATGATTGAGGATAGATAGAGAATTGGGATCAGCTGACTTAGCAGTTTGGGGGAGGGAGGGTTAATAAAAATGATTTGGGGACACCACAAAAAAAGCCTCTGGCACTCTGCCTGAATTTAAAGCACAAATCACATTTCTAAACATTTTAGGGGGTGTTTGGGGTAAAGCACTACTATGGAGCTGATAAAATACATTGTTAAGTGACTACATGAGGTGAATATAGGGCCAGGAGAGCATGCTGGGGAGGTAAGTGAAGGCAAATATGTATGAAGGACTAAAAAAATAATTACCTAAAAATCCAGCATGCATGAGGACAAAGGGGACATTCACAGCATATTACAATCATGGTAATTAGGGAATGAGGAAAGAAATACAATATATTAGCAAACATTCAATACAATAAAATGTGATATTAAAGGATAAAAACCTTACCTTAATATACTCCTTCTGCGGGACCTGGATGATGGCAGAACAGGTCTCTGGGATAATGATCCCCAGAGCCTGGGGGGAGATGCCTGTTGAGAACTTCAAGTCCTGCAGGCTTCTCCCTGTCACCAAGTACCGCAGGGTAACGACTAGCCTCTGCTCTGCAGTGATGGCTTGCCTCATGCAGGTATCTTGCCTGCTGATATAGGGGGTCAGCGAAGCCAACAAACAGTGAAATACGGGGTCCGTCATCCTGAAAAGTTCCTGAAATCATCAGGATTATTCTCACGGATCTCACGGAGCAAAGGCATATGAGAGAACTGGTCACGCTGAAGCAACCAATTCTTGGTCCATGAACTCCTCCCCACCCTGTTCATGGACTGGACTTGTGTCAAGGTCAGGACCCCAACACCAAGCCCCCGCACAGCACGAACTCTACGAGGAGTACGTATACGCAACATGGCTAGAAAACGGTCGACTGCTCAGAACGAAGTAACAGAACGCACTGAAGAACAGCAAGGCCTGTGAAGAGCGACCTGAAAAACAGTAACGAACGAACAAGAACACAATGACAAGTCACGCGTAGCTTGCTTGCACGCACTGAAGAGCAGATACAAACCCACAAGCACAAACTGAACCGCAGAAAACGATCTGAAAGCCACGAGTCTGAAAAAGCACGAATCGTCTCTCACCAAACTTTTACTAACACGAGATTAGCAAAAGGAGCCCAAAGGGTGCCGCGCTTGGTTCTGAACTGGCCTTTTCAAGTCTCGTCGTACGTGCTTTACGTCACCGCGTTGTTGGCGATCGGAAATTCCGACAACCTTCTGCAAAAGTGTGTGAACGCAAAACAAGTTTGAGCCAACATCCGTCGGAAAAAATCCTAGGATTTTGTTGTCGGAATGTCCAATCAATGTCCGACCGTGTGTACGGGGCATTACAGTGTTGTGGCACCAGCACCATCACCACCATCACCAAAGGCCCAATTTTTCTGACCCTGTTCAACAGGGGCATGTAATTACAATTCTTGATCTAATATTTCACAGCAGGGCCCTGTGAGGGCTTACAGTGTTGTGGCAACACCAACACCTAAGGCCCCAATTTCTGTGTGAGTATATAGGGCAGGCCCCTACTTTCAAACATCCAACTTACAAACGACTCCTACTTGTAAACGGAAGGAGACAACAGGAAGTGAGATGAAATCTACCCCTAGGAAGGGAAATTCTCTCCTGTAAGAGTTAATATGGAAAAACGTTTCTCCTTTCCACTGATGCTTTATCGCCAATCCTAGTTTCACTAAAAACCCCAAGTTTTCAAAAAACATTTGTCATTGGGACAGAAAGTGAGGTGAAATCTTTTGAAGAGGAGCACAGACAGCAAAACATAAGTCACAGGGGTGATAACCCTTCCCTATGTTTTCCAAAAAGCTTCACTGATTTTCATCCATATTGCCGACCCCACATTACATTAAAGCCAGTCCATTCGTGGGTTCTGGTGCGAACAGAACCAGGGGGTGTTCGGCTCATCCCTACTGAGGACTCAGGATGCCTCATCTATTATGAAATAAAGAGATGATATATGTGATGCTGCGGGTTACCATGTTGCACACAAGTTACATAGGATGTCCATGCAACAGCGAGACTTATTTGAATATCCACTTCATAAAATGCTTGCCCTTGGACTTCAGGGACATCTTACACAAAACACAGATCTTATAGGGTGTCAGGGACATACTTCTCACCCACTTGTACCATCTGTCCCAAACCGGCAGATGAGTAATATGTCCCAACCACAAGCTGGGCAATGCACCACAAACCACATCAAGGCTCTTGGTTACATGACTCACAATACACTAATCTGTGAATAATTTTTCTTTATGGTGTTAACTGTTCTTGTTCTTGTTGTGCACCTTATATTGAATTTGAAACGTCATTGTTAACTAATGATGTTGTTAAATAAAAGATATATTCTGTTGCAAAATGTCTCTTTTTGGTAAAGGTGTACTTCTAGATATGGATTTTCTTAAAATTAATAGCATTTTTGCCAATTTTAGACACATTGCTGAATTTTAGAAGTTCCAACTCTATTTCATATGTATTAATGTAACATAAATCGGAAAGTTCACCGTGTTTTCTACCTTTAAATACTGTGGTTGGAGAACCTTTACTGAGGCCTCACAAGTCTCCGGTATAATCCGACCTAATGATTGGGCAGAAATTACGGTTGTAAACTTCAGGTCTTCAAAAGACCTGCCTGTTGCCAAGAAACGGAGGGTTGCCATGAGCCCCTCCTCTGCGCTGATAGCCTTTCTCATACAGGAGTCTTGTTTGGTGATATGTGGCCGCACATGAGATAACAGCATCTCTAATGTGTCATCTGCAAATAATTGCGATTATTTTCCCTCAAGTTTGTCAGTAGGTTTACATGTGAGAATTTCTCACTTTGAAGGAGCCAGTTTTTTATCCACACTCTGCTCGTCCTTCTTTTTTCTTCTCCTCCTCCAAGGCTATTATTCCAATTACCATGGCTGCCATTTTGTGCTTTCTATTGTGCCTCTTGAAAGGCATTTTACTCCGAACAAATGAACGTGCGCTGTGAGGAACCAATGCTCTTTTCGTAAATGGCGCGACCCGATTTTGTACAGTAGGTGTGTGTCCAGTAGAGGTGTGGTTAAAAGGTTGAACATTACATCACTTCCTCTATTGGCATTAAAACAGGGTTTAGAAGTACGATTTTCAGACCAAATTGATGGTACACTCGCATGCTGTATGTGAGCGCCGCTTTTGTTTATCGCTCGACGGATCGTTCGAAATTCACATTGTGTATGGCCAGCATTAAGTTTGGTGCACTGCGGTATATAAATTGTGGGTGCTTGGAGATTAAGCCAACATACAGCAATGCACTGCGATCTCGCAGTGCATTATGGGGCGTTCCGCGGCGCTCAAATTTTCCACAAATGCCCCATATGTTCTGTTCGTTTTAGAACAAACAAACACCTGATGTTCGAGTCAGACCTAATTTCGACTCGAATCGTGGGCTCATCCCTAGCTCTCATTAGGGAGACTAAAGTGGTATTAAACCCACAACCAAAAATATAATTTATTGCAGCTAACCAATCATAAGATGTGGTTGCTTAAGTTTTCTTTGTTTTAGGATTTTTTTCCTCTGTTTTCACCTGTGATCTTGCCAGTAACACACCTCCTGTCTGAGTGCCCCCACTCGGGGAGGAAGGAGCATAGAGGGAACAGCAGTCAGCAGCATTGTCAGTCTGGGTGGAGGGGAGTGTTACATGGACTAGCAATTTGAAATACACTGACAAATTGAAGTCAAACTCCGGCTAACATTTTATAATTAGTTACATCAAACTGTTTTTTTCCTTTTGGGATAAGGGTTTTACATAAATAAATAAAAACTGACCATTGTAAGCACCCCTGTCAGTGTTAAATGGTTTGCTTCATCCCTGTAAACTCATACATCTGGTAGAGAGCTTGTTCTTTTGAAAAACAACAGACTTACTGGCCAAATTACCAGATGGAAATAAATGAAAAAAGCTTAAAAAAGAAAACTAATGCAGCCATCAGCAAACGCTGCCACTGGTATTTGTGGCTGTGGCCATGGTGGAGTTCTCTTTGGTGGAACACTCCTGACGGTACTACTATAATAGAATTGGTGGTTGCATCTAATTCCTTAATGGAATATATGCCCTATTTATTATCAGTGCATTGCTCTGCAGCAGTGGTGACCCTTTGTGTACTTCTTGCCTTCTTTACCGTTCGCTGTTTTTTTTCCCCCTGGCCAACCCTTACGCGTAGCTTGGGAGACTATGTTTTCACGTACCTTAACGCTAGCCTAAGCTCATGAGGAAGCACTGAAGCGTGAAACATGTAGAGCAACTATACATGCCATTTTTATCAGGACTGCACTATTGCGGCGGACAAATTGGACACTTTTGACACATTTTTGGGACCATTGACAATTACTGTATAAATGTCACTGACAGGGAAGGGGTTAACACTAGGGGGCGATCAAAGGGTTAATTCTGTTTTAACTGTAGGGGGATGGGACTGTCTAGGAGGAAAGAGAGATATCAGTGTTCATACTTAGTATGAACACACGATCTGTCTCCTCTCCCCTGAAAGAACTGGGATTTGTGTGTTTACACACACAGATCCTGGTTCTCACTCTGTCACGAGCGACCGCAGGTGCCCAGCGGTCATCACGCCCGCCGGGCACTTGCATTGGCTCCAGACACACGCTGCTGTCGTGCGTGCACCCCTAGTGGCCAAATGGCCAAATGTAGGGGGATGGGACTGTCTAGGAGGAGAGAGAGATATCGGGGTTCATACTTAGTATGAACACTCGATCTGTCTCTTCTCCCCTGAAAGAACTGGGATTTGTGTGTTTATACACACAGATTCCGGTTCTCGCTCTGTCACCTGTCATCGCGCCCGCCGGGCACTCGCATTGGCTCCGGACACACGCTGCCAGGGCAGGACTTAGGTTGGTGGGGGCCCCTGGGCTTGAGTCACTTTCGGGCCCTACCTTCTATACATATGCACAGCTCTATAAAATAGAAATAGAAAAGGACAAGGTGCGCCAGACTCAGTGCAGTATTAAAGAACTTCTGTTTAATTGGACAAGACAAAACAGCCAAATGGTTACTCACAAAAGTAGATAATATATAAGCGTATAAGTGGGGGATACTGTACTGGTATTCGTCCTGGGTCCACGATTAATAAAAGCAATAAAAATGGATAAAATGATAATTACCGTATTTAATGGCGTATAACACGCACCCCAAGTTTAGGAGGGAATTTTAAGGAAAAAAACTTTTAGGAGGGAAGTTTAAGGAAAAAACTTACATTTAAATGCCCATCAATGCAGCCTTATTAGTGTCCATCTGCAGCCTTGTCGGTGTCATTGCAGCCTTGTCAGTGTCAGTGTAGCCTTGCCCCAGTGTCATTGCTGCCTTGTCATTGCAGCCTTTCAGTTTAAAAATGGCACCGCCGAGATACAGAGCCAGATGTCCTGTGTATCTCGGAGGCTTTTGGCCGCTCTCAGTCGCTCTTGGCGGCTCTCGGCAGCTTTTGAAATGGGCGGGGCCCCCTATTGGCTGGGCCCATGGGCTTGAGCCCAGTCAAGCCCAATGGAAAGTCTGGCCCTGCGCGCTGCTGTCGTGCGCGCACCCCTAGTGGCCAAATGGCGAAGCACAGTAAGGTAACGTTGTTTTGCCCAGCCGTGCCATTCTGCTACAGTTTTAAAACTGCGGTGGCTGGTCGGCAAGCTGTTAATACTTGAACTGTGTCAGTGTGTCATTACTGTGGTATTCTTTTAATCACATTGTCAGGTGTGCCAGAGGGGCTGAGGCCATTCCTGGGGTTGAGAGGCAGAGTAACGGACTGAACCGATTTAAGCAGCTCCTTCGGGGTATCGCTACACGTCTTAATTTTCTCTGACTTTAAAGTGGTTCTAAAGTCATAAGGTTTTTTACCCTAATGCATTCTAATGCCTATTTCTCCCCCTCGCCCCCTTTTATACTTACATCTTGCATCCATACAGCTCTGTGCCCAGCTTCAGTTATTATCTCCTCTCTCTGGCTTGGCTCCTGCCACTGTCAGTCAAATCCAGTAAGGAGGGAGCAGGGGCGGAGCCATCCTGAGCTGTATGTGTCAATGGACACACAGAGCCTGGCTCGGGATAGAGTCTACACGTGCTACCATAAGAATCAGTTTTAGGGATGGGCGAACGGTTTGGCCCGAGCATAATTTCAGGTCGAACTTTGGTTGTTCGGATGTTCTGTGAACACTGAACAATATGCGGTGTTAGGGGCAAATTCGAAAGCCACCAGAACACTGTTAAAGTCTATGAGACACTAACATAAAAAATCTAAAGTGCTCATTTTAAAAGGCTTATATGCAAGTTATTGTCATAAAAAGTGTTTGGGGACCCGGGTCCTGCCCCAGGGGACATGTATCAATGCAAAAAAATTTTTTTAAATGGAAAATGTCCGATCGGAGCGTGTTGTCGGACATTCCGACCGTGTGTGGGCTCCATCGGACATTTTCCATCGGATTTTCCGACACACAAAGTTTGAGAGCAGGCTATAAAATTTTCCGACAACAAAATCCGATCGCGTCAATTCTGACCGTGTGTGGCCAGTTCTGACGCACAAAGTGCCACGCATGCTCAGAAGAAATTCCGAGACGGAACAGCTCGGTCTGGTAAAATTAGTGTTCGCAATGGATACAGCACTTTCGTCACGGTGCAATGTAAAAAATGGTTTAATACAGCGCACTCTCTTCTTCTTTATAATGTGAGAAGAATGAAGTAGTTTTGCTGCTCATATTCACACAGACTTCTCTCAAACTTCTTTCTTTATTATTTATCGAGATTCCCTCAATATATTTTGATTTGTCACATCTGACAAAATTATTTTTGGGTTGTTTTCTTTTTTTTTTTTTTTAAAGGCTGTTTTTTGGTTTTTTTTGGGTTTGTATTTTTTTCAAGGCTGATCTTTGTTTTATTTTTTGGTTAGTTTTACTCCCTAATATTTTTGTGTGTGTTTTGTGTGTCAAGTTACCACAACACCATTGATATCTTATATTATTTAA
This sequence comes from Aquarana catesbeiana, assembly GCF_042186555.1. Lineage (NCBI taxonomy): Eukaryota > Metazoa > Chordata > Amphibia > Anura > Ranidae > Aquarana > Aquarana catesbeiana. The sequence goes on from NC_133328.1 coordinate 291,159,986, forward strand.
TCACAAGAAGGTTGCTTGGTGTTGGTGTCCCTTGTTAATTTCACATAGTATTTTTGAAATGTACCTGCCTCCTCACAAACCAACTGTCCTTTTTTAAGGAAAACACACATAGGCAAGTATAACTGAAACAAAAAAATCCTTTATTAAGGGCTCAGAACCAAACAAAGAGGGAGGCAACACTGGAGAAACAGCAGAAATTGGCGAAGCCTTGGAGCCCCAGGGCAGACATCAATTATTTAACATCAAAATTGGTGGCCTGAGGAGTCCTTACCTAAGGGAGTGCAGTCTGTTCCAGAAGTCCCAGAGATCATGAAAACAGCAGATGACATCTGTGTCCCCAGGCTGTGGTACTACAAGAGGCTGCATCTTTTGCCAGACCATACTGAACCCAGGTCATCACTTTCTTGTCTTCTTTCCACTCTTCCTTCCTGGCTGTGGCTCTGGTTTTGGAGATGTGGCAGGAGGAGGAGTAGGACCTGGAGGAGGAGGAGGAGTAGTAGGACCTGGAGGAGGACTATTTGTGAGGTCACAAATGTGTGTAGCAAATGTTATTTGGCCCCTCAACCACTTATTGAGAGCTTCCACAATTAAGGACTCACACAGGAGTCGTTGGCCCTCCTCCATCTGCAGCATTTTGCAGGCAGTTATGCAAGCAAAGTCCTCCTCCACAGTGTGGGGGGTTCTCAGGGCCTCTGTAGCCTTACAAATAAGGCCTATGGCAGCCTCCAGGTTACTCCTCTTCCTGCCACTTTGTCTTTAAAGGTGTAGGGGAGGGACCTGGGTATCAGGCAGCCTGCTTGGCCCGGCCACCTCCTGGCTGAGACTTCCCTGTGTATGAAAAAGGGACATGGTTTTAGTTTTTGCATCATCAATCACAATCATAAATTAGTACTCCAAATTAACATCTAGTTAACATCATTGATTGGACAAGCAGAAATATTTAGAGGAATGCTATACCTGGCTCAAGCTGGGCTCCTCCACATGTTGCTGCCTGGAAGTCCCAGGTTGGGCGTCAGAAGCCTCAGCTGGGGGGAAGGAAGCCTGGAAGGAAGACTGGAGAGTGATGACCTGGGTTCAGTCTGACCTGCCAGAAAATGCAGTCTGTCATAGTACCAGAGCCTGGGGATATAAATGTCATCTGCAGCTCCGGATCTCTGGGAATCCTGGACCTTCTTGTGCCCCCTTAGATAAGTGCTCCTCGGGCCACCAATTAGGATCTTCAAATAGGTGATGTCTGCCGTGGGGATCACCGTCTTCACAAATTCCAGCAATTGATCCAGTGCTGCCTTCCTCTTTGTTTGGTTCTTATATTCCGGGTGGTTTATCTTCCATAGACAAGGCAGCTCCCTGAACATATCAATGAAGATTGCCATAAAGTCGTTATCTTTCAAGATATCCATTTTCACTGCAAGACACAACACAAGACAAACCCTAATGTCAGGCAAAACTCTCCTAATCTTGTTACAATATAGGCCTCAATCTAGAAGCAGTATAGGCCCAAGTTTAGATCTTACCTTCGTTATCACGATCGGCGCCTCTGATACTCCTTCCTCCGCTCGCAGATCATACGTACTACGCAAGCATGTTACGCTTTATACACACTGTGTATGCATGTAACGCCGCCCGCCCCTGACGTTCTTTCTAGTCTATTCCCCGCCCCTTTTTGTTCTGTGCAGTGGGGGAAGAGCACATGGTGGAGACACAGCAGGTGCGTGCTAATTATAGCAACGAGGAGGAGGGGGAGGAAAGCCCGGAGCCAGAAATGTCTGGATCCAGAAGGAGAAGATTTAAGGCATCAAATATGTCCTTTGGGGAGATGTTGGAGATGGTCGACATCCTGAAGAGGGCCGACTATGATGGAAAGTATGGACCTTACCCCAACCCCAATGTCCGAAAGGCCAAGATAATGGTGAAAGTGGTCACAAGTCTGCACCGGAATTTTGGGGTACGTCGATCGAAAGATCAGCTCAGGAAGCGGTGGTCGGACCTGAAATTAGGAGAACATGAGCAGTACAGAAAGATCCGGAGAGTGCTGCAAAAAAGGAGTAGTTGTCCTGTGTTCCTATTCTTTTTGTGTATATTACGTTCGTGCTGCTCCATGTGCTTTTCTTAACTGTTGTACAGTTTAAAATGGCAACTTTCGTGTTCATGGGCACATTATTCGTTCGTATCAAACATTTTTCTTTCAGCCTATAAAACACCATTGTTTTGGCCATATGCATTTGCCCACATTTTTTAGGGCCTACTTGTATGAAAATAATTTGGTTGTGTAGATGGGTTTGTTACTAGAATGAAATGCAAACTCGATTCTGTGTAAGGAGAGGACACTCAGCAGCAGTTTTCACATCTGGACACTGGAGAACTAGTGTGGGACACAAGAACACCCTTTTTATTAGGGGGCCCACACAGGTGCTCCAGTGTATACTATAGGGGTGTCTCCATCTGTGAACCTTGGACAAAACAGGTAAAGTATTGAAGCTTGACAAAGGACACTCAAAATTCTACATCTTGGAACTCTCCCAAAACAGACAATTGTACCCCACTTCCAAGCAATGTTTCATATTTATAGTTTTGCCATCAAATATCTGTGTGCTAAGTATACCATTTTTTTTTACATAGGGGAGAAAAGACTCGGAGGACACCCCTCATCCGAGGAAACCAGAGACCCCCCACCTCTGGAAGAAGGGGAAATCCCCCAAAGACAAGAAAAGCAAGAGGAGGAAGACGTGGTGGAACTAGTCACCACAACAGGTGAGTGTCTGCAACCACAGGCTCAGGTAAGAGATGAATGCCGGCATATTTATAATACATGTTTTTTTTTGGTTTCTATCTTTTCAGGTGATCGTGATGTTGTGGATCCAGGGCATTTCACCTCGGAAAGTGGGGTGTAATGTTGTATTGGAAAATATCAAGAAAAACAACAATGATGTTATTCTAAAAAATAATAAGAACATCATTGATGTTTTGGGGAGAGTTTAAAACCCCTCCAAATCCCTTTCTTTTATGGTGTGCTACAATTTTTAAATTTTTTGTCGATTTGTAGAAAAGCCAAATTTTGAAGAGGCACACAGTGTGTCAACATGTGCTATCTGCCATCACGGGAGATCAATGGACGCGTTTTGGGGGTGCAACCCCTTCCTCAATAATAAAGTAGCTGAGAGGAAGGGGTTGTTCCCCCAAAACACGTCCCTTGATCCCCCGTGATGGCAGCTAGCACATGTTGACATTCGTAAATTGGTGTGCATCTTCAAAATTTGGCTTTTCCTGGGGTGACTTCACCCCATCTGAATGCAATATCAAACACAGTTCCTAAATACTCATGTCTGATATTGCCTTCAAGTTCTACCAAATGTGAACTTTGTAAGTTCAAGATTTGTGTCTTTCTTATTGGTTTTACACATGCCTGTTTTATCTTAAATGGACATTTCTACTTTTTTCTAATGCCGACCCAAAAATTGTTATACAACAAACATGTTGGTTTGTTTTAAAAACCTTGTCAAAATGCACATGTGATTGTGCAGGTATTAAAAAGACTGTTAATCAAGAATGTGTGGATAATTATCTCAACGCTCCAACACTTTTGTGGTGCTCTAATTGCTGCTTTCTGTGACAATGGGGGTTATTTCCTAAGGGCAAATCCACTTTGCACTACAAGTGCAGTTTCAAGTGCACTTGTAGTGCAAAGTGTCTTTGCCTTTAGTAAATAACACCCAACAGTGCTTTGTAAGGTTACACAATCACGCCATTTTCAGGACTCCACACATTTCTGTCAGGGTCAGCTAAAACAAACACAAGCAGTAAATGTCACCAAAGATTTGCTTAATGTTTTTTTTTATTTGATAAAGGTTTCACACATTGTCTGGCATATTGATAGCCCCCCTACCTGCAAAGCATTCCAGGTATCTTAGCCAGACATCACGGGCACTCAGCGAGGGCAAGCCAGGACGGCCACTTTCAAGCACCGTCAGGGTTGGTTCATTTTGAATTCCGGCTTCAGGCCCAACTGAGCCAGCATAGTTGGCAGAATGTTGCTGTAAAAAGTTGTGTAGAACACAGCACGCCAGGATAATGTGATTCCGTTTATACTCCACCATATGTATGGGTGTAAGAAATAGGCAGGACCGGCTGGCCATGATTCCAAACGTGTTTTCCACCACTCTTCTGCCTCTGGCCAGCCGGTAATTAAAAACCCTCTGGTCCGGGGTGAGGGTCCTCATCGGGAATGGCCGCATAAGATGGTCCCCCAGCGCAAAGGCTTCATCCGCAATGCAGACGAATTGTCTTCTAGAGGTGGCAAGTCCAAGCTGCCATTCTGGAGACGCCTGTAGAACTCGGTCTTGGCGATGACTCCACCATCGGACATCCTGCCATTCTTCCCCACGTCCACATACAGGAACTCATAAGTAGCCGACACCACCGCCAACATCACAATACTATTGAACCCCTTATAATTATAATAGTACGACCCCGAGTTGGGTGGTGGGATGATGTAGACGTGTTTCCCATCAATTGCCCCTCCGCAGCTAGGAAAGTCCCACCGCTGGGCAAAGTAGGAGGCCACAGTCTGCCATTCCTGTGGCGTGGAAGGAAACTGTTGAGGAAAACAAAAAAAATTTGGCTTTTTGCACATAAACATGGAAAGCAGATTAGACACAAACATTCTTGGCCAACATCAAGATAACATTGATTTATGGGAATTTATAAAGACCAAAGTATAAGGTACATCTATCATATTCCCCCTCCCCCCGTCATGGGCCATTTCTAACATTATAGGGAGGGAGCTCTTGGACAGGTAACCCTCTCCACTTCATTGAGAGATGAATGCCTAAATAATGTGTATTACTTAGTAACACTATTGGACAGGTAAGAAGTGTCATAATACAAAGATATAAATACACACTGTACACATTTGAGCACATTTGGACATTCTGCTATTACCTATGTAGATAATAATAGGATACAAAAACTTGAAACAGTACCATTTGAAAGCATACAGGCAGGCCCTTGCACTACATGCTTTGGGGAATTCATCCATAAATCTGAGCACAGAAGAGATGGGTATAGTGTGTATGGGTTGGCAAAGTCAGCAGATAGATGATTGAGGATAGATAGAGAATTGGTATCAGCTGACTTAGCAGCTGGGGGGATGGAGGGTTCCAAATGATTTGGGGACCCCCCCAAAAAAAGCCTCTGACACTCTGCCTGAATTTAAAGCACAAATCACATTTAAAAAATTTTTAGGGGGTGTTTGGGGTAAATCACTACTATGGAGCTGATAAAATACATTGTTAAGTGACTACACGAGGTGAATAAAGGCCAGGAGACCATGCTGGGGAGGTAAGTGAAGGCAAATAAGTATGAAGGACCAAAAAAAAAAGTACATAAGTACATAAAAATCCAGCATGCATGAGAACAAAGGGGACATTCACAGGATATTCCAATCATGGTAATTAGGGAATGAGGAAAGAAATACAATATATTAGCAAACATTAAATACAATAAAATGTGATATTAAAGGATAAAAATCTTACCTTAATATACTCCTTCTGCAGGACCTGAATGATGGCAGAACAGGTCTCGGGGATAATGATCCCCAGAGCCTGGGGGGAGATGCCTGTCGAGAACTTCAAGTCCTGCAGGCTTCTCCCCGTCGCCAAGTACCGCAGGGTGACGACGAGCCTCTGCTCCGGAGTGATGGCTTGCCTCATGCAGGTATCCTGCCTGCCGATATAGGGGGTCAGCAAAGCCAACAAACGGTGAAATACGGGGTCCGTCATACGGAGAAAGTTCCTGAAATTATCAGGATTATTCTCACGGATCTCATGGAGCAAAGGCATATGACAGAACTGGTCACGCTGAAGCAACCAATTCTTGGTCCATGAACTCCTCCTCACCCTGTTCATGGACTGGACTTGTGTCAAGGTCAGGACCCCAACACCAAGCCCCCGCACAGCACGAGGAGTACGTATAAGCAACATGGCTAGAAAACGGTCGGCTGCTCAGAACGAAGTAACAGAACGCACTGAAGAACAGCAAGGCCTGTGAAGAGCGACCTGAAAAACAGTAACGAATGAACAAGAACACAATGACAAGTCACGCGTAGCTTGCTTGCACTGAAGAGCAGATACAAACCCACAAGCACAAACTGAACAGCAGAAAATGATCTGAAAACCACGAGTCTGAAAAAGCGCAAATCGTCTCTCACCAAACTTTCACTAACACGAGATTAGCAAAAGGAGCCCAAAGGGTGCTGCGCTTGGTTCTGAACTGGCCTTTTCTAGTCTCGTCGTACGTGCTTTACGTCACCGCGTTCTTGGCGATCGGAAATTCCGTCAACTTTGTGCGACCGTGTGTACGCAAAACAAGTTTGAGCCAACATCTGTCGGAAAAAATCCTAGGATTTTGTTGTCGGAATGTCCGATCAATGTCCGACCGTGTGTACGGGGCATTATTCTTTCAAATTTAAACACACTGAAGTTGTATAACACACATACTGATCTATAAAACCTATGCTGAACTGTGATGAAAAAAAAACATAAAGAGAGATTATGGGCCATTGTTGACCCTCTTCTGAAAATGCTAACTGCCTGGCCGTTTTGCTTATCCACTGACCTAGAACAAGTGTGTGCGGATCAGAAGATTTTTGACGTCGCTCTGACTTTCTAGCTGGTTCCAAAACAGTCACAAAGCAGCATTTATATTATGTCAGTACAAGTTTAATTTAAAGACGCAATATCACTAGCAACCTTGTTTACTGTTTATTTGCCTTTTTTCTTCAAAATTACAAATAATTACAAAATAACGTAAAGACGGATTTTATAAATTTTTTTTCTTGTACTGTATGAATAATGAAAGGTCTTTGTAATCAAAATGGATATGTGCTATGTGAGCATCTCACCAGTAGAGTGCAGTTCTGTATCATAAATGCATGTGACACAATTTAGGAATAGGTATATTAGGCTACATTATGCTGTCTGCCAACAAATATAATATTTTGGTGAAATCAGTACTTTAATTTAGAGAATCATGATATGTAGCACCAGTTAACCTTCTTGGATAGAAGCATTTTTAAGTTACAACGGAAAGCACTAAAAGGTGCCTCAAACTGGTGATATATTATTTTGAGGAACTTCTTAAGTCTGATCTACAACTAATGTGAGCCCAAAAATCATTATTATACATGGTTTATTAATCGAAATGTTGATTTTGAAATATCTGCAACATATTTATTTTTAATTGTGCAAGTTTATTGCATTGTCCTCTAAAGAGATATCATTTTTTGTATCTATAATGAAACACATTGCAAAAAAATATGTAAGAAGCAACCTTTTTTTTTTTTAAGGGTATCTCCCAGTCAAAACTGAAAATTAAAGAAGAAGTACAGCCAAAGCTCATTTGGCTGTTCTTCCCCTATGGATGACGGGAGTGTAGTTCGTTCTGCACTCCTGTGACCCATTTTCAGCAAAAAGCAGGCTGAAGCCCACTGTCGGCTGACGCCACACAGCCAGTCCAGGTTGGGGAAGGATATGGTCGGGATCCACCCACATGTCTGGACTGGCACCCAACTCAGCCTCTCAGCGAGAGCGGACAAGGGTAACAGACAAGGGTCTCTGTTCAGGGAATACTGAGAACCAAGTGATCAGCGCTCTTTGATTGCTAAGTTCTCAGTCTTAGAGCCGGCAGTTGACAAATGCAGCATCGGACCGATGCTGCCTCAACCAGTGGCGTAGTGTGGGTTGTCAGCTCCTAGGGCAAGGCAAGTAATTTGCAGACTTTTTAGCACTCCCTTCTTTTCCTACAATAGTACTGACCAGCCTGATTCCTGCACTGACCACAACACTGACCTACCTGATTCCTACACTAACCACTATACTACACTACACTAACCACTATACTACACTCTACACTGTCCGCTACACTACACTGTCCACTATACACTAAACTGCCCACTACACTACACCCTACACACTAAACTGCCCAATACACTACACTACACATTAAACTGCCCATTACACACTAAACTGCCAACTACACACTAAACTGCCCACTACACTACACTCTAAACTGCCCACTACACTACACACTAAATTGCCCACTACACTACACACTACACTACCCACTGCACTACACACTAAACTGTCCAGTACACTACACACTAAACTGCACACTACACACTAAACTGCCCATTACACACTAAACTGCCCACTACACTACACACTAAACTGCCCACTACACACTAAACTGACTTACTGGCTGCTCCCTCTCCCCAGACCATGTCCACTCCCCCCAGGCCAGCAATGTGACTCATGAGGGAATCTCTCACTCACCTGCTTTTCTTTCATCTGCCCTGCTCTGCCTCTGTGGTTTGCCACACTACCAGACTGCCTGCCACCAGTGTCAGCCCATCCATAGCGGGCGCCCTGGCGCCCCCCCCCCTTGTAGTCACCAAGAAAAAAACATTTTTAAACAGCCCCTTTAAGAAAAAACATTTTTGTAAAAATTTAAGTGCACTGTGTTCATGCGCCGGACACAGTGCACTATGGGAAGTGCCACGTCAATGCAATCACGAGATTGCAGACGCGGCGCTTCATTGGCGGGGTTTGGAGCTGCTGTGCGGCCCAAACCATCGCCCCAAGCAGCATCCGGGTGCTTTGTTCTCAGTGTGAGAACAAAGTCACTTCCGGCAGACTACAAAAAAGATGGCCGCCATGAGGACTAATCCCCTTGTGTTCAGTTGAGTGGAGAGGCCCCTCCCCTCTCCACTGAACATACAGAGAAAGCCAGGAACTAGCTGGGGAGAGTCACAGACGCGGCTTGAAAGAGGACAAATGTGAGGAGGAACCTGCTGCTCTGCTGGGGACACAGATGTGAGGAGGACCCTGCTGCTCTGCTGGGGACACAGATGTGAGGAGAACCCTGCTGCTCCACTGGGGACACAGATGTGAGGAGGACCCTACTGCTCCACTTAGGGCACAGATGTAAGGAGAGGATCCGCTGGGGACACAGATGTGAGGAGGACCCTGCTGCTCTGCTGAGGACACAGATGTAGGGAGGAGCTCCGCTGGGGACACAGATGTAAGGAGGGGCTCTGCTGGGGACACAGATGTAAGGAGGGGCTCTGCTGGGGACACAGATGTAAGGAGGGGTTCTGCTGGGGACACAGTTGTGAGAAGGGACTCTGCTGGGGACACAGATGTAAGGAGGGGCTCCGCTGGGGACACAGATGTAAAGAGGGGCTGTGCTGGGGACACAGATGTAAAGAGGGACTCCGCTGGGGACACAGATGTATGGAGGGGCTCCGCTGGGGACACAGATGTAAGGAGGGACTCCACTGGGGACACAGATGTAAGGAGGGACTCCACTGGGGACACAGATGTAAGGAGGGGCTCATCTGGGGACACAGATGTAAGGAGGGGCTCCGCTGGGGACACAGATGTAAGGAGGGGCTTCGCTGATGGAGACACAGATTTAAGGAGGGACTCCGCTGATGGGGACACAGATGTAAGGGGGGAATCTGCTGACGGGGACACAGATGTAAGGAGGGACTTCGCTGACGGGGACACAGATGTAAGGAGGGACTCTGCTTGGGGCACCTGATGTAAGGAGGGACTCCTTTGGGGGCACTTGATGTAAGGAGGGACTCTGCTGGAGACACAGATGTAAGGAGGGGCTCTGCTGGGGACACAGATATAAGGAGGGGCTCCGCTGACAGGGACACAGACCTAAGGAGGGACTCCACTGATGGGGACCCAAATGTAAGGAGGAACTCCACTGATGGGGACACAGATGTAAGGAGGGACTCCGCTGATGGGGACTCAGATGTAAGGAGGGACTCCGCTAGGGGCACCTGATGTAAGGAGGTACTCCGCTGAGAGAACCTGATGTAAGGAGGGACTCCGCTGGGGGCACCTGATGTAAGGAGGGACTCCGCTGGGGGCACCTGATGTAAGGACAGACTCTGCTGGGGGCACCTGATGTAAGGATGGACTCTGCTGGGGCACCTGATGTAAGGAGAGACTCCGCTGGGGCACCTGATGTAAGGAGGGACTCCGCTGGGGGCACCTGATGTAAGGAGGGACTCTGCTGGGGGCACCTGATGTAAGGAGAGACTCGGCTGGGGGCATCTGATGTAAGGACGGACTCCGCTGGGGGCACCTAATGTAAGGGCGGACTCCACTGGGGGCACCTTATGTAAGGACGGACTCCGCCGGGGGCACCTGATGTAAGGAGGGACTCCGCTGGGGGCCCCTGATGTAAGGACAGACTCTGCTGGGGCACCTGATGTAAGGAGAGACTCCGCTGGGGCACCTGATGTAAGGAGGGACTCCGCTGGGGGCACCTGATGTAAGGAGGGACACTGCTGGGGGCACCTGATGTAAGGAGGGACTCCGCTGGGGGCACCTGATGTAAGGAGGGACTCTGCTGGGGGCACCTGATGTAAGGAGAGACTCTGCTGGGGGCATCTGATGTAAGGACGGACTCCGCTGGGGGCACCTGATGTAAGGGCGGACTCCACTGGGGGCACCTAATGTAAGGACGGACTCCGCTGGAGGCACCTGATCTAAGGACGGACTCTGCTAGGGCACCTGTTGTAAGGACCGACTCTGCTGGGGGCACCTGATGTAAGGATGGACTCTGCTGGGGCACCTGATGTAAGGAGGGACTCTGCTGGGGGCACCTGATGTAAGGAGGGACTCTGCTGGGGGCACCTGATGTAAGGAGGGACACCACTGGGGGCATCTGATGTAAGGAAGGGCTCTGCTGGGGGCAGCTGATGTAAGGAGGGACTCCGCTGGGGGCATCCGATGTAAGTATGGACTCCGCTGGGGGCACCTGATGTAAGGGTGGACTCCGCTGGGGCACCTGATGTAAGGAGGGACTCCGCTGGGGGCATCTGATGTAAGGATGGACTCCGCTGGGGACACTTGATCTAAGGACGGACTCCGCTGGGGGCACCTGATGGCATCTGGTGGCAGGCAATGTGGCAAGTGACACACTCAGGGCTCCCATTGATTCTTCATTATGGTGAGTTGAATGATTTCCTTTTATATTACAATGTAATAATAGAAATAATGCGCTTCAATCATCCGGGATGATTGAAGTGCTAACACCAGGTGTTTGGAGTATCTTTATCTGCTGATTAAACTTAAACTTAAACTGTTAAACTTTCTAGAATACACATATTTTTATTGATGTGTAGGATCTGGGCCTGCTGTCCCTCCCTCTCCCTCCATCCTTTGTTCATCTCAGACGCTAACCACACCACCTTATAGCCATGCCCACTATTTTGCTGAAACCACGCCCATTTTCACCAAGTGGGAGGGGTCAAAAAGGAAGGGCGGGGTCTGGCGCCCCCATCCTAAAACTTCACCAGCCGCCACTCCCTGCCACAACAGGGAAACGATCTGGGATCCGTTCCAAACTCCGGAGGAGAGGAGGAGGGGGGAAGACAGCAGCGGCTCACAGCTAAGTGGAGGCAAGCCCCGCTCACCAGCGATCTAGGACAGGCCAGCCCCCCCACTGCACATGACCCCATTTGCCCAATCACAGGGCACCAGGGGCCATCCTACGACGGAACATGGCGGCCAAAGCGCAGAGACACAGGAAATGAAAAATAGGAGGACACAGCCGGGAGGGACACACACTGGCACAGGATTTGGCCCCCCAAATGTTGTGTTTCGGGCCACAGTCCCCCTTTGCACCCCCCACGCTATGCCACTAGCCTCAACCCAGGTAAGTAAAAAAACTATTCATACCCCTTGACATTTTCCACAGTTTGTCATGTTACAACCAAAAACGTAAATGTATTTTATTGGGATTTTATGTGATAGACCAGCACAAAGTGGCACACAATTGTGATGTGGAAGGAAAATGATAAATGGCCTTCAACATTTTTTTACAAATAAATATCAGAAAAGTGTGGTGTGCCAGCTACAGCCAGCTACTGTGGCACTTGGACCACTCCTTGGTGTTCGCTCTCTCTCTCCACCTTCAAAAGTGTTGGGCAGGAGGTGCAAGAAAGGCCTTCACAACATTCCAGTCATCACCAGGTACATGATATCTTTGGTGCACCTCCACCACACCAGTAAGCCAACAGGCCACTTACCAGAAGGTTTAGCCCCACAAACAAAGCCCAAATAAGTTTGTTTCAATCCTGCGATAGCACCACCCCACTTAGACTGGCCCCTTATGTTAACAGACTGTGCTGCTGCTCCCGCTGTGGAGCACCATATAGTTTATTGATTCTTCCTGTCAGATTGTATCTGCTTGCCTGTACGGGATGTACAGACACACAGATACACTGACAGATCTGCAGGAGACCTGCATGGCACCAGCCATCTGCTGATCACTGGTGCGATGCTTTACAGGCTCCAAAATAAAGAAATAAATAAATGCACATTTTTTAACCTGCAAAAAAATGTGCGTTTATTTTTTTTTTTCTAGAAAGTTAACTTATCCTTTAAGGATTTGAGCCAAGTGTGCTAGAAAAGGTTTACATTCAGTTAATAATGTAGTGGCTGGGAGTTGTTTACATAAGAAAGAGATAGCATTCAAGGCCCATTGGAAAGGGTACTGTGCTATATTCTAGTTTTAAGCTCAGGGGAAATGTGTAGAGCTAATAGTTGTGACTTTTCTACATTTTATTTCTAAAAGCTTCACTAAATTAAGAAATAACAAGTTGTGTTTTCTGAGAGGAGGTTAAGAGTGTAGAAACCATAAAGATAACAACATCTGTATACAGGTTAATTTTATGGTTAGTACCCTGAGCTGTATTTGTGAGGTAGAACCTATTCATTCAGCAAAGGGTTCCATAACTAAAGAAAAGATGATGGGTGAGAGGAGACACCTATGCCTGGTGTCATTAGATATTGTAAACACCTTGGAGAGCATGGCTGAATTGAGTGATCTTGATGAGGGGGAAGTGTACAGGGACATAATAGCAGAGGTCAACCAGCATGCAATATCAAACTTTTGGAGCAATGCATGCAATGCTTTGAGGAAACCCCAGTGGACTCTGTCAAATGCCTTCTACGCACCCAAGCACAGTAGCAGAGAAAACATTTTTGGACAAGGTTAATCAAATGTCTGGTTCCATGTGGAACAAGTCTACTGGTGATAAAACCCACATGGTCCAGATGTACAAAAAGTGGCAACATGGTTAATAGCCTTTGAGGAATAGATTTGGTAAAAAGTTTGGTATCTGTGTTGGGCTCGGTTTACATATGAGCCACATCCGTTGCACAGCAAGGGTCCGGTGCGTGCTGGTTCACCATTTCAGGTCCAATTTTAGCCAAAATTTTGGGCTGAATTTGGACCTGAAACGGACCAAAAAAGGCACAAGTGTTTCCTGCAAAACGCATCAGACCTGCTGCGGAGATGTGTGAACCGACTCCATGGAGAGCCAGTCACAAACTCCTGCTATGCGAATTGGATACAGGGAAAATCCATATCCAATTCTCATAGGTGTGAACCCAGCCTCATGGACTGATAATGGTCTTTAGTTGCTAAGAACAGAAGGGTCTTTGTTATGCTTATGAATTTTAACTATCACAGCTTGCAACATTTTCTGGGGCACAGAAGCAAAAGATGCTACTAGATTGAAACTTAATAGTATGGTGTAGATTTGACAGTGTCTAATTAAGCAGCAGACAAGGATGGAGGGTTAGATGTTCGTAGGGAAACCTCAATAGATGGACTCAGCAGATGACTGTGAGGTGGAACTATCTTTTTGCAAATCGGACAAAGATTGGTAATAATCACTAAATGTATTTGCAATGTCTTGGGAGTTCGCCGGTGTACGCTTAGTAAAAGGATAAATATGGGGAGATAGTGTCACCTCTGAGGAGAGCTGTAATGTCAGTGAACCCACATCCCTAATGGAATGAAGAAAAAAAATTACTCAAACATGAGTGTATATCCTCTAGTAGGACTTTGATTTGGGTCACTGACAGGTAGGTGAGTATTAATATATTGAGTAGAGAAGTAGAAATGAAAAAAGAAGATATTTATTAGAGAAAAAAGATAAAAACATAGTAACTATGACATAACATAATGAGCATTAAAATGGATGCATATACATGGAGATCAGAAGAAATAACATTGACCAATTCTATTGGATAGTAACAGATAGAAAAAACCCGACGTTTCGAGGTAATAAAGGGATCAACCTCTTCTTCAGGGTTAATAAGTTTTGGTCACGACAATAATTTATATCTACAGTCAAACGAGAAAAAGGACAAGATTTAGAAGCATATATAATGCATTAAACAATTTGCTGCACTTCCAATATTGGTCCTAGATGATCATATATATGGCCAAGCATATATTGGATAATAGTATAGATACTAACCGTGTGTGCTAATACAAACATCCAAGGCATCCAAGGGGGATCAGTCGGCTGCAGACCCAGAGAGACCAGAAGAGGGACAAAGGCAGGTAGCTGGGACAAGAAAAGGAATAGGGACACGGAGGAACCTGAAGAGAAAAGAAGCAGTGGGGAGAGGTACGGCTGGGTGGATACCGTCCCCGGTGCTGGCAGGGGTCCCCCAGACGTCAGGACAGCTCCACGGCTCCGTTTGTAATACCCAATCTAATCAATGTGTATTGAATCAGAAGAATAGCTGCTAGCTGTCCATAATTACAAATCTGTGCACATTGTTTTTTGTTTTTTTATTTACCTCTTTTTTTTTTTTTTTTTTATTCTTTTTTATTCAGTTTTTAAGCATACAAATAACAACAGGCCACACTTGCGGCCAACAACCAAGGCTATAGCACAGTTGCCTCTGGACATTTACATACAAAAACAGAAGCAAAAATCAAACGTGAAATTAAATCCCCCCTCCCTCCCCCCAAAACAATAGAACTTTTGCCTAGATATATACCGTCCAAGTTGGCCTCCAAACTGAAGGAAGGCACTAGGTGACACCGCAACGGCGTTGTCCGACATCTTGGGCCGTGATGCTAAATACAGTCCAAAGTATGGCCCGGCTCCCTCTCCCTCCCCCCCCCCAGCCCCAAGAATTTCATATGAAGAAATAACCCCCCCCCCTACAAGTGACCAGTTATCCTAATGCAGAATTATCGATATTTCTCTTGTATGCCAGTCATATACATCTCCCGTTATGGCCTAGCACACCAATGTCAATAGCTATAAGTTATCTGTAATTAGTCTGATACTGTATCCACCGATGCCATCCAACCCCCCCACACCTTGTCAAATTTGGTCAGTGTCCCCCTACTCAAATAAGTGGCGCTTTATAAAATGGTACTGCCTTATTAACCAATGCTTTCCAGAATTCCAAGGTTGGGGCTGAGGAACTTTTCCTGCTTTTTGGCATAAAACATCAATAGGGTAAGAAGAGTTCTAATAGCCCTAGTAGTAGCCAGGGGCTCCACCAGATGCAGTAGCATACCTCAACCATCATGGGAATCGAAATAGAGGTGACCGACCTTATGCAGCTTGCCACAGTCTGTCAGTATGCTTTGACCTGTAGTCATTCCTAAAAGATATGCATAAAATTTGCTAGTGGCGAGGAGCACCTCCAGCAAGAGGATTGTTGATCCCCAAACATTCTAGCAAGTCTAGCTGGGGTCAGATAGATCCTGTGCAGGAATTTATAGTGAATTAGTCTGCCCCTAGTAGAGACCAGGGTCTGAATTGCAATTCCCCATACATCGTCCCAGTCATCTCTGTCTAAGCTCGAGTTTGCAGCCTCCCAAGCCTGTCTGCAAGGTTCCATCAGTTTTGTCATTTCCTGAAAAAGGTCTCTGTATAGGCTGGAAACTGGTTTAGATAAAGAGTCACTGCAAGTCAGCAGTTCTAAATCACTGGGCTCAAGGTTAAGAGGTTCTCCACCAAACTGGGATTGAAAGGCATGCCTTAATTGAATGTACCGAAAAAAATGTGTATTTGGTGGTTCATAACTTGATTTAAAAACGACAAAGGACATTAGGGTGCCATTCGTTACAATATGATTTAGTGTCTTAGTTACGTATTTCATCCACACTATCGGCTCTGGGTAGTCAAAGAAGTGTGAAAGATTGACATTCCTCCACAAGGGGAGATTTGGAGAAAATGTATCATGCCTAGAAGGCCGGAGCCTCTGAGTCACCGGACCATGCCCTAATTACAGAGCGCATGGAAGGCATCAGAGGGTAGGGGGCCCGTAAACCCCTATATACCAAGTGGGATAGAACTTCATATGAGCCCACACATGCCGCCTCCAATGACACCGCAGCATCATCTGAAGGTGTGGTCAACCAGCGGTGCACCACCGTTAATTGGCCAGCTAAAAAATATTTATGGAAATTTGGTACTGCTAGGCCTCCCTCCCCCCACGGTTGCTGTAAGATGGTCAGTTCAATGTAGGGGATTCCTCCATGCCACAGAAAGGAAGAGATCATACTATTGACTGAAAATTGTTTTTGGTATCCACACCGGAGGATTTCTAATGGTATACAGGAGTAAGGATAGAATTTTCATTTTGATTACGGTAGATGTATCTTCCCAATAAGGGAGAATGGGAGATTTTTCCAGGAATGTAATTTTTTAGAGATGATGTCTAGTAATGGGGACACGTTATGACTGATGAATCCGTCACCGAATTCGTAATTTGAAGACCCAGGTATTTCATTTGTGTTACCCATTGCAAGGGGTTACTAGGTTCTGCCTGTCTAGTTGTCATGTGGGAACACAGTGGAAGTATCTTGGATTGATTCCAGTTGACCTTGAGTCCAAAGACCCCAGTAAATCGCTTCAGTAGTGTCAGTGCAGCCTTTAGAGAAGGTCCAGTATCTCTAATGAATAGGACTAGGATGTCTGCATAAAGGGCTGTCGTTTCGGTAAGGGTGTCCACCCTAATACCCTGAATTTGAGGGGAGGAACACAGTGCAATCGCCAGAAAATTGTCAGACACCCCTCCATTTAGGCAGAGTGCGGCCACCGGCTGATCATAGAGCATTGATATCCATTTGAGGAATATGGGACCAAATCCCATGCGTTGAAGTACCTGGGTCATATATCCCCAATCAATGGAGTCAAATGCCTTTTCCAGATTGAAAAACACCAGAGCCCCTCCAGAAGATATCTCCTCATCTATTTGCGTGTGGGTGTATACTCTGCGGATATTAATGTCAGTGGCTTTCTTGGGCATAAACCCTCTCTGATGTGGTGATATCAAGTGTTCTAGAATCCTCATCAACCTATTGGTAATCATTTTGGTCAAAATTTTGAGATCCATGTTTAACAGTGCTATGGGCCTGTAGGAGTACAATGGACGATTTTTCCTCTTAAGTGGGATTTTAAAGGGTGGAAGTCTCAAAAAAAGTATAACAAAAAGTATAAAAAATTATCAGAATTTTATTGTATCAAAAATTTAAAAGAAAAACATGTGCTAGAATGGAAACAATGGATAAAAGCAACAATGGATGCCAGAATTAACAAATGATGAAAAATACAACCAGGATATACATGACAGGTCGACAGAGCTACACAAAACCCCACAAAGGCTATATCAGCAAGGAGCCAATTGACAGTGCAGGCCCAATGCGTTTCGAGGCTTTATATAAGGATTACGACCTCTTCTTCAGGGGCTAGAGGTAAGGTGTATATCTGTCATGCTATTGCAGGGTCAATACTGTATGGCATCCACCCCAGACAAGGGGGAAGGGGAGAACGGTAAGCCACCGGGGCCCAGATCCGAATATCAGCGACGCCGCCACACAACCAGGACCGCCAGCAGATCAGGACCAGACACAGAGGGCGTCACGTCCCTCAGCTGTATTTTAAATTCTCTTTATCAAAATCTCTTTATCAGCTATTGACGCAGGCTAGGATTATCTAAGCCTTGACTCCTTGGGCGGGTAAACAGCAGCTGACAGCACCCCCAGTGTGTAGGATATACTATTGGTGCATAATGAAGGGTTGATCCCTGTGCTGACTCGCACAACAGTGTTGTCTATAGTGGCTGATAGATTTTAGATACCTCGCTCCGGGGGAAAAAATGGCAGAAGAGCGTCTATATTCAGCGGCTTGAGCATATCATAGCAGCTACACTTTCAGTTCTGTGTCCTCCCAGGGTATGGAGATGGAAACAGCTGCCTTCCTCCCGATTTACGTTTCCCGGTGGAGTCCCCCAGACAGGAGAAAGGTATTTGCTGAGCAGGATGGCTTAAAATGAACCAGGATAGAGAGGGATTAGAGTCACGGATGGCAGGAGCTCAGGCTGAACACGTCTGTCTCTTCTCACATCCCGGCCACGCTGTAGATGTCAATTTGTCTGGCTGGACAACACTGGTGACAGTGGGCCAGGTGCAGATGAGTCAAGGAGACAGGGACTGAATGTGAATAATACCACAGGGTAGAGTAAGATGGCCGCCACATGTCACTGGCACCCTCACTGTGGAGTCGTTATCTGCCAGGCCAGAGCGTTGTTATCTGTGCCTAGGAGCGGGTGCCGAGGAGGTAGGAGGGCCGCAGGTGATCACCCGGGTGCATCAAGATGGCTGCTTCTTACCAGGCCAGATCCTCGATCTCCCCCTCCTGCCACTGAGTTGGAGTGTCACAATGGGAGCTGCAGGCAGCGGTCAGCCAGCTATGAGGTCCGGCAGCTGTAGCAGGACGAAACTGGGCTCAGGGTGGTCAGGGAGTTTTGTAGTACCCGCTGAGGCTGTCACTGGGTAAAGCAAGATGGCCGCTGTTCTGAGAGCTGGGCCGGAGCCGCGGTCTGTCCTACAGGCAGCTGCAGGATGAGGAAGCACCGCGATGGCAGCCCCGGGTGGTCCGGTGGCAGCAGCAGGAGGAGACTAAGCTCAGGGAGGCCAGGAGTACTTGCTGGGGTCATCGCTGGGTGAAGCAAGATGGCCACCGCTCCGGGAGTCAGGCCAGAGCTGCGGTTTGTCCCGCAGACAGCTGCAGGCTGGAGAAGTGCAGCGATGGTGGCCTTGGGCGGCGCTCCAACAAGCTGGGAGGCTTTGAGGACTGTGATGGGAGCAAGGCAGGCCTGCTGGAGTCAGAAAGCTGAGCATGGGAATCAGGATGGCAGGAGCTATTCACGCACGCTTCTGTTCAGGCCACCATCCAGCCACTTTTATTTAGCTCTTTATGTTCCCTTAGTATATTTGAAAACTCTTAAACTAAATGAATGTAAATGCTTTTCCAATATGTATTGTAGTAGCATGCCAACAGTAATATACTTGCTATGTAATCATGAAGATACTGAACTTAACCTATGATATGAGTTGTATCTTGATTTAAAGTGATTGGTAGGAATTTCTCTGACATTTTAAAGAAAGAAGAGTTGGTGTCAATTTTATGGACATCACTATATTTATATAGGTGATTAAGTAAACCTGCGTTGGGTAGAAATGAGTAGACAAAATTGATGGTCCCCCTCTGTTTAGTGATGCTTTCTAATTTGATATATATGGTTGCCTTTATAAGGCAGATGCTGTTCTTGTCTATGTGTAAATGTGTATCTTAGGGATTGATTTAATAGAACTGGAGAGTGCAAAATCCTGTGCAGCTCTGAATAAAAACCAAGCTGAAGTTAGAAGCTGATTGGCTACCATGCACAGCTGCACCAGATTTTGCACTCTCCAGTTTTAGTCAATTAACTCCTTAGACCCCATACACACTATACAACTTTTGTTGTCTGATTTCCTTTAGATTTACCAAAACCATGTAGTGCAAGGGCCTACCCAATTGCATACAAATTGAAACTCTTAAGGTTTGACCTCATATTATATGGTTTTGGTAAATCTGAAGGAAAAAAATCTATGGAAAATTGTATAGTATATATCCAGCTTTAGTGTGTTCAAAGGAAAGTCCTTTTCCCGTGAAGGAAGACTGTTGAGTCTTGTCCTCAGAAGTAAGCGTTTCTGTGTTGCATCATCCAATTAATGTACAGTTGTTCCAACCCCAGCGTCTGTGAACTTGTCACTTTTTTCAAAAGCCACGTTTCTTCACAAAAGCGCCAGTAATAGGTCCTTCGGGTGTAAAACTTACTGTATAAATGTGTTCCTGCCCTTTGAAAACTTCAGTCAAACTTCAGATCCTTTGATCTAATGAGAACCTTCAGGGCCAGGGATAGCTGACATCCTTCTGCATATAGTGGATTGTGAAGCATGGTGGGTGCAGAGTAGTTAATTATTGGGCGCCAGACACTTCTTGAATGCAAAAGAAAGTTTAACCAGGATAACTATTCCTGGTAAGTAAATTTGTGAGGAGCAATCCTGCCTAAACTCCAGGGTGCTACATAAAATTAAATAGCATATTATTTTAAAATTAGTGTTTTCAGCTTAACTAAGTAAAGTACTCAGGTGGTGAAAGACTTTCAAAATAACAAAGCAAATTCAGTTGCTTTTGATTTGCTACTGCAAGACATTCCATTAAAAATGATGGTCAAGGCTATTTTTCAACCATACTGGTTTCTGACTTTATATATGTAAAATATATTTTAAACATTTTCACTCAGTTTCTGCATTTCATTATCAGTATTCAGTTCCTGTCTTCAAAATTACATATTTATTTCATGTGTTAAGGCTTTAATCCTTAGCTTTTCTATAGCTTTATTCAATATTTTATTGAATGCATATTGCCAAGACCTGCACATTTATTATGGTATATAACTATTAGAAACAGTTTAATCTAACAGAGTCTCCCTTTCAATTGCCTTATCCTTGAGTAAGCAGCGATTAGGAAAAAAATGTGATCTTTTTTGGAATCACGTTGATTTCTGCACGAGCAGCTATTAAATTAGTCAAATGCTCAACTAGGTCACAGAACAGACAAACACAATCTACTACTAAACCAACAGCACTGGAACAAATGTACACTGTTGTTTCTTTGAATAAAACAAACAGTCAGTCCAGGCTTGGAAAAATTAATTTACAACTGGGAGAATAGCCTTTGATAGCAGTAACTTTGATATTATTTCCTGTAGCTGCTGATCAGACTTGCAAAATGGTTAGGTGAAATTAGAAATGAATACTGTCTACAAAACAGCATCAGTATATCAATATTTTTGGCATTCCTTGCAGGAACAGTTCCCTTTATTTAAGGTGACAGCAGCTAAGCTGGGGGGGGACAAAGAAGCTCAAAACAAGAATTCTCTCTCAAGCTCCACAGATGAGAGCAAGGTTTAGGTTTGGTGTACTCTTTTTTTCCCTCCAAACACAGCACAAAATTTCAGCATTTTAACTTGTATGTTCATAGATCATTTTTCTGCCCAGCTAGGCGGGAAACATGGTTTTCCACAGATGGGGGGGTCTATATAAACCCCTGTGCTGACAGACCCGCTCACAGTTGTCCTGAAGTGGCCTGGCTGAGCTCTGCTATAATACGGAGCTATTAATACTTCAGCTCGCCAAGCTGTGACAGGACATGAAGTCCCTGGTTCGGAGGGTGTTGGAAAAGGCGACGTCTGAAGGTGGCGATGAATGGCTTCAGCGGTGTCTGGCACTGGCAGAAGAGGACCCGACATCTGAAGCAGCATTGACAGAATAGCAGTCCCCACGAAAGAGGACGGAGTCAGATGAAGGGACCCGTCCAGTAACAATTACCTCAGCCCAGCGCTCCTCGGCTCGCAGGATTCAGGGGAGCATTCTAGCTGAAAGTCCGGTGTCTGAGTCAGCGTTGGAGCAGAGGGGTAGGTCCCACCCAGCAAAAAGGATGAGGATGTCTTACCAGTGGCACAGCGTGCTGGTCGGCGTGTCAAGAGGAGAAGGCGAATCTTCTCTCTATCCCCAATTTGCAGCAGTGAAGGTAGAGGGTGGGCGGGTCGTTCCCCTCAGACGTCCAACATCACTCCACCCACGTCCGAGTTACCGCCACCCACCTTTCTGGCCGCTCCGCCTACCTCGCCATCTGCCAGAGTGTCTCCGCCTAGAGTAGAGGTAACTCCGCCACCTACAGCAACACATTCCAGGCATGTGTCTCCAATCAGAGCATCGGCATCACAGGCATCTAGGCCATCCAGGCTGGATACTTTGAGGGCCCCCTCGTCGAATGCAGCACTAGCAAGGCCAGATGTCAGCAGTCTCTCATCACAGGGAGTCAACATCCCAGTAATTTGTAGTCATCTGGAGCCTGATCAGGCAGGTGAGTCTTCTCACACTGAATTGATTAACCAATTACTTCTTTCTTTAAACAAATTTAATGAGATTTTATCTGTACATCAATCACCATCTGTATCACCTTCTCCTGTTAATGTTTGGTCTTCTAATTCTATGTATAATACTAACCCTGTTTCTACATTTACTAACATTCCTGTCAGTTTGTCTACATCTGTTGCTGAGACATGCTTTAAAGAGGTTCTACCCTGTGAAATGCCTCCATTAGGATTTCACCTGTCCCTTTCTGTAAAAGAAAAAATCTGGAAAGGAGAATTTTTCGATTTATTATCCTTATTACCTATTTAAAAAAAAAAATTCACCAAATCAGAAAAAAGATCAGAGAACAACATGGATGATAATAAGAGTCGCCCGGTTTCTAGGTCTTTCTTTAACTGGTTGCAGGCTTTCTGCATTTTTTCTGCAGTAATGGGTGAAAAGCAACCAGAAAAATGTGGCAGATTTTTTCAATATTTGGAACATACACTTGAAGCTTACAAAAGCTTTGGTGGTATGGGATGGTTTAACTATGATGAATCTTTTCGTCAAAAAATTGCTATTTATCCTAATCCTAAATGGGGTAATAAAGATGTTGGGTTGTGGTTGAACCTTATTATTCCCCAAAAACCTGTTTTTTCAAAGCAGCAACCACAGTCAACATTGAACTCTAATGGTTCAGTTTCAGTGTATAAAAAATGTATATGTTACGCTTACCATGAAACTCAGTATAAATGGTTGAATTCATGTTATAGACATGAATGTTCCTTTTGTTTTGGCAACCATCCAGTATCTAAATGTTTTAAAAGATCCTCTAGTATTCAGGTCCACAGGGGTCATTCAAAAAGCCTATATGCCAGTGAGGCTGTCTGCAATGCATCCTTGGCTAATGCTATACTCGACAAGGAGAAAGCACCCCTGTTAATTGAAGATTTTTCTGTGGGTTTTAAACTTCCTATTTTCTCAGGTTTTGTCATTTGTCAAAAAATTTAAAATCAGTGTTTCTTCACACGGCTATGGTTAGCTGAAATTTCTTTAATTAATTTATCCCTAACAGAATTGCTGGTCCATTTATTTCTCCCCTGTTTATGAATTTTCGCGTCTCTCCATTGGGATTAGTCCCTAAAAAAGAGCCTAACTGTTATGATTTCATATATCACCTTTCATTCCCAGTAGGTCATTCATTGAATGATGAAATTGGTCGATTATCTGGCTTGGTTAAATGTGCTACTTTTGATGATGCTATCCATCTTATAAAAACATTTGGTCGGGGTGCATTATTAGCAAAAGCTGATACCAAGTCAGTTTTTAGATTATTGCCCTCCTTTTTGGGTTTCTAGCAAGGCTACTAAAAATATAATTTTATTGGAACTATTTTCAGTCATAGTTGCTTTAGAAATTTGGGGAAATCAATTGGCTAATAAACAAATTAATATTAATACAGATAATAAAGGTGTGCTTTTTGCTTTGAATTGTCTTTCTTCTAAATCTTTATCCATTATTAAACTTTTACATTATTTAGTTCTTTTATGTTTAAAGTTAAATATTTGGATCAAAGCGACATATGTGCCAGGTAAGCAAAATGTCATCGCCAATGCCTTATCTTGCTTCCAGATGGCGCATTTCAAACAACTGTTGCCAAATGCAGACATGGTTGGGTTCCTTTGTCCGGGTCTTCTTTGGGATCTGATCTAACTCCAGTTTTTTCAGCTAGAAAAAATTCAATCGCTCCAAAAACATGGACTGAATACTCAGTTGCATGGGAGAAATGGCTGTCTTTTAATATAGAGTTAGGTTTTTCTGTTTTTTCTCCTACTGAAAATTCCATTTTAGCTTTTCTTTGTTCACTTATGCAGTTAATTTTTTCTTTCAATCATATTAATAAGACATTAGTTGGGGTTTCTTTTTTCCTGAAGCTGCACAATTTACCAGCCTGTAATAGTTTCTTCTCTGTTAGGCAGGTAAGGTTGTTTCCAGATATGCACAGATCAATTACGTTAGATATATTATCCAAGCTGTGTTTGGTTACTTCTTGTGTTTGCATTTCAGAATATGAGGCTTTGTTATTTCATGCAGCTTTTGTTTTAATTTTCTTTGCTTCTCTCTGTATCTCTGAAATGTTACCAAAAAACAAACACAGTTTGGATAGTTTACAATTATCTGCAGTTTCCATTTTAGATGACAAGCTTCGCATTTTCATTAAGAGATCGAAAACAGACCAAACAGGTAAAGTCCGTTGGCTCAGTCTATTCGTTTGTGGCGACTCCATCCTGTACCCTCTTTTAATTTTTAATAGATACCTTTCTGTTAGACCAGTTATTGGAAGTCATTTTCTGGTTCATTTGGACTCTTCTCCTATGACACAATTTCAATTTTCTGCAGTTTTAAAACGCTGCCTTTTTCAATTAGGTCTTTCGGATTTTAAATTTTTCCCTCATTCTTTTCGCATAGGACCCACTACAGAAGCTGCTAGATTGGGTTAACCCTTTCATGACTAAGCCTATTTTTGAAATTTGGTGTTTACAAGTTAAAATTCATATTTTTTGCTAGAAAATTACTTAGAACCCCCAAACATTATATATATTTTTTTAGCAGGGAATCTAGAGAATAAAATGGAGATTGTTGCAATATTTTATATCACACAGTATTTGTGCAGCGGTGTTTTAAACGCAAATTTTTGGAAAAGGGACACTTCCACGAATTTTAAAAAATCCAAACAGTAAAGTTACCCCAATTTATTTGTATAATGTGAAAGATGATGTTACGCCGAGTAAATAGATACCAAACATGTCAGGCTTTATAATTGCACGCACTCGTGGAATGGCGACAAACTATGGTAGCTATGAATTTCCATAGGCGACGCTTTAATTTTTTTTTTTACGGTTACCAGGTTAGAGTTACAGAGGAGGTCTAGGGCTAGAATTATTGCTCTCGCTCTGACGATCGCGGCGATACCTCACATGTGTTATTTGAACACCGTTTACATATGCGTGCGCGACTTCCGTATGCGTTTTCTTCGCTGCGCGAGCTCGCGGGGACGGGGGCGCTTTAAAAAATTTTTTTTTATATTTATTTTATTTATTTTTATACTTAAAAATTGTGTTAAAAAAAATTTTTTTTTTTTACTTTTATTGCTGTCACAAGGAATGTAAACATCCCTTGTGACAGTAATAGGTGGTGACAGGTACTCTTTATGGAGGGATGGGGGTCTAAAAGACCCCCCCATCCCTCCTTTACACTTCAAAGTATTCAGATCGCTGAAAACAGCGATTCTGAATACTGTGTATTTTTTTAAATTCGGCGCCATTGGCAGCCGAATAAACGGGAAGTGACGTCATGACGTCGCTTCCGCGTTTACATTGAGAAGGCTGGAACAAAGCCACCCACGGCTTCATTCCAGCCCGCCCACAGCCGCTGGAGGCAGATGATTGGACACCGGGCCTCCCGATCGCACGGGAGGCCCGGTAAGAGCGGTGGGAGGCGGCGGGAGGGGGGGCTGTTATACCGCTCCTCCGGTATAACAGCCGAGCGGCTTTTAGCCGCATCGGTTGTTATATATGGGTAGCCGATTGCCCGCTCGAAACAACGGTCCCGGGATGATGCCTGCAGCTGCTGGCATCATCCCGGTATAACCCCCGATAGCCGAGTACGCAGATGTGCGTACGGTCGGCGGGAAGGGGTTAAGTGATGCAGTCATTATGAAGTTAGGTAGATGGGAGTCTAGTAGATTTAATATTTACATTCGTCCTAATTTATCTCTTTAATTTATAGGTGCCAAGTCTTATATTTGGATAGTTGGGCATTCATATATATATTGGGCTCACAAAAGAGCTTCACAGCGTTGCTACTGTTCCAACCTATCTTTACCTTCAGATAAATTTCACATCCTTTGGAAAGGCATTAGAGGTCTACAATGGACTGGTCTTTTCTTTCATATTTCTACTATGTTTTACTCTTGGCCCTCCCCATCTATTTTAATTCTACACCTTGGAGGTAATGATGTTGGTAAACTAAAAACTTTGGATTTAATGTTTTTAATAAAACAAGATTTGCATTTTCCAGACACATGTATTGTTTTCTCTGAAATGGTTTCTCGCTTACCTTGGTTATACTCTACAAGCAGCAGATCACTTGAAAAAATTAAAAAGAGAGTCAATCGCAGCGTTGAGAAATTCCTGCCATTGCTTGGGGGGAGTTCTCTTTCCGTCACATTGATTTGGAAGGATGATTCCCTGG
Source organism: Aquarana catesbeiana (assembly GCF_042186555.1). Taxonomy (NCBI): domain Eukaryota; kingdom Metazoa; phylum Chordata; class Amphibia; order Anura; family Ranidae; genus Aquarana; species Aquarana catesbeiana. The sequence continues at coordinate 291,186,329 of NC_133328.1, forward strand.
TTTATACAGGCAGGATGGTGTACATCTATTTGATGTCGGTTTAGACATCTTCAATTTAGGCCTTCAGAATAGCATTGAAAGGGCCGCGGTGCTGGGGTGGTGGGGACTTTGGTTTTTATGATTTTTTTTTTCTTTTTTAAGCTACTTCAGTAAGTTCTTTTGGGATACTTAAATTCACCATTAAAGTTCATTTTTGTCCCATCACATGTCACATCATAGTAGATTTTATCTTTTCTTTCCCCTTTTTATCCCTCCCTCCCATTTGTATTTCAATTTCTTTATTAATTTTTGTCTGTATCAAGACATCTCACATTTAGCGTGGTAAAAACTACCATAACATCCATATACTTATGTGATAAATAAATTTATACCCGAAGACAAACAACCCAATCCCTGCACCCTACCCGTCCAGGCCCCCACCCCCCCCCCAAATACCCCCCCCTCTACCAATCTTACTTCAGGTCACCTCTCTCTTTTCCAATATTCCCCCTCTTTGTTCCTCCTTTCCCTATGTGTATTTTATTTTATTCCTTTACTGCTATGTTCCCTATGCTCCCATGACTTTGGCGTATCTTATTGTTAGCTTATAATTAACCCATTCCCGCCATTTTTCCTCAAAGACTTCTAAACTCTCTCCATCACTAAAACTTAGATACTCTAAGTTTTGGGTCTCATTTATTTTATTGCAGCAATTCTTCATTGTAGGTCTTTTTGGTTCCTTCCAGTGTCTGGGTATGAGACTTTTAGCCGCATTTAAGAGTGGTGGTAGCAATGTTCTCATATATTGTTTAGTTGGCATTCTTATCCCATGGAATAGGCACCCCCACGGATCTTCTGGGACCACTATATTAGTTATTTCTCTAATTATTTGCCTAATCTCATCCCAATATTCTTTAATTTCTGGGCATTGCCACCGTATATGGGACATAGTCCCTATTTCTTTGCACCCTCGCCAACAATATTGCGACATTTCATTTTGGTATGTATGTACTTTATCAGGGGTGATGTACCATCTGGCCACGGTGGTATCTCCGGCCCTGTCATTTCCATTAGCGCTCTATAAATCCTTGAAATCACCCTCTTCCTTCCCTTATCTACACAAATTTTCTCTAAGGGGAGTAAATTTGCCTCGGATCTAATGGGCTGGGGCAGAGACTCTGTAAAGTGTTTCAATTGGTTGGACTGCCATTCATCTATCGATTTTCACTCCCTTTTGTTTTTTAGATCATGATAAGTGTAAATTTTTCCTTGCTCCATAATGTCTTTCAGTTGTGCATTCTCCTGTGTTACCCATTTTCCAAACAATGTCTCTTTTCCTGGTGTAAAATATTCTGTGTTTGTTAATGGTATTAGAGGTGAATTGTATTCCCATTTTTCCCTTTTATGTAGATTGTCCCATATTTTTAGTGCGTTTCTAGTGATGTTATTTTTGTCATTACTAAGCTTTCTATATCATGCAGGGATCCAAATTATTTTACCAAATTTAACTGTGCTTATTGTGCTTTCCATCCTGACCCATCTCTTTTCTTTATTTTCTTTTACCCATTCTACTATCCGTGACAGTACTATAGCATTATAATAGTTTCTAACATCTGGTGCACCCCAACCCCCTCTCGTCTTATCTTTAGTTAACTGTGTCAAACTTATTTGTGCTTTTTTCCTTCTCCAAACAAATCTTGAAAACATCTTTTGTAATGTTTTAAAAAAAAACCTCTGGGAGTGGGATCGGGAGCATCTGCATTTTATACATAATTTTAGGCAGAACAACCATTTTAAAAATATTAATTCTTCCCCCCCAGGATATTTGTCCTAATATAATTCTGTTTAACTCTGCTTTGATGTCATTCAGTTAATGGGAGGAAGTTTACTTGATATAGTCTTACACTACATTTGGTTATCTTAACTCCTAGGTACTTCAGTTCTTTTTGACCCCATACAAATGGAAAGTTTTTTTGAAATATAAGTTCTTCCTTTTTTGATATATTGAAATTTAAGGTCTCTGATTTAGCCAGGTTCATCTTGAAGTTGGAAATCTCACCATATTCTTTTAGGGCTTTCATTAAATTTGGGAGAGTTATCGTGGGGCGGGTTATATAGAACAATATGTCGTCTGCATAGGCTGCTAGTTTATGGATTTCCTCCCCTACCTTTATCCCCCTAATATCTTGGTTCTGTCTTATCCTGATTAGAAGGGGTTTCAGAGCCAGCACAAACAACAGGGGGGAAAGTGGGCACCCCCTGTCTTGTTCCATTGAACATTTCAAACGGTGCTGAGACTGTCCCATTTACCTTTACCCTTGCTGTGGGTCTGTTATATAGTGCCTTTATGCATCCGATCATTTTCACTCCCAACCCTATTTCTTCCCAAGTACCCTGCATAAGGCCCCAGTCTACCCAGCTTTCTCAGCATCAATCGACAGGAGTAGTCCTGGGGCCCCGCTGTCTTTCATCTTCTGTATTGCTAGCAAGGTTCTGGTTCCGTTGTCTCTCCCCTCCCTTCCAGGGACAAAACCAACCTGATCTGGGTGTATTATATTCTGCCTTATTATTTTCATCCTTCCAGCGAGAATTTTTGCGAATATCTTAGTATCCAGATTTAGGAGAGAAATAGGTCTATAGCTGGAACATAACGTTCCATCTCTCCCTTCTTTCGGGATGACAGCAATGGTAGCCTCTAAGGCTTCTTTACGCAAGTCCCACTTCTCCTCAATCCCATTCATATAGGAACACATTTTTGGAATTAGGATATCTTTAAATTTTTTATAATATAGTATCGTCAGGCCATCCGGTCCGGGGCTTTTCCCCGCAGGTATTTCTTTTAGGGTTTTTGTTATCTCTTCCTCTGTGATAGGGGCTTCTAGGTGACTAAGTTGGTCCTCTGAAATTTTATTTAGACTGATCCCTCTTAGATAGGCTTTTATGCTCTCCTGTTTCCGCTCGGCCTCTTCTTTAGTATCCTGCTTCTTAATGGAATATAAACTCCCATAATACTCTTGAAACGTCTTGGCGATTTCTGCTGTTTTATGTACAAATTCCCCTGTACTTGTTTGTATTTTGTCAATATAGTTAGCTGCTTTTTTTTCGCTAATACCTGTGCCAGATACTTCCCGGGCTTATTCCCACGTTGATACCTTTCTCTCTTTACGATGTTGTAGGTCGTTCGTGTTTCTTGTTCTATGAGTTCTCTCATCTCCTCCCTTTTTCGGCTAAGTTTTAATAGGGTTTCTTTATCTCTCTTATTCTTATGCAGCTGTTCTAATTTGTTAATTTCTTTACTCAGGACTATTGTATTTTCCCTAGTTCTCTTTTTCTTCTCTGACCCAGCCATTATCAAAATACCTCTTATGTAGGCCTTATGGGCCTCCCATACTGTGGTTTCTGATATACCCTCTGTGTTGTTTTCTTTGAAGAACTGCTCTAATTCTTTTTTTATTCGCTCTTCTATTGCTTTATCATGTAATAGTTCTTCATTTAATCTCCACAAATTACTTCTTTTGTGGGACTCTCCTATCTTCAGTTGTAACGTCACCGGCGCATGGTCAGAAAAAGTCATTATACCAATGTTTGTGCTAACAACAACTTCTAGTGGCCTGTGCTCTATCAAAAAGAGATCCAATCTGGAGTACATCGCATGGACAGGAGAGTGGAATGTATAGTCTCTTATTCTAGAGTGCTGTAACCTCCAAACGTCAACCAGTTGGTATTGATGCAGTATCTTTTTTAATTTGTTCCTCCATCTCATTCCAGTCTCCTGTACACGCGACGTACTGTCCTTCATAGGCTCCAACCCAAAATTGAAATCCCCACAATGGTTTTTATGAATTGATTAATTTATAGCTCGAGTTCTATGACTGAGCGAGTTTAGAGTTTGTTTTTCAATTTTGAATATAATTTATTTATTGATTGTTATTTGAATAAAGTTATTAGATTTAATTAATATACCAATAAAGGTGCCATTTTAATACCAAATTGGTTGTATCGTGTTTTTATTAATAATACATAGACGTGTGCGACCTACAATCCCATGAAAAGTGGTCTCAGTAAGGAGTCCACAAAATGAGATTGTGGCCGCCACATTTGTTTATAAAGTTTTAAATTTAATTTTTTTAAAAAAGAGCAGGCTTGTCACAAAGCAGCTAGGCTGGAAACATGTTTTTCCACAGGTGGGGGGGTCTATATAAACCCCTGTGCTGACAGACCCACTCACAGTTGTTCTGAAGCGGCTTGGCTGGGCTCGCTTTACCTCCCACCCTTGTCGATGGCACCATTATGTGGGTTTTGTCACCGTTGAATCAAGCGGGGACTTTGGTTTTTATGAATTGATTCATTTATAGCTCGAGTTCTATGACTGAGCGAGTTTACAATTTGTTTTTTTAATTTTGAATATTTTTAATACCAAATTGGTTGTATCATGTTTTAATTAATAATACATAGAAGTGTGCCACCTACAATCCCAGGTGTTTTCTGTTTTTTTGCAAATCTGAATTGTGTAGCAAATGTTTTTGTAAAGTATTATCTTTCTCCTTTAGTGTCCTTCCATGAATATCCTTCTAGTTCAGTGTTTTCCTTAACCACTTGCCAACCGCCTCATGCAGATATACTGTGATAGAATGGCACGGGCAGGCAAAATCACATACCTGTACGTGATCTGCCTCCCGCGTGCAGGGGGTCCGATCGGACCCCCCCCCCGGTGCCCGAGGCGGTCGGCTTCTGTCTGGGAGCGATGAGAGGTGAGGGGGAGGCCATCCATTTGTGGCCCCCCCCACGATCGCTCCCAGCCAATGAAATCCTTCCTCTGCTGCTGTATAGTAAACAGCAGCAGAGGAAGTGATGTCATCTCTCCTCGGCTCGGTATTTTCCGTTCTGGCGCCGAGGAGAGAAGACATATGAGTGAGTGCACAACACACACACAGTAGAACACGCCAGGCATACTTTACACCCCCCGATCACCCCCTGATCACCCCCCAATCACCCCCAGTCACACTGACACCAAGCAGTTTTTTTTTTTTTTTTTTTACTGATTACTGCATTGGTGTCAGTTTGTGACAGTTAGTGTGGTATGGCAGTTAGTGTTAGCCCCCTTTAGGTCTAGGGTACCCCCCAACCCCCCCAATAAAGTTTTAACCCCTTGATCACCCCCCGTCGCCAGTGTCACTAAGTAATCATTTTTCTGATCGCTGTATTAGTGTCACTGGTGACGCTAGTTAGGGAGGTAAATATATAGGTTCGCTGTCAGCGTTTTATAGCGTCAGGGACCCCCATATACTACCTAATATAGGTTTTAACCCCTTGATTGCGCCCTAGTTAACTCTTTAACCAGTGATCACTGTATAACTGTTACGGGTGACGCTGATTTGTTAGTTTATTTTTTATAGTGTCAGGGCACCCGCCGTTTATTACCCAATAAAGGTTTAGCCCCCTAATCGCCCAGCGGTGATATAAGTTAGGTTTTAGGGTCAGATAGGGTCTGGGTCGCCCCAGGCAGCTTCAGGTTAGCGCCAGTACCGCTAACACCCACTCACGCACCGTACACCTCCCTTAGTGGTATAGTATCTGAACGGATCAATATCTTTTCTGATCAGATCTATACTAGCGTCCCCAGGACGCAATTTTCGTTTGGGTACAGCATTGCATGACCGCGCAATTAGCAGTTAAAGCGATGCAGTGCCAAATTGTAACAAGTGCTCTGGTCAGGAAGGGGGTAAATCCTTCCGGGGCTGAAGTGGTTAAAGTGGCAGAGACTCAGGCAACTAGAATACATGTTGGCCGCTGTTCTGCTATTACCTTAGCATTAGTTATCATCATATTCAGTCTTGAATATTACACATTTCACTCCAGTTTGATCTTTGCATGATACATACTTCTAGAAAGAGTTGACACCGTTCTTTATTTCATTATTTATTGACAGTTGTATTGATTTATTGAAGGAGTGTAGTATAGTTATACTTAGCTTAATGAATGAATTGACGCTAAGTAACTTCAGCTCTTTCGCTAAACTAAATGAAAATTCATTTTGCAAGGTGAACATGCTCAACTCTTTAAATTCATCCTATAATGTCTTGTGGGTGGGGCACGTTATCTGACATCACTATGCATGCGCGCCATATGGCGCAATGTAATTAACCTTATTTCTTGCTGCTTTGTGAATACATTATGTTTATGATAACATTGAAGTAATTTAATGGGGTTATGCTATGTATGACATTTTTTTTGATAACATATACATATAACATGAGCATTCCTAGAAGTTAAGAGAAATAACCTAGGGTTGTTGGAATGATTTTTTTTCTTTTCATTTTGGATAGAGTAAGGTAGCATCATAACCCCTGTCATTTTTTTCCCATCTGTGTCCCATTGGGGAAAGTTAGCTTCACTTCCTGTCCCATAGCCAAACAGCAACTAAGAGGAAATCCTTGCAAATTAAGGGAATCTCTTGGAGCTCCCCAGGTCACTAGAATTAGTGTCCCAATTGGAAGATTTCAACCTCTTTTACTTTTTTGGGACATCCCAAAATTTGGGATTTTATTTTACTTTCACTTTCAATGATGGTAAACAGGACTAATAGAGAGGGTGAATGTATTTACAGTATCTCACAAAAGTGAGTACACCCCTCACATTTTTGTAAATATTCTATTATATCTTTTCATGTGACAACACTGAAGATATGGCACTTTGCTACAATGTAAAGTAGTGAGTGTACAGCTTGTATAACAGTGTAAATTTGCTGCCCCCTCAAAATAACTCAACACACATCCATTAATGTCTAAACCACTAGCAACAAAAGTGATTACACCACTAAGTGAAAATGTCCAAATTGAGCACAAAGTGTCAATATTTTGTGTGGCCACCATTATTTTCCAGCACTGCCTTAACCCTCTTGGGCATGGAGTTCAGCAGAGCTTCACAGGTTGCCACTGGAGTCCTCTTCCACTCCTCCATGACAACATCACGGAGCTTGTGGATGTTAGTGACCTTGCGCTCCTCAACCTTCCATTTGAGGATGTCCCACAGATGCTCAATAGGGTTTAGGTCTGGAGACATGCTTGCCCAGTTCATCACCTTTGCTCTCAGCTTTTTTAGCAAGGCAGTGGCTGTCTTTGAGGTGTGTTTGGGGTCGTTATCATGTTGGAATACTGCCCTGCGGCCCAGTCTCCGAAGGGTGGGGATCATGCTCTGCTTCAGTATGTAACAGTACATGCTGGCATTCTAGGTTCCCTCAATGAACTGTAGCTCCCCAGTGCCGGCAGCACTCATTCAGCCCCAGACTATGCCACTCCCGCCACAATGCTTGACTGTATGCAAGTTACGTACTCTATAGATAAATACCGGGGCACCGCACCATAAGACCACGCCCTTTGACAAAGTCGTAATGATGAAACGCATCTGGGCATGATCTTACGGGGACTGGAAATTATGTCATCAAGGCTGTGCGCTCCAGGACAAAGAGAGGATACTGATTGAAGCCTGATAATCTTCGGGTTCTGGTGAGTTTAAACCCCTTGGGGGTGTGTTGAGCACATGGTGGAAGAAAGGATTTTGGTGAAAGGTGCACTCATAAATTATCAGCTTTAAACTCCATCTGTCTCACATATCTATCTGTTGTAAACATTTTTTGCGTATTTGGTAGTGACCATATTCTAGCCAGTCAGTTTGTTCGTATACTGATGGGAGCGCCGTTTTGATGTTTATTTGTTACTGTCTAATAGGGATGAGCCGAACACCCCCCCCCGTTCGGTTCACACCAGAACCTGCGAATGGACCGAAAGTTTGTGCGAACTTTAGAACCCCATTAAAGTCTATGGGACTTGAACGATCAAAATCAACAGTGCTAATTTTAAAGGCTAATATGCAAGTTATTGTCCTAAAAAGGGTTTGGGGACCTGGGTCCTGCCCCAGGGGAAAAAAAGTTTTTTCAGAAGCAGTGATTTTAATTATGCTTAAAGCAAAAAAAAAGTGAAATATTCCTTTAAATATTGTACCTGGCGGATGTCTATAGTATGTAAAGTGGCGCGTGTTTCCCGTGCTTAGAACAGTCCCTGCACAAATTTACATTTTTAAAGGAATAAAAGTCATTTAAAACTGCTTGCGGCTTTAATGTAATGTCGGGTCCCGGCAATATGGATGAAAATCAGTGAGACAAACGGTATGGGTACCCCCACCCCCCCACCCCCTAGTCCATTCCCAGGACCTTTGGGTCTTGTATGGATATTAAGGGGTACCCTGCACCCAAATTAAAAAAAGGAAAGGCATGGGGCCCCCAGGCCCTATATACTCTGAACAGCAGTATACAGGCGGTGCAAACAAGACAGGGACTGTAGGTTTGTTGTTAAGTAGAATCTGTTTGTAATTTTGAACTGGTACATTTTTAAAGTGTAGCTCCAGCCAAAAAATCTATTTTAACCACTTCAGCCCTGGAAGAATTTGCCCCCTTCCTGACCAGAGCACTTTTTGCGATTCTGCACTGCATCGCTTTAACTGACAATTGCGCGGTTGTGTGACATGGCTCCAAAACAAAATTGATGTCATTTTTTTACCACAAATAGAGCTTTCTTTTGGTGGTATTGGATCACCTCTGCGGTTTTTATTTTTTGCGCTATAAACAAAAAAATAGCGACAATTTTGAAAAAAACGCATTATTTTTTACTTTTTGCTATATTAAATATTCCCAAAAAATAATTTAAATTTTTTTTCCCTCAGTTTAGGTAAGTATACGTATTCTTCTACATATTTTTGGTAAAAAAAATCGCTATAAGCGTTTATTCATTGGTTTGCGCAAAAGTTATAGCGTTTACAAAATAGGGGATAGTTTTATGGCATTTTTATTAATATTTTTTTTTTACTAGTAATGGCGGCGATCAGCGATTTTTATTGTGACTGCGACATTATGGCGGACACATCAGACATTTTTGACACATATTTGGGGCCATTGTCATTTATACAGCAATCAGTGCTATAAAAATGCACTGATTCCTGTGTAAATGACACTGGCAGTGAAGGGGTTAACCACTAGGGGGCGGGGAGGGGTTAAGTCTGTACTAGGGAGTGTTTTCTAACTGTGGGGGGATGGGCTAGCTGTGACACGTCACTGATCTCTGCTCCTGATGACAGTGAGCAGAGATCAGTGACACTGTCACTAGGCAGAACGGGGAGATGCTCGTTTACATCAGCCTCTCCCCGTTCATCATCTCCGTGAGGCGATCGCGGGTATCCCCGCGGCGATCGAGTCCACGGGACCCGCAACCCAACTCGTGGAGCTCCCAGCCAGCGTGCGCCGCTGGCAGCGTGCACGCAATGGCACGGCGGGGAATTAAATGGGACTTACAGGTACGCCCATTTGCCCAGCCGTGCCATTCTGCCGATGTACATCGGTGTGCGCCGGTCGGAAAGTGGTTAAGCTTTTTGGAAAACATAGGGAAGGGTTATCACCCCTGTAACATTTGTTTTGCTGTCTGTGCACCTCTTCAGAAGATTTCACCTCACTTTCTGTCCCAATGACAATTTTTTTTTTGAAAATTTGGGGGTTTTAGTGAAACAAGGATTGGTGCTAAAGCATCAGTGAAGAGGAGACACGTTTTTCCCATATTAACTCTTACAGGAGAGAATTTCCCTTCCTAGGGGTAGATTTCATCTCACTTCCTGTTATCTCCTTCCGTTTGCAAGTAGGAGTTGTTTGTAAGTTGGATGTTTGAAAGTAGGGGCCTGCCCTATATACTCTGCAGAAATTGGGGCCTTAGGTGTTGGTGTTGCCAACACTGTAAGCCCTCACAGCTACTCTTGGTGGGTGCAGGAACGGGCCGTGCTGTGAAATATTAGATCAAGAATTGTAATTACATGCCATTGTTGAACAGTGGTAGAAAAATTGGGCCTTTGGTGGTGGTGGTGCTGGTGCCACAACACTGTAAGTCCTCACACTTACTCTTGGAGGGCGCTGGAACGGACCCTGCTGTGAAATATTATATCAAGAATTGTAATTACATGCACCTGTTGAACAGGGGCAGAAAAATTGGGCCTTTGGTGGTGGTGGTGGTGGTGTTGCCACAACACTGTAAGCCCGCACAGTTAATCTTGGTGGGTGCAGGAATGGTCCCTGCTGTGAAATATTAGCTCAAGAATTGTAATTACATGTCCCTGTTGAACAGGGGCAGAAAAATTGGGCCTTGGGCACTGGTGCTGGTGCCACAACACTGCAACCCCTCACAAATACTCTAGTTGGAGTGCAGGAATGAGCCTTGCTGCAAAGTATTGCATCAAAAATTGTAATTATACGCCCCTGTTAAACAAAGCCTGAAAAATTGGGCCTTGGGCATTGGTGCTGGTGCCACAACACTGCAACCTCTCACAGATACTCTAGTTGGAACGCAGGAATGAGCCCTGCTGCAAAGTATTGCATCAAAAATTTTAATTACACGCCCCTGGTAAACAGGGGCAGAAAAGTTGGGCCTTGGCCACTGGTGGCGGTGCCCAGAACCAAAAATGTTCTTACAAGCTATCAGCATGAAAATTAAGGAGGAAGGGGATAGTGACTCAGCATAACAGGAAAGTCACTCAGAATCAGCATAGGCAGTCTTGAAGGGATCTCACATTAAAAAAAAATCAATCAGTTACATCAGCATCAGGTGCTTGGTAGCTGGTGATCCAAGACTGATTCATTTTTATGAAGGTCAGCCGATCGACCGATTCGGTGGACAGGCGCACCCTATGATTGGTTACAAAGCCTCCAGCAGCACTGAATGTGCGTTCCAAAAGAACGCTGGATGCAGGACAGGCCAGTAGCTCAATTGCATACTGTGCAAGCTCTGACCCGTGATCCATCCTCAAGACCCAGTAACCTAGAGGATTTTCGGTGGGAAAAGTGTCCAAGTCTGATCTTGCCCCTAGGTAATCCTGCACCATGTGAATCAGACGCTGGCGATGGTTGCTGGAACCGATCAAACCTTGGGGCCGCTGACTAAAAAATTGTCTGAACGCACCGGTCAGACGGCCACCTTCTCCACCATTCCTTCTGCAACTGACCGAAGCCTCAGCAACACGTTGTCCAGGAGGACCAGGAAATTGTTACCTCCCAGGCTCTGGAAACGCGTTGCACAAACCTTTCTGCAAGGCCTCCCGAAGATGTTTCATCCTCTGCTCCCTCTGCGACGGCAAGATAAGGTCTGCAACCTTACCCTTGTAACCTGGATCAAGGAGGGTTGCCAGCCAGTAATCATCCCTCCCCTTGATACCAAGAATACGAGGATCCTTCCGCAGGCTTTGCAGGATCAGGGGGGCCATGCAGCGTAGGTTTGCTGAGGCATTCGGTCCAGAGTCCTCTGGTTCACTAAGGATGATATGATCCGCAGCCACCTCCTCCCAGCCACATACAAGTCCATGGGTTTCTTCGGAATGTAAATGGTCCCTTGAAGACTGCTGCTGATGCTGAGTGCCAGGCTCCACCTCCATGCTGACACAATCCTCCTCCTCCTCCTTCACGTCCTCTTTCTGTGTGATCGGCGGGCACACAGGAACACTGTCTGGATAAATGGGGCCTTGAGAGGTAAGGAAGTTCTCCTCTTCCTCCCTCTGTTCTGCCTCAAGTGCCCTGTCCATTATTCCACACAGCATGTGCTCCAACAGGTGGACAAGAGGGACAGTGTCACTGATGCATGCACTGTGACTGCTCACCATCCTCGTGGCCTCCTCAAATGGTGACAGGACAGTGCATGCATCCCTGATCATAGCCCACTGGTGTGGGGAAAAAACCAAGGTCCCCTGACCCTGTCCTGGTGCCATAGTTGCATAGGTACTCATTGATGGCCCTCTGCTGCGTGTGCACCTGCTGCAGCATGGCCAACGTTGAGTTCCACATGGTGGGCATATCACAAATTAGGCAGTTCTTGGGCAGGTTAAATTCCTTTTGGAGGTCAGCCAGCCGAGCACTGGCATTATATGAACTGCGGAAATGCACACAGACTTTCCTGGCCTGCCTCAGGACATCCTGTAAGGCCGGGTACCTGCCCAAGAACCACTGCACCACCAAGTTAAGGACGTGAGCCAAACAGGGCACATGGGTCAGTTGTCCCTGTCGGAGGGTGGAGAGGAGGTTGGTGCCATTGTCGCAAACCACCATACCTGCCTTAAGCTAGTATGGTGTCAACCACCTCTGAACCTGTCCCTGCAGAGAATCTGCAGAGGGCAGAGTGCAGAGGGCACATAATCTCTGCCCCAGTGTGGCTCCTGTCCCCCAAGCACACCAGCTCAAGCACCGCATGGTAGGTTGACGCATGTCTGGTCAAGCATGTGGTGCCCAAGCGGGTGATGTTTTGGCCACACGAGATACGCTTGAGACATATGTTGCAAATAGCTGCGGTGGGATCTGGTGCACTTGTCTCAAAAAAGGCCCACACCAAAGTACTTTTGGAATAACGCGCAGAGACAGCAGTGCCCTGCACATGCGGAGCTCTGCGGTGTGATGCAGTCAGTGTGCTGCCCTTAAGCTGGCCCCTGGAGGGCATCCTGCCTCGTTGGAGATGTGCCTCCTCCTCCTCTCTCCTATCAGGCACCCACGTGGAGTCAGTTACCTCATCATCCCCTCCCTCCTCATCACTGGAGCAAACCTGGCAGTATGCTGCAGCTGGGGGAACATGACTGCCAGATTGCTGTCCTTCTTGGGCACCCCCTCTCTCTGGGCTCATGTTACTGCCTTCCTCTAGCTGGATACCATCATCGGAGCCTTCAAAACACTGGGCATCCGCCTGGAGCATGTACTCAACACTGTGGTCAAACAGTTCGGGGGACTCCTCAGGAGGACATGGTGGGGCTAGGGAAGGAGTGACTGATGCCATTGAGCCGAGGAAAGAAGCCGCGTTGACAGCTGCTTTGCCAGACAAAGTACCCTGAGCCTGGGTGAGAGAGGATGAGAAGGATGAGGACGGCTTGGTCATCCACTCTACTAAGTCTTCCGCATGTTGCAGCTCAACACGGCCAGCCGCCGAAAAAAAGGCATCTTCCATTCTATTACTAGAGTAGGACCCATTAATTTGGGGTACTTTGTCACAGTAAGTGGGCTTAGCACTATATGACCATATAGTGTGACCAAACCCCCGTATTTTTTGAATATGTTTAGGTGTTTTTAACTAGCCTTGCAGGAAATGTCATTCTTGAATGTGCGCGCTGTAATATATTTTGTACTGTTTGTAGGTCTTATAGCAGCACCATCTTGAATTTAAACTCATTATAGGGTGTGCCCCCCAAATATGTTTTTGTATATTGTAAAAGACCTTGACCAGTTTTTTTGGGCTGGAGCACCCCTTCCCATCCTCATTACCTCTTATTTAGTGGCCACCAGTGCATAGGATGTATCCCCTTCAGTTCTCCCACATTCAGTTCAGCTCCCATGGTTGAGACATGGAGAAAGTGCAGAGAAGGGCAACCAAACTGATAAGAGGCATGGAGGAGCTCAGCTATGAGGAAAGATTGCTTTAAGAAAGGCCTTGATACTTTCCTAAATGTACATAATATAACTGGGTACTAGCATGTATAGGTAAAGTTGATCCATGGAAAATCCAATTGCCTCTTGGGGGATCAGGAAGGAATTTTTTTCCCCTGCTGTAGCTAATTGGAGCATGCTCTGCTGGGTTTTTTTGCCTTCGCCCGGATCAACTGTGGGTATAGAGTTGGGTATATTGGTTTGTACGATATTTTTGGGTTTTTTTATGGTTGAGCTGGATGGACTTGTGTCTTTTCTCAGCCTGACTAACTATGTATCAGAAGAACACCACCAATTTTCTTCAGGTAGCTTTAGGTTCACACTGTGCAGAGGACGCACTACACTAACTTGTAAATACTGCAGCTGCCTGCGGTACTAATAGGATCATAAGAACACCACCAATTGTCTTCAGGTAGCTTTAGGTGCACAATGTGCAGAGGACGCAGTATACTAACTGTAAATACTGCAGCTGCCTGCCTGTAGTACTAATAGGATCAGAAGAACACCACCAATTTTCTTCAGGTAGCTTTAGGTGCACACTGTGCAGAGGACGCACTACACTAACTGTAAATACTGTAGCTAATAGGAATAATAGGATCAGAAGAACACCAGCAAATTTCTTCAGGTAGCTGTAAATACTGCAAAAACATATATATATACATATATATATATATATACATACATATATATATATATATATATATATAGATAGATATATAGATATATATATCTATATATCTATCTATATATATATATATATATATACACACACAACACCTAGGATGCATATATATATATATATATATACACAATACACTGTAAGTGCAGCTAACTGACTCGCCTGCCTACTCTGTCTAACTTAAATCAAATGACACTGTCTCTCTGTCTATCTCTCCTCCGCCGCCGCCGCAACACACTACACAAGGCCGCCACGCAGGCGGCCTTATATAGTGTGGGGCATGTACTAAACTCCCTGAGCCATAATTGGCCAAAGCCACCCTGGCTTTGGCCAATTACGGCTCTCTGTACAGACGGCGCTGTGATTGGCCAAGCATGCGGGTCATAGTGCATGCTTGGCCAATCATCAGCCAGCAATGCACTGCAATGCCGCAGTGAATTATGGACCATGACGCGCCACTCGAATTTGGGGCGAACGGCCCATAACGTTCGAAATTCGTTGAACATGCGATGTTCAATTTGAACATGGGTTCAACTCAAACTCGAAGCTCATCCCTACTGTCTAACAGTTTCGGGTTTCACATCTATTGTCTATATGTATGCAAGACACACTTGCTTTGTACGCCTCACCTGGTTGCCGCCACACATGCTTGACACCATCTGAACCAAATAAGTTTATCTTGGTCTCATCAGACCACAGGACATGGTTCCAGTAATCCATGTCCTTGGTCTGCTTGTCTACAGCAAACTGCGGGCTTTCTTGTACATCATCTTTAGAAGAGGTTTTCTTCTGGGAAGACAGCCATGCAGACCAATTTGATGCAGTGTTCGGCGTATGGTCTGAGCACTGACAGGCAGACCCCCCACCCCTTCAACCTCTGCAGCAATGCTGGCAGCACTCATACTTCTATTCCTCAAAGACAACCTCCTAGATATGACGCTGAGCATGTGCATTCAACTTTTTTGGTTGACCATGGCAAGGCCTGTTCTGAGTGGAACTTATCCTGTTAAACTGCTGTATGGTCTTGGTCACCATGCTGCGGCTCAGTTTCAGGGTCTTGGCAATCTTCTTATAGCCTAGGCCATCTTTATGTAGAGCAACAGTTCTTTTTTTCAGATCCACAGAGAGTTCTTTGCCATGAGGTGCCATATTGAACTTCCAGTGACCAGTATGAGAACGTATGAGAGATAACACCGAATTTAACATACCTGCTCCCCATTCACACCTGAGACCTTGTAACACTAACAAGTCACATGACACCGCAGAGGAAAAATGGCTAATTGGGCCCAATTTGGACATTTTCACTTAGGGGTGTACTCACTTTTGTTGCCAGCGGTTTAGACATCAATGGCTGTGTGTTGAGTTATTTTGAGGGGACATCAAATTTACACTGTTATACAAGCTGTACACTCACTACTTTACATTGTAGCAAAGAGTCATTTCTTCAGTGTTTTCACATGAAAAGATATAATAAAATATTTACAAAAATGTGAGGGTGTACTCACTTTTGTAAGATACTGTATGTATATATGTTTGAAGTATCTGTTTGTGGATACTGGTGGAAGCAGCTATCTTGACCATGATATTGGTTACACATTTTTTAAGTTAAAACATGAAGGCAACTATGACCTGGCACAGCCAAATGGTGGGCCTCGATCCCTATTGTGAGTTGCAGGACAGAAAAGAAGCTTGGGACTTTAAATGAGGCCCGTCATATCATATACAATGAAAATAAGTACATACATGTGTGTGTGTGTGTGTGTGCGTGTGTGTGTGTGTGCGTGTGTGTGTGTGTGTGTGTGTGTGTGTATGTATATATATATATATATGGCTTTTTTTGAGGGGGAACTTGGTGGAACCCTTTGGTGCCTGCTCACCACAATCACTTGTAAACACAGACGTCTGTGTACAAGTGACAGCTCTGCACTCTGTATGTAATGCAATCCTGGTATTTAATGCCCCTTTAAGGCCCTCCTACTGTTTTCGTGAAATTTGACTGAACACCCACTATTTGATGTGATTTGGAAGGTGTGTGTAGGGGGAGCGGTTTTGTGGGGCCGTGGTTAAGTTCCAGCACCTATTATTTGAGAAAAAAAGCCATATATATATATATATATATATATATATATATATATATATATATAAATAGATTAAATTATTTATTTATTACAATCTAAAATTCATTCACAACTCTTGAACAAAACATAGTATCAAATAATTTGGTAGTCACATGACTTACACTAGACTTATACTGCTCATAGCATAGGATACAATGATTGAGTTGACATAATAGACATGAACAATAAAATTAATACATGGAGAATATATGCATATACACATAATAAACCAGATGTATCTTGGTATTAAATAGCACTCGACGCGTTTCATGGCATTACAGCCACTCATCGGGAGTGAAATAGGATAATATACTGTAAAGAAATAACGATTATTAATAGTGCCCTTCTGAACAAGAAATTTTAACAAAAAATGGTAACAGGTCAAAACCTTACAACTCTGTCCCATGGCTGGATCCAACCTCTGCATGGAGGTTGGTGGGAATCTCCGATATAGTGTCCCACCCGGGGTTGAGATGGGAAGGCACGCCAAGGACCTGGGAAGGCAGCCAGAGGAAGCCCGAATGACCACCGCACAATCCAAGTGTAATGTTGTGTGCAATTATCGTGCATTGTGTACTACAGAGGAGGAAAAAAAAATAATGTTAATTAAATGAATGAGAAATGAACTGTTCCCACAAGGGGACTACGTATAGAGTGATAATAGGTGTAGGTGTACACACTAAGCATTTTTTACTGCATTAGCACAGTGTTAGCTAGAGTTTAGTACTAGATTAATAAACACACTGTGTTTATTTGCAGCATTTTTGAGTTTTATGTGTCTCTATAAACCTAAGAGCCTCTGAATGTTTTTGACTGGGTTATTGTCCACAGAGATGAGAAAAATTGATAACCCTTGCTTTGCTTGAACCTGCAATATTCTGAAAAATCTGCAACATTAGGGAGCACAAGGTCAGAACAAACTAAAGAGGAAGGCAATGCTGGAGAAACATTTGGAATTGGTGAAGCCTTTGTACCCCAGGGCAGACATCAATTATTTGCCTGTCAAAATTGTTAACCTGAGGAGTCAATTTAATAGGGAGCACAATGCGGTCCAGGACTCTGAGAGATCGGGAGCAGCAGCAGATGACATATATGTCCCAAGGCTGTGGTCTTACAGCAGCCTGCGTTTTTTGCCAGACCACACCAAACCCAGGTCATCACTCTCAACACTTCCTTCCACGCTTCCTTCCATGCTGCTGTGGTGGGTGGGGTGGCTGTGGTTTTGGGGGTGTTGTTGGAGGTGGTGGAGGAGCATGGTCCAACTCACAGAGGTGTGTTTGAGGTGTGAGTTTGCCCCTCGTCCACTTGTTTAGGGCCTTGAGAATAATCTTCTTGCACATAGTGCGTTGGGCCTCCTCCATCTTTTCTAATTTGCTGGCAGTGATGCTGGACCCATCCAATCTAAACAATCTACGCCCCATCTTCTTGCTCCCTTTTAATCCAAACTCCTTGAACATCTGGTCTACAACTGACTGAGCGACCACCTTGCTGATAATAGCCTTTTTGATGCCCTTCCCCAACACTCCACAGAAACTGCTCTCTTAAAACTAACGATCTACTAACTGCCAAACCAATGGACACTATTCTGTACTCCTACTCCTGGACCTCTTTGCTGCTTTTGGTACAGTTGACCACCCCCTTCTCCTCAAAAAACTCCACGCCTTTGGTCTCCGTGACTGAACTCTTCTCTGGTTCTCTTCCTACTTATCCAACCGCACCTTCAGCGTTACTTACAATTCTACTTCCTCCTCTCCTCTTCCTTTCTCTGTTGGGGTTCCCCAAGGTTCTGTTGTTGGAGCTCTCCTATTTTCAATCTACACCTCCTCCCTGGTCAGCTGATAGCCTTCCATGGCTTCCAATACCATCTCTACACTGACGACACTCAAATGTATTTCTCTACCCCTCAGCCCACTCCTTCAGTCTACTCACGTATCACTAATTTACTATCAGATATATCAGTCTGGATGTCACACCACTTCCTCAAACTTAATCTTAAACAAAACATCTTTACATGGGCAGACCGCCATTCTTCCTCTCCAGTAAAAAATCGTTGGGGTCCCGACGGCCGTCGCGGCTGCCAGACCCACTGATTGGCTCCCGCTGTGTCCAATTACAGCAGAAGCAGGTCACCCGCAGCACGCACACCCCAGACCCTGTAGAGGAAACAAGGTACAGGTACGTTGTTTCGAACAGCCAGGCCGCCCTTTTGCAGTAAATGTTAATATAAGCGATTAATATTGATGTTGATATTTCTTTTAATACTTTAATATTATTTTTGTAAGTAATGGCTTATGATATTCCAGATATTATGACAATTGTATGAACTTTATTTACTTATGTAATATACAGTACTTCATATACGCATCATGTGTACTAGTATCGCCCTGATACTAATGAGTATATATTATAATATACTATGAGTATATTATTTTATAATTAGTATAGCAAGTATTTTTAATATTGCATATTTTTATGATTTTGTCTAGTGTTTTTATTTCCAATCCTGATGAAGGGTGCCTTATGGAGCCCCTTAAACTCATTAGCTTTTTAACTGAAAGCCAAATAATAAATTATCTGGATCTAAATACTAGTCTGAAGTAGTACAGTATTTTACAGTGTCCTTGTTTGAGTATCTGGTCCCATCCACTTCCTCTCTATTTGACAAGTGGCAAGCAGAAAAGTAAGTTAGGGGTCATTATACAGTATTAATTTCATTAGTGCTGAATCAGGGTTGCCATCATCCCTGTAATTTATCAAAAAGCCAGCAGCAAATCTCTGAACTGGGACTTTCTTAAAGGCAACCAACATAACAATTATATATTGTAAAATAGGGTTTTATTGAATTATCACAAAAACTCCTACATGGGACAGATTTAAAAACAACATTGTACATACAGAAATTGTTGCATAGAAAACATATGTAAAGTGGTGATACCCAAACTTGTCATTAGCTGTATGATTGTACTACAGCAGTATCACAGAATGGGCACTGTATCCAACGACGTTTCAATTATCTTCTTCTGGGATGTAAATCACCACTCTGAAATCAGAAAATTCTACCATAATACAAAATCTTTTTATACAATAACATGTATTACATTGCATCAATATATATCTATATACTCACAAACATTGAAAAATATGTCAGATTTTTTGCAAAACTCCACAACTTCCCATTCAAGGGTGCCCATGGGAAGATATACCACAAGACCACACAAACCAGTATGTATTGGAATTTGGGTGATTTTCCCCCATATATGTCAGGTTGTGTATTGGAACAAACAGAAGGGGAGGATGATCTCTCCAAAAAGACACTGTGAACTGAAGACATGCGGAAAATTATTTTAAAAAATGCAAAAAAATTTAAAAAATGCAAAAAAAATTTAAAAAATACAAAATTCTCAACTACACAACAGGAAAAACAAACTCCTACCTTCAACAGTGACCATAAAAGAGCTCTTTGGATGTGTCTCCAAACAACCCACATATGCACCTGTGCCTCATCTCCCATCAATGAGAACAAAGAGGGCCAAGATCATTGGCCGCCTGTGGTCCCAGGCATTCTCCTTCCATTGCGCATGCACCAGACGTGCCTGCACTCTGTGCTGACATCACTCCCTCCGCTCAGTACACCCGGAAGTGATGTCACCTCGGACACATACACCCGGAAGCGTATATCACACTCCCCAGTGCAAAGAGCAGTGGGAAAATTATAGATGCCTCACTGGAGTCACCACCGACACAATTAGGCTCCCATAAAGTGTCCAAAGGACACCCACTGGATACCAAATCTCTGAAATTGGAATCAAAACGTTGTTGGATACAGTGTCCATTCTATGATACTGCTGTAGTACAATCATTCAGCTAATCTTAAGTTTGGGTATCACCACTTTAAATATGTTTTCTATGCAACAATTTCTGTATGTACAATGTTGTTTTTAAATTTGTCCCATGTGGGAGTTTTTATGATAATTCAATAAAACCATATTTTACAATATATAATTGTTATGTTGGTTGCCTTTAAGAAAGTCCCAATTCAGAGATTTGCTGCTTTTTGATAAATGACAGGGATGATGGCAACCCTGATTCAGAACTGATGGAATCAATACTGTATAATTACGCACAAGGTAGATAATACACCTAAATCTCAAAAGTTTTTCATACAGTGCTATATCAATCCAACCTAATTTCATAGTTTCATAGTAATATTTTAATTGTTTTTGAGTTAATTATATTGTGTGGATTGGAATTAACTATGGGGGATTTACAGGGTAAGGAGTGGGAGGATCTCATGCTGGGTTACAAGTAAGACTTTAGGAAAAAGAAACAAAGTTGGAGCTCTCCTCCTTATTTTTTAATTAACGGAAAGTCCTAGAAGGGAAACCGGCTTTATTTTGGCACATAGATACCGTTGAGAGATATGTAAGTAAAGAAATCAATCCTATAGGCCTTAGGGTTCAAATCTTTCCCACACTAGAAAACATCAGTGAGATAGGGAAAAAGAATGGAAAAAAAACTTAAAGGATTGCTCAAAGAATATGGTGCTTTTTTTGATTGAACAATACAAACAACAAATGATTTCTTTAGACAAAGATTTAAGTTTAATCTATGAACAATAAGATCCCTTAAAGAAAAATTATATATATATATATATATATATATATATATATATATATATATATATATATATATATTGATCTGGAGTAAAAACTCAAACAGCATTTAGATATATATAATAAACAAATACTTCAAAAGAAGGATAAAATTATTTTGTAGGAACAAAATGGCATTCTCAGAAGGTAGGGCCTAAAGATGGCACAATGGGACAAGGACTAGAAAGAGGGGACAACAAGTAGCAAAGAAGGCAAACAATGATAACTATATACCTAATTCTCCATCTTCATCCTCCTCTGTATCCTCTCAGGCAAATGAGGACCCTAAAAAAAGAAAAGGTCCTTCCTTTAGAATTTCACAGGTATGATTCAACAAGTTAATAAAAAGCGCACAATTAATTCACAGGATTCAGACAAATCCACAGGAGGTAACGGGGATGGGGTTCGATCTGGTAACATGAGTAACAAACAACAAAACGCAACCGCAGTCATTAACCACTTACAGACCGGAAGATTTGGCTGCTTCATGACCAGGCCATTTTTTTGCAATACAGCGCTGCGTCGATTTAACAATTGCGCGGTCATGCAACGCTGTACCCAAACAAAATTGATGTCCCTTTTTCCCACAAATAGAGCTTTCTTTTGGTGGTATTTGTTTACCTCTGTGGTTTTTATTTTTTGTGCTATAAACAAGAGCAACAATTTAAAAAAAAAAACAATATTTTTTACTTTTTGCTATAATAAATATCCCCAAAAATGTTTTTAAAAAACAAATTTCTTCCGAAATTTAGGCCAATATATTTTCTTCTACATATTTTTGGTAAAAAAATCGCAATAAGCGTATATTGATTGGTTGGCGCAAATGTTATAGCCTCTACAAACAATGGGAAAGATGTATGGCATTTTTTTTTTTTACTAATAATGGCAGTGATCTGCGATTTTTAGTGGTACTGCGACATTGCGGTGCACAGTTTTGACACATTTTTGAGATCACTGACATTTATGCACATTTGTAAATGGCACTGGCAGGGAAGGGGTTAACACTAAGGGGTGATCAAGGGGCTAAATGTGTGTTCCCTGGGTGTGTTCTAACTGTTGGGGGATAGGAGTGACTAGAGGAAGAGACATATCCTTTGTTCCTACTTAGTAGGAACAAAGGATATGTCTCTTCTTTCCTGACAGAACAGGGATTTGTGTTTACACACACAAATCTCTGTTCTTTCTCTCGTGCACGCAATCGCGTGTGGCCAGCGGCGATCGTGCCCACCAGCTACGTGCATCGAGTTCCCCGCTGTGCAGCGGGCGCACGCCTGCTATCACCCTAAAAGGTACAGACGTACTCGTATGGCGATTCATGGGAATGAACCAATTTGCTAACGTATATAGGCGTGAGCCGGTCAGCAAGTGGTTAAAAAAGTCACAAAAAAATTAGAGCAGCACACACAAATGCTGCACAAGCAATAGTGGTGCTATCTCCTAAACACCTAAAGATGATTTTTTTTTTAGATGAAAACAACATCTCACCCAACACCAACAAAGGGATCTCACAATACATGATAAAGAACATACCCAATGAGGATTAAATGTAATGAATTTATCTTCTATAAATTTTCTGAAGAATAATCCAGAGTATTATCTCTTGGATTATCCTTCTCCCCTAGTCAAATAACTGACACATTTGGGGTCATAAAAGACCTCAATTTATTTGCAAGAAAATTATTACTAAAAAATCTGTATGACAAAGGGAAGACGGAGGAGGATGAGGATTGGTCACAATACTCCACTGCGGAGTTTAAAGCCCTTAGGGACTTAACTCTTTTATCTGAGGAAAGTTACTCAGTGAACCTGATTGACTAAATAGATTTAAAGAAACTTTTAGAAGAACCCCTATCTATCGGACAAAACTCCAAAGAATGAATACCTAAAAAAATCTCAAATATTCCCTCCCATAAACAAGAATCCCACCTTAGCCCTTTTTCTAAGACAAACCACGAAAGAGATTGAAGCATTAAATGCCATAGGAAGGAGCAAAACCTTTCCAAAGTAGAATTTAAAGCCCTCCAAATTTTAAAGCAAAATGCCACAATCACTATTAAACCTTCTGACAAAGGAAGTAACGTGGTTGTGATGGATAATGTTTTTTAATGAAGCAACGAGTAATAAAATACTTCAAGATAAAGATTGTTGCTGTCCAATTTCCATCACAATGCTAGAGAGATTCAAACAAGAATTGTATTGTTTGCGTGATGGAGCAGTAAGAAGTGGAGCAATCTCTAATGAAACATGGGAATGTATTAGGACAAAACATCCGAGAATTCTGACCCTATATCGCTCCATAAAATTCACAAAAATGCCACTAATCCACCAGGGAGCCAAATTATTTCAGGCAATGGCTCAATCTCCGAAAGTGCAAGTCAGTTGATAGATAAGCACCTAAGACCCCATGTTGTTAGTCTGGCCTCGTACGTAAAGTATACATTGCATTTTTTTACAAATAGTCAAAATTGTAATTATTCCAGAGAGTGCATACCCAATTACGATGGATGTGGAATCATTGTATAACAATATTCCCCATGCAAAAGGCTTGGAAGTGATCAAACATGTATTACCTCAGCAGAACTCATTTGAATGGAAGTTCAATGAGTTCATTATAGCAATGTTGAGATATATTTTGTACCACAATGTTTTTCAATTCCAAGACTCCCACTACCTCCAGGTGCAGGGTGTGGCTATGGGTACGAGTTGCGCCCCCTCATATGCCAACCTGTACCTGGCAGAGTAGGAGTGGGAATTTCTATCGGAGGAAGGTTTCGCAATGTACACTAGCCAGATAATGATCTGGCATAGATAAATTGACAATATATTCCTTGTATGGGATGGACCCCTGCCCCAACTGATACAGTGTTTGGAGTTGATGAATAGAAACAACTTCAATCTATTTTTCACTATGAATTTTGATTTACATGAGGTAAATTTCCTGGATGTCACTATAAACAAAAAAGATAAAGGCCAATTAATAACCCAACTCCACGGAAAAGACACTGCAGCGAATACAATTTTGCACTCCAATAGTTTTCATCCAACTTCTCTTAAGAAATCAACACCTTATAGCCAGTATCTTCGTATAAAAAGGAATTGCTCAAGTAAATTAGATTTCCAAAAAGGGGCAGATAGGCTAACAGAGAAACTTTTGGAAAGAGGCTCGAAAACTACACTTAAAAAAGCCTTTAATGGAGCAAATAAACAAACAAGAGAAGATCTTATTTTCAAAAAGTGTAAAAAAACAACTATAAACAATACAACTAGACTCATTCTTAAGTTCTCAGATGAACACGAGGACATCCGTAGAATTGTTGGTACAAAAAATTGCTCAATACTAACAGATGATCCCAATATCAGGAAATATATTACTCCCAATCCCTCAATAGCATATAGAAGGGCGAAGTTGATCAAAGAGCAACTAATCCAAAGTGAGTATAGGGGGGCAAGAGGGATGATCCATGCCGCGATTTGGGTACATTCCCTTGTGGCAATTGTTCCTATTGTCCCTACATTAAGAAACAAAGAGGGTTTAAATTGCCTAATGGAGAAATGTTTAGGCCGAAGCACTTTGTAAATTGTAACACAAGGGGAGTTGTTTATTTGATTCAATGTAAATGCGGTTCCTTTTATGTAGGGAAGACTAAACAGCATTGGTGGGAAAGAATGTCCAAACATGTGCAAAGTATGCAGGTGGGCCATTTACATTTACCTGTAGGACGACACATAGTATGGACACAGAATTACAAAATGCCACAGGTGAAGTTTGTGGCATTAGACAGAGTACATGTACCACAAAGAGGAGGAGATTGGAACAAAAATTTGTTGCAGCTCGAAATGCGTTGGATTAATTGCTTAAAAGAAACCATTCCTCCGGGCATGAATGAAAAAGAGTTTTAGACCCTTCTTGGAGTGCTTCAGCTCAGGCAAAATGGATTAGACAACTAAGTGTAGATGAGGTCCTTGGAGCTGTAGAGAATGATTGTAACCACAGGGGGATGTGGACCATTTTTTGCTTATGTACTTTCCCTCTGCTTCAATGACAGTCCCAAATATTCTCCTCTGCTGGGATCAATTCCCCCTGATATTACATAGATGGGATAGATTTGATCTGGATCAGAGGATTAATGAGAGATTAAACCTCCCTTTTTTCCTTTTTTACTTGTTAACAACACTTTTTATCATTGGCTGATAACCTAAGAGTGTCAGCCCTATGAAAGGTAGGAACAATCACTAATATCTTACCCTTTCCCTTATTTAAGGGATGGAGAATAATAGTTGATAAATACGGTTGGATTTATTATTATTTGTTTGTAATAAAATATATATTTTTTAATTAAATCTCACGTGTGTTGTTAGTCTTTTTTCTTGTGTGTAACCGGAATTTTCCACTAGGTGGCGCAGGGTGGTATCAACCCGACACAAAAAAAGCCCCACTCAGGTGAGGATAACCCTTTTTTAGGGTGGTCCCTAACTGGTTGACCTTTTCTGGATGGAGGATTTTTCCTCCTATTTCGGAGACATGGTAATCCAGTGGGTATCCTTTGGACACTTTATGGGAGCCTAATTGTGTCGGTGGTGACTCCAGCGAGGCGTCTCTATAATTTGCCTACTGTTCTTTGCACTGGGGATTGTGATGTAAGCTTCAGGGGTGTATGTGTCCAAGGTGACATCACTTCTGGGAGTACAGAGTGGTGGGAGTGACATCAGCACACAGCGCAGACACGTCTGGTACATGCGCAATTAAAGGAGAACGCCTGGGACCATGGGCGGCCAATGGTCTTGGCCCTCTTTGTTCTCATGGGATTGATGGGAGATGAGGCACAGGTTCGGCAGCACCTGTGTGTGCTTGTCCCTGCCCTTTCCACCTATATATGTGGGTTGTTTGGAGACACATTGTCAGGGGATTAAATTGACCAGACTGTGTGGACTGCACAGAGGAAACCAGAAACGCATGTAAGTGAAAAAATAATGGTGGTTATTTAGAATATATATTTCCTGTTATGCTATGTGTGTATGCCTCACATTTATAACTGCTGCTTATCGAGGATTTATGCATGTCAGAGAGCGGTCATTTTTTGTTTATTGTTCAGGGATCCAAGGGAGTCAGGAGGGACAAGTACAGGATGGGCTAGGGATAGGGATCGGATCAGATCATATCAGGACAGGACAGAAACAGGTTCACGGTCAGGATACAGGCAGCAAGGTCAGGGCACAGGGAGAAAGATACCAAGGCAAGCCTGTGAGGGCTTGCCGGGTATTTATAAGGCTGTAGTGATTGACCTCATGTTACAGCTGAGCACAGAGGGTGCTGTTTGCTCCACACTGCCAGAGTGCAGCTGCTGGTGGACACCGGTACTACGGCCCAAGGATGCAACAGTGCCACCAGCAGGAGAGACCTCTTACTACAGGTCCCAGGTGTTGGAAGACACCCACTGGTGGACACTGGTACTGCGATCCAAGAGACCGATAGCGCCACCAACGGGTAAACCCTCTCAAGACAGTACCCCCCCACAAAGGAGCGGCCTCCGGACGCTCCAACAAGTTGAAATTGTCCAAAGTTCATGGCCTCAAACCGAACAACAGATGAGGGCACATCAGGCTGGGCATCGGGTACATCAAACTGGACAGTGGGTACATCCGAGAAGACGGCGGGCACATCCAAGAAGACAGCGGGCATATCTGAGAAGACAGCGGGCACATCCGAGATGACAGTGGGCACATCCGAGCAGACAGTGGGCACATCCGAGCAGACAGCGGGCACATCCAAGAAGACAGCGGGCACATCCAAGAAGACAGCGGGCACATCCGAGATGATAGCGGGCAGAAACACACCAAGCTGGGCAGTGGGCATGGGCACTTCGAGCTGGGCAGCAGGTATGGGCACTTCGAGCTGGGCAGCAGGCACGGGCACTTCGAGCTGGGCAGCAGGCACTTCGAGCTGGGCAGCAGGCACTTTGAACTGGGCAGCAGATATGGGCACTTTGAGCTGGGCAGCAGGCATGGGCACTTCGAGCTGGGCAGCAGGCACATCAGGCTGGGCAGCAGGCACGGACACTTCAAGCTGGGCAGCAGGCACATCAGGCTGGGCAGCAGGCACGGGCACTTTGAGCTGGGCAGTGGGCACTTCGAGCTGGGCAGCAGGCACGGGCACTTCGAGCTGGGCAGCAGGTACGGGCACTTCGAGCTGGGCAGCAGGCACATCAGGCTGGGCAGCAGGCACGGACACTTCAAGCTGGGCAGCAGGCACATCAGGCTGGGCAGCAGGCACTGGCACTTTGAGCTGGGCAGCGGGCACTTCGAGCTGGGCAGCAGGCACGGGCACTTCGAGCTGGGCAGCAGGCACGGGCACTTCAAGCTGGGCAGCAGGCATGGGCACTTCAAGCTGGGCAGCAGGCACATCAGGCTGGGCAGCAGACACGGGCACTTCAAGCTTGGCAGCAGGCACTTCGAGCTGGGCAGCAGGCACATCAGGCTGGGCAGCAGGCATGGGCACTTCAGGCTGGGCAGCAGGCACATCAGTCTGGGCAGCAGGCAAATCAGTCTGGGAAGCTGGCACATCAGTCTGGGAAGCTAGCACATCAGTCTGGGAAGCTGGCACTGAGACATCAGGCTGGAAGGCAGGCACTGGGACAATAGGCTGGGAAGCTGGCACATCAGACTGGGAAGCTGGCACATCAGACTGGGAAGCTGGCACATCAGACCGGGAAGCTGGCACATCAGGCTGGAAGGCAGGCATCGAGACATCAGGCTGGAAGGCAAGCTTCGAGACATCACGCTGGAAGGCAGGCACTGAGACAACAGACTGGGAAACTGGCACATCAAACTGGGAAGCTGGCACATCAAACTGGGAAGCTGGCACATCATGCTGGAAGGCAGGCACCGAGACATCAGGCTGAAAGGCAAGCTTCGAGACATTGGGCTGGAAGGCAAGCTTCGAGGCATCAGGCTGGAAGGCAGGCACTGAGACATCAGACTGGGAAGCTGGCACATCAGACTGGGAAGCTGGCACATCAGGCTGGAAGGCAGGCACATCAGGCTGGAAGGCAGGCATCGAGACATCAGGTGGAAGGGCAGACACTGAGACATCAGGCTGAAAGGCAAGCTTCGAGACATCAGGCTGAAAGGCAGGCATGAAGACATCAGACTGAAAAGCGGGCACCGAGACTTCAGGCTGGAAGGCAGACATCAGGACATCAGACTGGAAAGCAGGCACATTAGACTGGAAAGTGGGTACATCAGACTGGAAGGCGAGCACATCAGACTGGAAGGCAGAGACATCAAGCTGGAAGGCAGGCACCGAGACATCCGGCTGGAAGGCAGGCATCAAGACATCCAGTTGGAAGGCAGACACCAAGACATCAGGCTGGAATGTGGGCATCAGGACATCAGACTGGGAGGCAGGCACATCAGACTGGATAGCAGGCACATCAGACTGAAAAGCAGGCACCCAGACTTCGGGCTGGAAGGCAGGCATCAGGACAGACTGGACAGTGGGCACATCAGACTGGACAGCAGGCACATCAGACTGGGAGGCAAAGACATCAAGCTGGGAGGCAGGCGTCAAGACATCAGACTGAGAAGCGGGCACATCAGACTGAAAAGCGGGCACCGAGACTTCAGGCTGGAAGGCAGGCATCAGGACATCAGACTGGAAAGCAGGCTCATTAGACTGGAAGGCGGGCACATCAGACTGGAAGGCAGAGACATCAAGCTGGAAGGTAGGCACCGAGACATCTGGCTGGAAGGCAAGCATCGAGACATCCGGCTGGAAGGCGGGCACCGAGACATCAGGCTGGAAGGTAGACATCAGGACATTAGACTGGGAGGCAGGCATGTCAGACTGGATAGCAGGCACATCAGACTGGAAAGTGGGCACTGAGACTTCGGGTTGGATAGCAGGCAGAGGTTTGGCAGGTTTAGGTGGGTCATCAAGTTCAACTAGCATGAGCGCAGGCTGGAACAGGTGGGTTGGTGTGGAGGCAGGTTGGGTTACTGGCAGGATGGTGTGGGTCGGGAAGAACTTTTGTTTCTTTTTTGGTTTAGCCACTGCAGCTTTGTACGTAGGTGCAGGGTCGTAAGAAAAGAAAGTAGCTGGGCAGAAGGAAGACCAAGGAACAGTGGCTGGAGGAGGGTTTTGTGGGATTGTTGCAGGTGGAGGACAAGAGACACGTGGATTGAAGGCAGGATAGGTGCTACACTTGGAGACTGGGTAATAGTATTTGGTAGGGGGCTGAGTAAACTGGGCTGTAGCTGAGATTACCATAGGCGGCGGGGAGATAGGTTCTTGGGAAGGCACGTGATTAATGGCAGGGCTGGAATATTGTGGCTTAGCTAAATACAGGAGATCTGACCATGCCTGTAGCACAGGCTGAACAAACGCTGATTCACACACAGCCTGACTAACCAAGGATTGCACAGACTGGATGCAATTAGACAACACCTGCTGTGAACAAGAGGAATAACATTCCATGAAATAGGCTGGATCATCTTCTAATAACCATACCAGGGATTCAACGTGGCCATAATTGAAGGGGGGAGAAAAATCGTCACTTCCTTCCGGAATACATGACAAGGCTGGTTTTGCACATAACTGGATCAGGTGCTGAACATCTTCAAATGACATATACCCCTGATCCACTAGGGAATGAGCTGATCGGATAGTTTTCATCAGCTGCTCACTAGTCCACCCTTTTAAAATCTGGCCACAATATTCAGCATCCTCTTCTGCTAGCAGAGAATAATACATTATTTCATTGAAATCCATATTAGCAGACCTAACAAACCAGAATGGTTTCTCAGTGCAGCCACGTCTGGTCAGGGATGGCCTTGGTATACTGTCAGGTGATTAAATTGACCAGACCGTAGGAACTGCACAGAGGAAACCAGAAACGCATGTAAGTGAAAAAATAATGGTGTTTATTAAATAAGTGACAAGCAAGAGGAATATAAACAGTGCAAAACCAACCACAGACCCAAAAACAACAAATAGAATATACAAGTAAATGAAGATACCGGAATCGTAAACAAAGCCAGGCCAAGGTCATACACAGGGAGGTCAGCAGATGGGTAAGAACGGGAAACCAGCAGGACAGGGAGAGGATGGATGGATAGGCTGCAGGGCAGGGATCCAAGGGAGTCAGGAGGGACAAGTACAGGATGTGCTAGGGATAGGGATCGGATCAGGACAG
This sequence comes from Aquarana catesbeiana, assembly GCF_042186555.1. NCBI lineage: Eukaryota > Metazoa > Chordata > Amphibia > Anura > Ranidae > Aquarana > Aquarana catesbeiana. The sequence goes on from NC_133328.1 coordinate 291,216,433, forward strand.
GACAGGACAGGACAGGACAGGACAGGACAGAAACAGGTTCACGGTCAGGATACAGGCAGCAAGGTCAGGGCACAGGGAGAAAGATACCAAGGCAAGCCTGTGAGGGCTTGCCGGGTATTTATAAGGCTGTAGTGATTGACCTCATGTTACAGCTGAGCGCAGAGGGTGCTGTTTGCTCCACACTACCGAAGTGCACCCGCTGGTGGACACCGGTACTACGGCCCAAGGATGCAACAGTGCCACCAGCAGGAGAGACCTCTTACTACAGGTCCCAGGTGTTGGAAGACACCCGCTGGTGGATCCTGGTACTGCGATCCAAGAGACCGATAGCGCCACCAACGGGTAAACCCTCTCATGACACACATCCGAAGAGCTTTCCCTCTAGGTATCATTGAATGATGGAATAGACGCTGTTTTGGAGGCATACTTTTATGGTCACTGTTGAAGGTAGGAGTGTGTTATTTCTGTTGTGCAGTGTCTTTTTGGAGAGATCACCCTCCCCTTCTGTTTGTTCCAGTACACAATCTGACATAAATGGGGGAAAATCACCCAAATCCCAATACATACTGGTTTGTGTGGTCTTGTATATCCTCCCATGAGCCCCCTTGGGAGCTGTGGAGCTCTGCAGGAAATCTGACATATTTTTCAATGTTTGTGAGTATATAGGTATATATTGATGCAATGTAATACATGTTAATGTATAAAAAGATTTTGTATTATGGTAGAATTTTCTGATTTCGGAGTGGTGATTTACATCCCTGAAGAAGATAATTGAAACGTCATTGGATAAAGTGCCCATTCTATGATACTGCTGTAGTACAATCATACAGCTAATGACAAGTTTGGGTATCACCGCTTTGCATATGTTTTCTATGTAACAATTTCTGTATGTACAATGTTGTTTTTAAATCTGTCCCATGTAGGAGTTTTTATGATTATTCAATAAAACCGTATTTTACAATATATAATTGTTATGTTGGTTGCCTTTAAGAAAGTCCCAATTCAGAAATTTGCTGCTTTTAGTTAGGGGTCATTTTTCTGAGCTGGGCTTTAATGCACCATCCTTGTAGACATTGAATACTGCTTTAAGTTTTATTATGTTCATGTTCAGAACTAAACAATTAGGTCTTAAAGGAGAAGTACACCCAAAGCTTGTTTGGCTGTACTTCTCCTTTGGATCACAGGAGTGCAATTCGTTCTGCACTCCTGTAAAGCAGTATTCATTCTGCACTCCTGTGACCCGTTTTCTGCAGACAGCAGGCTGAAGTTTGCTGTTGGTTGATGTCACAGAGCCGGTCCAGGCCCTGGAAAGATTGCGACCATATGGTCAGTATCTGCACATATGCCTGGAGCGGCACCCAGCTCAGTCTCTCAGCAAACCGCTGACACCCTGAGCCAGCCACTCCTGCCACCTCCACGGCCCAATGCTCCAGTGAGAATGGGGGGGTAGAGCAGAGAGCCGAGGACTAACAGTCCACTGCCTCTCTGCTCAGGGAACTCTAAGAACCGAGCGATCAGCAGTGCTTGATCGCTCTGTTCTCAGTCTTAGTGCTGGCGGGGAAAAGATGCAGCATAGGTAAGTATGATTCCAAAAAACTATTCCCATACTTATGATTTACCATCTCCTATTACCACTGTTTCCACTGAACTTACTTTGCTTTCTTTGGTCTTGGTATCTCCATTACACATTAAAAATGTACAATTTAGTTGAAGTATAATTTACTGATCTGCTTTATGGACAAACCTTTCCTTTTAAATAATTGATGACATTGCCTTTTTTTTGTGTTAGCAATGATTACTGTAAAATCTAGCTTTATTTTGAGTATTAATTGTGGAAACGATTCAGATAAACACGGGGGGATCTACATATTTATATGCTATAAATTTCTGCCTTCTGCAGTTGCAAATGATCTAATGTGTTCATTCTTTTTTATATTTTGCAAAGTCAGAGAACAATAACAAGCAGAAAGTCACTGTGTGATATTACATTATAACTGGATGCATTGTTAAATACTTCAGTAGGTATCCATTGTAAGAAATGGTAATTTTAAAATGTGTTGACAAGACACATTCACAATGACTGTTTGTATCACATTTCTAAGACATGCCTAGAATACAAAGCATTATATAATGAAAGCTGGCTGGTGAAACGTAATGTATTTTGTTTAAAACAGTAATGTTTCTGATTGGGGTAAATGTAGAGATGTGTATACTTTTTAAAATTTGTTCCACTGACAATTACCCTAATTCTCTCCTGCAATAATATTTTCCATGCATATATAAACCATCATTTACAGATTTTTCAAACTATGGAATTTAGGTCTATGAACTCTTATGCCCCGTACACACGGTCGGATTTTCTGATGGAAAATGTCCGATCGGAGCATGTTATCGGAAATTCCGATCGTGTGTGGACTCCATCGGACATTTTCCATCGGATTTTCCGACACACAAAGTTGGAGAGCAGGAGATAAAATTTTCCGACAACAAAATCCGATCGCGTCAATTCCGACCGTGTGTGGCCTGTTCTGACGCACAAAGTGCCACGCATGCTCAGAAGAAATTCCAAGACGGAACAGCTCGTTCTGGTAAACTTAGCGTTCGCAATGGATACAGCACTTTCGTCACGCTGCAATGTTAAAAATTGTTTAATACAGCGCACTCTCTTCTTCTTTATAATGTGACAAGAATATAGTAGTTTTGCTGCTCATATTCACACACACTTCTCACAAACTTATTTCGTTACTATTTATCTGGATTCTCTCAATATATTTTGATTTCTCACATCTGACAACATATTTTTGTTTATTTTTTATTTTTTTTTTGGCTTTAATGTAGATTCTTTTTTTGTGTTTGTATTTTTTTGAAGGGTTTTTTTTTGGGGGGGGATTTTGATTTGTACTCCCGAAAATGTTTGTGTGTGTTTTTTGTGACAAGTTCCCACAACACCATTGATATGTTGTTCTATTTAATCTGTAGGAGATTGTTTGGTGTTGTTGTCCCTTGTTAATTTCACATTTTATGTTAGAAATGTACCTGAATCGTCACCAACAAACTGTCCTTTTTGGATGAAAACACACACAGGAGAGTATAATTTCCAATAAAAATTTTTATTAAGGGCTCACAACTAAACAAAGAGGGAGGCAACGCTGGAGAAACAGCAGAAGTGGGTGAAGCCTTGGACCCCCAGGGCAGACATCAACTATTTCAAAGCAAAATTGGTGGCCTGAGGAGTCCTTATCTAAGGGAGGGCAGTCTGGTCCAGAAGTCCCAGAGATCCGGAAAGCAGCAGATGACATCTGTGTCCCCAGGCTGTGGTCATATGAGAGACTGCAGCTTTTGTCAGACCAGACTGAACCCAGGGCAATCACTCTCTGGTCTTCCTTCCACGCTTCCTTCCACGCGGTGGCTCTGGTGATGGAGTTGTGGCAGCAGGAGGAGGAGGAGGAGGATGGTCCAACTCAACCACGTCGGTCTTGGGTGTTAGTTCCCCACTCACCCCCTTATGTAGGATTTTATACATAAGGTCCTCACAGAGCTTGCGTTGACCCTCCTGCATGCCCTACAGTTTTGTGGCAGCCATGCAGGCAAAGGCCTCTTCAGGAGTGGGTAAGGCTCGTAGGGACGCAGAAGCCTCCTGGATCAGCCTGAATGCTGAATCCTGCACGGGACTCGGAGTCGTCTTCCTGGCTCTTTTATATGGAAGGCGGAGGGGAGGAACCTGAGACTCAGTCAGGCTGCGACTGGTCCCTGGCTTCTCCTGGCTGACACTTAGCCCCGCCTCCTCCTGGCTGCCACTAATCCCCGCCTCCTCCTGACTGCCACATTCCACAACCTCCTCCTGGCTGAGGTCTTCCTGTGTATGAAAAAGGGACATAGTTTTAGTTTTTGATTCATCAATCACACACAATTTTCACCTCCTGACTGTTGCAAATTGAATGTTAACAAATATAACAGACTATCCTTCTGAGCCCAGCATTTTTCATTCTTGTCCCAATTTTGGGTGCCCACTACTGTCTATTGATATGTAAAACACTTTCAAGCAGCAATTAGTGACCAATAATAACATCTAGTAAACATCATTTATTGATTGACCAGAAATCTGTAGAAGAATGCTATACCTGACTCCAGCTGGGCTCCTCCACTTCTTCCTGGCTGGAAGGCCCAGGTTGGACATCGGAAGCCTCAGCTGGGGTGGAAGGAAGCGTGGAAGGAAGAGTAGAGAGGGATTCCCTGACTTCAGTGTGGTCTGACAGAAAATGAAGTCTCTCATAGTACCACAGCCTGGGGACATAAATATAATCTGCTGCAGCTCCGGACCTCTGGGAATCTGTGACCTTCTTGTGCTCCCTCAGATAAGTGCTCCTCAGGCCACCAATTTTGGCTTTTAAATAGGGGATGGTTGCCGTGGGGACCACCGGCTTCACCAACTCCAGCAGTTTCTCCAGCGCTGCCTGCCTCTTCTGTTTGTGATTATAGTGGGGGTGTCTCACCTGCCACAGACAGGGCAGCTCCCTGTATTTGTCAATGAACAGGGGGGAGGAAATTGTGGTCGTTGAACCCATCCATTTTCTCCGCAAGACACAACACAAGACAAACCCTAATGTCAGGCCAAACTCCCCTAATTTTGTTACAATATAGGCTTCCATTTCAAAGCAGTATAGGCCCAAGTTTAGATCCTACCTTCGTTATCACGATCGACGCCTCCGATGCTCCTTCCTCCGCTCACAGATCGTACATAAGACGCACGCGTGTTACGCTTTATACACACTGCGCATGCATGTAACTCCGCCCGCCCCTGACGTTCTTTCTAGTCTATTCCCTGCCCCTTTTCGTTTGGCGCAGTGGGGGAAGAGCACATGGCGGATACACAGCAGGTGCGTGCTAATTGTAGCAACGAGGAGGAGGAGGAGGAGGAAAGGCCGGATCCGGACACGTCCCGATCCAGAAGGAGATTTAAGGACTCAAATATGTCCTTTGGGGAGATGTTGGAGATGGTCGACATCCTGAAGAAGGCCGACTATGATGGAAAGTATGGGCCTTACCCCAACCCCAATGTCAGAAAGGCCAAGATCATGGCGAAAGTGGTCAGGAGTCTGCACCGGAATTTCGGGGTACGACGATCGAAAGATCAGCTCAGGAACCGGTGGTCGGACCTCAAATTACGAGAACATGAGCAGTACAGAAAGATCCGGAGAGTGCTGCAAAAAAGTAAGTAGTTGTCCTGTGTTCCTATTCTTTATGTTTATTACGTTTGTGCTGCTCCATGTGCTTTTAGGAACTGTAGTACAGTTTAAAATGGCAACTTTCATGTTCATGGGCACATTATTCGTTCAGATCAAACATTTTGCTTTCGGACTCTAAAATACCATTGTTTAGGCCATATGCATTTGGCCACCATTTTGACGCCCTATACTTGTCTTAAAAGAATTGGGTTGTGTAGATGGCTTTGTTACTAGAATGAAATGCAAACTAGATTCTGTGTAAGGAGAGGACACTGAGCAGCTGTTTTCACATCTGGACACTGGAGCACTAGTGTGGGACACAAGAACACCCTTTTTATTAGGGGGCCACACAGGTGCTCCAGTGTATACTATAGGGGGGGGGTACATCTGTGAATCTTGTACCAAACAGGTAAAGTATTGCAGCTTGACAAAGGGCAATAAAAAAAGACATCTTGGAACTCTGCTAAAATTGACAATTGTACCCCACTTCCAAGCAATGTTTCCTATTTCTAGTTCTGCCATCAAATATCTGTGTGCTAATTATACCATTTTTGTTTTACATAGGGGATAAAAGACTCGGAGGACACCCCTCATTCGAGGAGACCAGAGCCCCCCCCCTCTGGAAGAAGGGGAAATCCCCCCAACACAAGCTGAGCAGGAGGAAGAAGATGTGGTGGAACTAGTCACCACAACAGGTGAGTGTCTGCAACCACAGGCTCAGGTAAGAGATGGATGGCGGCATTTTTTTTTAGACCTAATTTATTTTGGGGTTCCTCTCTTTTTAGGTGATCATGAGGTTGTGGATCCAGATCCTTTCACATCCGAAAGTGCCCAGATCCTGATCGGGGAGATCGTGGGGTATAATTTACAATTGGAAATCATCAAGAAAAACATCAATGATGTTATTCCAAAAAATAAAAAGTTTAAAGTCCCTCCAAATCACTTTCTTCTTTTGTGTGCTACAATGTGCTAAATGTTTTTGTGATTTTTCCCAAAGCCAAATTTGAAGGATGCACACAGTGTGCCAACATGTGCTACCTGCCATCACAGGAGATCAATGGACGCGTTTTGGGGGTGCAACCCCTTCCTCAATAATAAAGTAGCGGTGAGGAAGGGCTTGCTCCCCCAAAACACGTCCCTTGATCCCCCGTGATGGCAGCTAGCACATGTTGACATAGTTAAATTGGTGTGCATCTTCCAAATTTGGCTTTTCCTGGGGTGACTTTACCCCATCTGAACGCAATATCAAACACAGTTCCTAAATACTCATGTCTGATATTGCCTTCAAATTCTACCAAATGTGAAGTTTGTAAGTTCAAGATTTGTGTCTTTCTTGTTGGTTTTACACAGGCCTGTTTTATCTAAAATGGAAATTTTGAGTTTTGATAATGCCACCCCAACAATTGTTATACAACAAACAGGTTGGTTTGTTTGAAAAACCTTTGGTAAATGCACATGTGATTGTGCAGGTATTAAAAAGATTGTTTATCAAGAATGTGTGGATTATTGTGTCAATGAACTCCAGGTAGCGTAACCGTACATCACGGGCACTCAGGGAGGGCAAGCCAGGACGGCCGCTTTCAAGCACCGTCAGTGTGGTTTGATGTATCATTCCGGCCTCAGGCCCAACTGAGCCAGCATAGTTGGCCGAATGTTTTCGTAAAAAGTTATGGAGAACACAGCACGCAAGTATAATATGGTTCAGTTTATACTCCGCCATATGGATGGGTGTCATAAATAGGCGGAGCCGGCTGGCCAGGATTCCAAATGTGTTCTCCACCATTCTTCGGGCTCTGGCCAGCCGGTAATTAAAAACCCTCTGTTCCGGGGTGAGGGTCCTCATTGGGAATGGCCGCATCAGGTGGCCCTCAGCGCAAACTCTTCATCAGCAACGAACACAAATGGGAGTCCTTCAACATTGTCCTCTGGAGCTGGCAAGTCCAAGCTGCCATTCTGGAGATGCCTGTAAAACTCAGTCTGGGCGATGACTCCACCATCGGACATCCGGCCATTCTTCCCCACGTCCACATACAGGAAGTCGTAATTAGCCGACACCACCGCCAACATCACAATACTATTGAACCCCTTGCAATTATAATAGTACGACCCCGAGTTGGGTGGTGGGACAATGTGGACGTGTTTCCCATCAATTGCCCCTCCGCAGTTAGGAAAGTCCCACCGCTGGGCAAAGTGGGAGGCCACAGTCTGCCATTCCTGTGGCGTGGAAGGAAACTGTTGAGGCAAAAACAATAAACATTACTATTTTTTCTCAGAAACATGGCAAGCAGATTAGACACAAACATTATGGGGCAACCTCCAGATAGCATTTATTAAGGGGAATTTAACAACGCCAAAGTATAAGGTACACCTATCATATTCCCCCTCCCCCCCTCTCATGGGCCATTTCTAACATTATAGGGGGTGTGTGGAAATCTTGGACAGGTAACCCTCTTCACTTCATTGAGAGATAAATGCCTAAATAATGGGTATTACTTGGAACAGCCCCTCCTTAGTTACACTATTGGCAGCCCACTGGACAGGTAAGAAGTGTCATAATACAAAGATATAAATACACACTGTACACATTTGAGGACATTTGGACATTCTGCTATTACCTATCAAGATAATAATAGGATACAAAAACTTTAAACAGTACCATTTGAAAGTATACAGGCAGGCCCTTGCACTACATGCTTTGGGAAATTCATCCATACATCTGACCACAAAAGAGATGGGTATAGTGTGTATGGGTTTGTCAAAGTCAACAGATAGATGATTAAGGATAGAGAATTGGGATCAGCTGACTTAGCAGTTGGGGGGAGGGAGGGTTACTAAAATTATTTGGGGACACTACAAAAAAAAAAGCCTCTGGCACTCTGCCTGAATTTAAAGCAAAAATAACATTTCCAAACATTTTAGGGGGTGTTTGGGGTAAAGCACTACTATGGAGCTGAAAAAATACATTGTTAAGTGACTACATGAGGTGAATATAGGCCAGGAGACACCATGCTGGGGAGGTTATTGAAGGGCAATCTGTATGAAGGACCTAAAATATTAATTACATAAAAATCCAGCATGCATGAGGACAAAGGGGACATTCACAGCATATTACAATCATGGTAATTAGGGAATGAGGAAAGAAATACAACATATTATCAAACATTAAATACAATAAAATGTGATATTAAAGGATAAAAATCTTACCTTCATATACTCCTTCTGCAGGACCTGTATGATGGCAGAACAGGTCTCTGGGATAATGATCCCCAGAGCCTGGGGGGAGATGCCTGTTGAGAACTTTAAGTCCTGCAGACTTCTCCCTGTCACCAAATACCGCAGGGTAGCGACCAACCTCTGCTCCGGAGTGATGGCTTGCCTCATGCAGGTATCCTGCCTGCTAATATAGGGGTCAGCGAAGCAAACAAACGGTGAAACACGGGGTCCGTCATCCGGAGAAAGTTCCTGAAATCATCAGGATTATTCTCACGGATCTCACGGAGCAAAGGCATATGAGAGAACTGGTCACGCTGAAGCAACCAATTCTTGATCCATGAACTCCTCCCCACCCTGTTCATGGACTGGACTTGTGTCAAGGTCAGGACCCCAACACCAAGCCCCCGCACAGCACGAACTCTACGAGGAGTACGCATACGCAACATGGCTAGAAAACGGTCGGCTGCTCAGAACGAAGTAACAGAAAGCACTGAAGAACAGCAAGGCCTGTGAAGAGCGACCTGAAAAACAGTAACGAACGAACAAGAATACAATGACTAAAGTCACGCGGAACTTGCTGCACGCACTGAAGAGCAAATACAAACCCACAAGCACAAACTGAACGGCAGAAAATGATCTGAAAGCCACGAGTCTGAAAAAGCGCGAATCGTCTCTCACCAAACTTTTACTAACATGAGATTAGCAAAAGGAGCCCAAAGGGTGCCGCGCTTGGTTCTGAACTGGCCTTTTCTAGTCTCATCGTACGTGACCGCGTGGTTGGCGATCGGAAATTCCGACAACTTTGTGCGACCGCGTGTAGACAAAACAAGTTTGAGCCAACATCCGTAGGAAAAATCCTAGGATTTTGTTGTCGGAATGTCCGAACAAAGTCCGACTGTGTGTACGCCCTATTACAGTTTGATTTAAATGTCCCAGGCACTGACATCAGGGAGTCTGACTCGTGGATGAGGTTTCTGTCCTCTGCCCGAATATTGTATGAACCTGCCTTGTAGTTACTTACTGTCTCCGGGTCCTATTTATGGGACCATAAGCACTGTATGAAAGAGAATACCTGGATAGAAAGCTACAGAAGAAGACAATACAAGCCCAATGAAAAAGGAGGTAACCAAAATACAAAACGAGTTCTCAAAACAAACATTAAATCAAGAGATTAGTCAAAATTTCAACAGACAAACATAACATGCAGCAAGAAGATAGAAAATCTGGACAATAACAATGATGTGCATACCAGTAGAAATGTACCCAGATTTTGTGACAATGAACATTAACACCTTACCCTTATGCAAGCCTCCCAAAGCCTGTCAGATGACATTCTTCCATATGCCTTTATTTAAAAAGGGCATCTGGAATCTGTGTGGTTTATCACTAAAATGTTTTTTTTTAAATAAACTTGCATGGACATGATGTGCTGCTGCCCTGCATCTCTGCTCATCAATACAACCCTTGCATATCCTTCTGGTATGATATTTTAATAGCCTTGCAGTTCAGGTCTACATGTAATAAAACTGAAGAGGGGAGTACAATTAGATTTTAGCAATGAAATATAATGAATTTTCAGTCACTGAAAAAGGAATTGGGTATACGCTTGACTGACAGTTGATGTAGCAAGATATTCAAGTTCAAAGCCACAGAGCGAGTTCTACGTTTTCCCTGTGATCCCTATCACATTAAAAACAGACAAGGTATTGAATGCAGGTGGTTGTAAAGGCAGGTTTTTTTATCCTAATGCATTCTATGCATTAAGATAAAAAGCCTTCTGTGTGCAGGAGCCCCCCTCAGCCCTCCTAATACTTACCTGATGTCCATCTAAATCCAGCGAGGTTGCAGGAGTGTCTCGGCTGCCTAGGATCCCCCCCCCCCTCATTGGTTGAGACAGCAGCATGCCTCCATTGGCTCCCGCTGCTATCAATCAAAGTCAGTGAACCAATGAGGAGAGAAAGGTGGCGAGTCCAGCGTGTGTCTGAATGGACACACGCAGCAGCAGCTCGGTTCCCCCCATAGCAAGCTGCTTGCTGTGGGGGCACTCAACAGAAGGGAAGGGCCGGAAGCACAAAAGAGGGACCCGAGAAGAGGAGGATCTGGGCTGCTTTGTGCAAAACCACTGCACGGAGGAGGTAAGTATAACATGTTTGTTATTTTTTACTAAAAAAAATAGTCTTTAGTAATAGTATCACTTTAAGCAATGAATTATAAAAACCATCAGGATGTTGTTGCACATATTAGGGATGAGCAGTTAGATGTGTGTGCTTCTGTGAAATATTGTCAAACATCAAAACACTTTGGCAAACTGTAACGACTTCTGCAAAATGTATTGAATTCAATGGAGAAGGTAAAGTTAAGGTCATTTTTAGTTGTATGCAATAGTATATACGTAGCTCACAGGGATTGGGAAATTACATTTACTCTGTATCTGCTCTGTTGAAAAAAAGAGCTACTCCAATTTAAGCTGGGAACTTGATGTTAGACATGGCATATTCTAACAATTGCCTGTTTTTTACTCATTTTGTACAAATTGCCCATTGATTGCCTGCATGTTTTCCTATGTATTTATTAGATTGTAGCTTCTAGATTCTAGATCTAGCTTCTAGATTGTAAAACTCTAACAAGCAGGCTCCTCTGATTCCTCCTTTATTGAATTGTAATGTAAGTGTACTGTCTACCCCTGTTGTAAAGCGCTGCTCCAACTGTTGGTGCTATATAAATCCTGTATAATAATAATGTATTTTTAAAAGCAAGCAAATTTCACTGTATCATGATATGATTTATTCTGTTTATAGTATATATTTTCAGCTTTCAGCGCTGTCGAACATTGAATGACAATTATGTGGTCATGCAACACTATACTCAAACTAAACTTGTGGTGGTGATCAGGGACACTGACTGGTGACAGTACGGAATTTTTTTTTTTTTATATATTTTTTTCTTTATTTTTATTTTTTATAAAATTTTTTACATTTTTTTCCCTATTTTATTTTTTAACACACTGGAGCTCATTTACTGTAGCTCCGAGCACTTATTAGTGCTAATTATCACTAAAATGTTGCAATCTCATTAATTAGCGCTAAAATGAAATTCACTATAGCGCTGGTGCAAAAATACTCCCAAAATCAAATTTACTATAACTCCCAGAAAACAGATAGTGCCCAAGCCCTTACTCTTGTTAGGACCTGGAGAATTGCAAATGGACATGTTAGCGCATGATATGATCGCCTAAATGGTACTGAAATATGCAGTATATTTTTTAAAGATAATCTGCTTTTAAAGTTTGTGAAAAGTGATTTCTACACCGAAATATCTTTAAAAGTCTGAGATGAGATAAATTCCCTGTCTCTTTACAACTAGGTGCCAGCACAACTGAGCATGCTCAGACGTGCAAACTACTCTCATTTTAACTCCCATGGCTTTTTTACAAAGAGTTCTAGTAAATACCAAAATGAGCGCTGGACTAAAGAGCATTTTTTGGGAGTGAAAATGAGCGTTACGTAGCCCAATGCAAGTTTCAGCCATTGATTCTAATGGTACAATTGTAACTTCCTGAAATAAATCCTTTTCATGTTGAGATGAAATGTACCTTTCTCTCAAAGAAATTGTCCTTGCAACAATGTTGCTTCTTCATAATTTATTTTGTTTTTAAGAATGCTAGAATGTGTAATATTTTCATGTTTTGATAAAATATTTTTTTTCTCTGTCACTTTCACTTGTTGCTCTCCATCTCACAAAAATCTTTACCCAAACTCACACAGGTGTCTTTACAAACCACAAACAATACCATTGCTAAAGCAAATTTAAAATGAGTCACAATTTTGTGTGTTTTTATTATTTTCAAATAATCCTAATTTGAGCCCAAAAAATGTGATATGTGTACCAACATCAGAAATAAAAATGTAATTCCCAAAAATCAGAGGGGAACCTCACTATTGTACACTCACACACCTAGAACCACCAAATATCACAGACTAAATCAAGAAGAATAACTCCCAACTAATGTAATTCCACCACCTATATGTCCGAAGAAATGCAGTATATGTATATTTATGTGTAGGAGGGCTCCACGTGTGGCAGCTTGGTGGCTTACAGCTTAGCACTTCTGCTAAGCAGCACTGAGGTTCTGGGTTCAAATCCCAAACATGTCACTTCATGTAGAAAGGTTGTCTGTTCTCCCTATGTCATTAAACATTACTCCTGACTCAGGTCCTTACATAAATTATGTCTAAATGTAGTATTTATGTATAGGAGGGTTGCACCATGATTGCAAATTGTGCCATATGTTTTCCATGGGCAAAGACTCTAATCAGCCTTAACATTTCCCCACCAGCACTAATTGCAGCCTCTTACCAAGCCAAAACCCACAAAATGGCAGCTGGTAATCTCTCAGCATGCTGACACTAAATAGCCATAACCAGCCTTCCAAACAGATGGCATATGCCAGAAACAGGTTGTTCACTGGCTCTCTAGCCTTCTACAGTACATCTGCATTGATTAACTTCTTGCACCCCTGGGACTTAGGACAGTTTTATACCACAGAGATGCAGCCTTAAAACACATGGCTGCACAGTGACTAATGGGTCAGCACTTCTGTCTACCTGCCCTGAGTTTCTGAGTTCAAATACTGCTACCTGGCTAGAGGTTTGTATGTTGTGGTGGTAAAGTTTCTTTTTCACAAGTGCTAACATTTTTGATGGCGTTTCACATAATGGAACCCCAAGAAATCACATTATAAATCAGGCAAGTGTGGGTTTTCACCAAGTCTAGAACTGGGGTGTTTTGGCCCAGATATGTCTAAATCTGGTGTGATGCTGCACACATTTTAATTTTAATTCAACAATTACATTTTACATTTTTAATTTTAACATTTTATCAGAATCTGGAAATCTGTTAAAGGGGACCCCCAGATTCTGCCTCCCCTCCATGTGAATGGGTATTGGGTACATCGTACCCCTACCCATTCACCAAAAAAAGCAGTGACATGTCAAAAACCGGTGCTTGTATTTTTTTTTTACAAGTCCTTTATTGTAAAATAGCTCTGAGCCGTCTTCTTGTCCGAGCCGTGTCTCCCGCCGTCATCTTCTCCTGGTGCTGTCTCTCGCTGCCATCTTCTGTCACCGTCTTCTCCTGCCACGGACACTCCCACCGCTATCGTCTCCTGCCGCCGTCTTCTCCCGCTGCTGTGTTCTTCCTTGCCGCCGGTTACCCACTAATATATAAAAAAGGGGGCGGGCTCTCCAGGTGACATCAGATGGCCATGCCCCATGGCTATGTAAGAGACACCAGACAGCGGGCGACAACACAACAGAGGAAGACAGCGGGGAGGAAGAACACAGCAGTAGGAGAAGAAGGTGGTGGCAGGAGTGACTGCGGCAGGAGACGATGGCGGTGGGAGTGATGTTAAAAGTATAAGACGGTGACAAAAGATGGTGGCAAGAGAGATAGCACCAGGAGAAGATGGTGGTGGGAGACACGGCTCAGGGAAGAAGACGGCTCAGAGCTACTTTACAAAAACTGGCTCTTTTATTTTTTTACATTTCACTGCTTTTTTTGGTATATAGGTAGGGGTATAATGTACCCGGTATCCATTTATATCGGGGCAGGACCTAGGGGCCCCCTTGCTAAACAGAGCTTCCAGATTCCATCACAGCTCACAGCAGCCACATGGTACCGGCAATGAGCCGGTACTTTGATCGGTCATCGGCCGTGTTCAGTGACAGATTGCACAGCTGCGAGGCTTGCGATGGGTGCTTCCTGACAGGATGTCATATAATGTCCAGTCTGGATAACAAAGCTACCACCCAGCTGTCAATCTGTAATGCAAACCAGTCCTGAAAAATCTTTTGAAAGTGCCACAAATGGTAGTAAAAGCAATTAATAACATCTTGCTTCTATCAGGATGTAAGCATGACATTAACTGAAATTGTAATATAATACAACATGCATAGAGAGGTTTCAGGGTATTTGTCTCTATAGTCACTGCAATATAAAAGGCATAATTCCATTAAGCAGGGCTTATGGGGAGCCACCCAACTTCAAAATCTAGTTGACATATGGCAAAGTAGGTCAAATGATAACAACAAGCCTTTCCTAGTGCATCCTACACCAGGACTGGTAATCGTGGTAAGGTGTGCTAAAAAGAATGTTAAACAATAGGTTGGGAAGAATAACTCCTCATTGATATCTGTTTTCTGCCTGCTAAACTGAACTGGCAGATCTACTACCTGTGCAGCTTATGCCAACGCATAGGGCTCATTTAAATTTTAGGGAGCTGGTGGCGGCTAAACATTGGTATGGGGGAGTTGTGGCAGCTGAACATGAGGGGCCTGCAGATTGGATGGGCATGTAAAAGGGGTGCTTTGTATGAGTGGTGCATAATTGGTGATGAATAATTAGGAGGAGGGCTGAGCATGATGAAGCTGGGGGTTATCGTCACTGTCATATATTCTTTGATTGTCCTGTAATATACAGTATTTAGATGCTGTAAGTTAAAGGAGAACTACACTGCATCTGAGTATCAAAAACCAAAAAGGCTATTTAATGCTATTTATTTTTTATGTTCAAAGCAAACTCAACCATCCATCCATGTCTCCATGCTTTATTTTGCTGAAAAAACTCTTTGAAAAAAACACCCTAGCATTGTGTGTAAGGGCAAATGATATATGCAGTATTATCTTCTTGGAATCCATCTGCCCTTAGCTCCTGACTGTATGACAGCATTTGTCTAGGCCTAGAAACCAGGAAGTACCTGAAGAAATGCGAAAAGAAATGCGTAATATTCCTTGAAATATCCTGCCTGGGGGGTGTCTATAGTATTGAAAATTTTGGGTTATTAGGGAAACAAGGATTGGTGATAAAGCATCAGTGGGGAGACACCTTTTTCCCATATTAACTCTTACAGGAGAGAATTTTCCTTCCTGGGGTAGATTTCCTCTCACTTTCTGTTGTCTCCCTCCATTTGTAAGTAGGAGTCATTTGTAAGTCGGATGTTTGAAAATAGGGGACCGCCTGTATATACTATACGGCCTGCCCTATACACTCTGTGGAAAATTGGGCCTTGGGTGTTGATGGTAACAGAACACTGTAAGCCCTCGCAGTTACTCTTGGTGGGCGCTGGAACAGGCCCTGCTGTGAAATATTATATCAAGAATTGTAATGACATGCCCCTGTTAAACAGGGGCAGAAAAACTGGGCCTTAGGCGGTGGTGGTGGTGGTGGCACAACACTGTAAAGCCTCACAGATACTTTTGTTGAGCGCAGGAACAGGCCATGCTGTGAAATATTAGATCAAAAATTGTAATTACGCGCCCCTGTTAAACAGGGGCAGAAAAATTGGGCCTTAGGCAGTGGTGGTGGTGCCACAACACTGCAACCTCTCACACATACTCTTGTTGAGCGCAGGAACGAGCCCTGCTGTTAAATATTTGATCAAAAATTGTAATTATGCACCCCTGTTAAACAGGGGCAGAAAAATTGGGCCTTAGGTAGTGGTGGTGGTGCCCTGAACCAAAAATATTCTTAGAAGCTATCAGCATAAAAATTGAGGAGGAATAGGATAGTCACTCAGCATAATAGGATAGTCACTCAGCATATGCAGTCTTCAAGGGATCCCACATCCATAGAAAAATTATTCGGTTACATCAGCATCAGGTGCTTGGTAGCTGGTGATCCAAGACTGATTCATTTTTATGAATGTGAACCGATCAACAGAGTCTGTGGACAGACACACTCTGTGATCAGTTACAAAGCCTCCAGCAGCACTGAATGTGCGTTCAGAAATAACTCTAGATGCAGAACAGGCCAGTAGCTCAATTGCATATTGAGCAAGCTCTGGCCAGTGGTCCATCCTCAAGACCCAATAACCCAGTCAATGTTCTGGTGGTAAGTTCTCCAAGTCTGATCTTGCCCCTAGATATTCCTGCACCATGTAATTCAGACGCTGTTGATGGTTGCTGAAACCGATCAGACCTGGGCTCTGAAGACTGAAAAATTGCCTGAAGGCATCGTCAGCCAGCTACCTTCTCCACCACTCTTTCTGTGACTAAACGAAGCCTCAGCAACACATTGTCCAGCACAAGGGAATTGTAACCTCCCAGGCTCTGGAAACACATTGCACAAACCTTTCTGCAAGGCCTCCCGAAGATGTTTCATCCTCTGCTCCCACTGCGAAGGCTGGATAAGTTCTGCAACCTTACCCTTGTAACGTGGATCAAGAAGGGTTTCCAGCCAGTAATGATCCCTTTCCTTGATACCACGAATCCTAGGGTCCTTTCGCAGGCTTTGCAGGATCAGGGAGGCCATGCAGCGTAGGTTTGCAGAGGCATTCAATCCTGAGTCCTCTGGGTCACTAAGGATCACATGATCCTCAACCATCTCCTCCCAGCCACGTACAACTTCATAGGTTTCTGGGGACTGCAAATGATCCCTTGAAAACTGCTGCTGATGCTGAGTATTATCCTCCACCCCCATGCTGATACAATCTTCCTCCTCCTCTTCTTCTTCCTGTGTGATCGGCGGGCCTGCAGGAATACTAGTATCTGGATAAAGGGGACCTTGAGAGGTAAGGAAGTCCTTCTCTTCCACCCGCTGTTCTGCCTTAAGTGCCCTGTCCAAAATTCCATGAAGCGTGTGCTCCAACAGGAAGACAAGAGGGACAGTATCACTGATGCATGCACTGTCACTGCTCACCATCCTCGTGGCCTCCTCAGTTGGTGACAGGACAGTGCATGCATCCTTGATCAGTAGCCACTGGCGTGGCGAAAAAAGCCAAGCTTGCCATATTCACACAGGTACTCATTGATGGCCCTCTGCTGCATGTGCAGCCGCTGCAGCATGGCCAACCACCTGGTGGGTATGTCACAAATGAGGCCGTCCTTGGGCAGGTTGCATTCTCTTTGAATGTCAGCCAGCCGAGCACTGGCATTATATGACTGGCGGAAATTACCACAGACTTTCCTGGCCTGTCTCAGGAGATCCTGTAAGCCTGGGTACCTGCTCAAAAACCACTGCACCACCAAATTCAGGACGTGAGCCAAACAGGGAACATGGGTCAAGTGTCCCTGTCGGAGGGCGGAGAGGAGGTTGGTGCCATTGTTGCATACAACCATTCCTGGCTGAAGCTGGCAAGGCATCAACCACCTCTGAGCCTGCCCCTGCAGATGCAGAGCTGACAGAATCTCTGCCCCAGTGTGGCTCCTGTCCCCTAAGCAAACAAGATATTTGGGGGGCACACCCTAAAAGATGCATTAAAGATGGTGCAGCAATAAGACCATACAACAGAACAAAATATTACAGTGCACACATGCAAAAAAGACATTTACCTCCAGCAAGGCTTATTAAAAACACCTACACACTTTCAAAAAACATTATCAAAAAATATGGAGATTTTGTCACACCATATTGCTATATGGTGCTTAAGCCCACTGACTGCGACAAAGTACCCCATGATTAGTGGGTCCTACACTATCCATAGATTGGGAGATCCTGCTTCTCTGAACTATGAGAGCAATACACTCTTCTATATGGGAGAACTTTGAGGTCTCCACCCATGACACAAGTGGACACTAATGAGAGGTACTTAATGAGGGAGTAAGCACCATATAGCAATATGGTGTGACCAAATCCCCATTTTTTTATAATTTTTTTTTTTAAGTGTCTAGGTGTTTACAATAAGCCTTGCTGGACGTAAATGTCTTTTTTGCATGTGTGCGCTGTAATATTTAGTTCTGTCCCCTAAGCAGACCAACTCAAGCACCGCATGGCATCTTTTTGCCTGAGTGCTTGCCTAGCCCCTTGAACGCCTACGGAGCACCGCTGGTTCAGAGGAGAAATCTGCAGAGGAAGAGGCCATAGAGGAACAAGAAGAGGAGGGGGTGAAGGAGAGAGCTGTGGCAGAATCACCGCTAGCATTTTGTAGGCGTGGTGGCAGAACAAGCTCCAACAATACTGAACCCTGCCCTGCATCCTACCCAGCTGCCAGCAGAGTTACCCAGTGCGCCGTGAAAGAAAGGTAACGTCCCTGTCCATGCCTGCTGGACCATGAGTCAGCAGTAATATGCACCTTACTGCTGACCTCCCTGTCCAACGAGGCCAAGACACATGCTGGTAGAGAGCCGGAATGGCCTTACGTGAAAAGAAATGGCATTTGGAAACCTGCGACTGAGGTACCGCACATTCCACAAATTCACGAAAGGGGGCAGAGTCTACCAGCTGAAAAGGCAGCAGTTGCAGTGCTAGGAATTTGGCCAAGCTAGCATTCAGACGCTGATCATGTGGATGGCTGGGACCAAATTTCTTTAGACGGTTTAGCAACTGGGGTAGGGAAATTTGCCTGCTAAAATCCGATGTTGGTGTACCACTAGCAGATTGGCCGCAAGTACTTGTGACACCTATTTCTATACCTTCTTTCCTCTCAGTGCAAATTTCTGAGAGTACTGGAGATATAGTGGAGTTGGAGAACTCAGCTAATGAGGAGTAAGGAGAGGTCCGCCTTGTTCTTTGATGTGGGTCTTTTAAGTGCTGTTACCAACGGACTGCATGGAAGGTCGTCATATGTCTGGTCAAGCATGTGGTGCCCAAGCGGCTGCTGTTTTGGCCACGTTTTATACGCTTCAGACATATGTTGCAAACAGCAACAATGTGATCTGCTGCACACGTGTCAAAAAAGGCCCACACCAAAGAACTTTTCAAAATATGCGGGGAGTCAGCAGCGCCCTGCACCTGCTTAGCTCTACGGTGTGATGCAATAGGGTGGCTGCCCTTAAGCTGCCCCCTGAAAGGCATCCTACCTCGTTGAAGATGTGCCTCCTCCTCCTCCTCTCTTCTATCAGGCACCCAAGTGGAGTCAGTGACCTCATCATCCCCTCCCTCCTCATCACTGGCGCAAACTTGGCAGTATGCTGCAGCTGGGGGAACATGACTGCCAGTTTCTTGACCTTCTTGGGCACCCCCTCTCTATAGGCTGATGTTGCTCCCTTCCTCAACCTGGGTACCAGGAGCCTTGATAGTTAGTTACATAGTTACATAGTTAGTAAGGTTGAATAAAGAAACCAGTCCATCCAGTTCAACCGGAGTGAGCACCCACAATTGTCCCCATCCCTGCCTTCAAATCACTGCACATCCTCCTGCAGCATGTATCTGAATAGTGGTCGAATAGTTCGAGGGACTCCTCCGTGCATGATGGTGGGGCTAGGGAAGGAGTGACTGTTGACATGGAGCCGATGGAATAGGCCACTTTGGCAGCTGCATTGGTAGGCAAACTAGCCTGGGTGACAGAGGATGAGGAGGATGAGGAGGGCTTTGTTATCCATTCCACCAACTCTTCTGCATGTTGTGGCTCAATAACAGGGCCAGCTGCAGGAAAAAAGGACAAGCGTGCCCCACGGCCACATGCTGAGGATGCCCGTGTCCACGACCAGCACTGTCGACTGTAGACACAGAGCCAGCTTGCCCTCTTTTAGTGGCCTGTTAGCGTCTGCCTCTCCTTGGTGGCCTTCCGGACATGCTGTAAATTTTGTTTAGTAAAAAAACACTACACTGTATCGTGTACTGTGTACACCACCAGGAAAGTAGTAGCAACTGCACTAGGGGTGCACGGTACTGTGTACACCAACAGAAATGTAATAACAACTATGGGTACACTGTATGTATTGTGTCCCCCACCAGGAAAGTAGTGACAACTGCACTAGGGGTGCACAGTACTGTGTACACCAACAGAAGTGTAATAACAACTATGGGTGCATTGTATGTATTGTGTACACCGCCAGAAAAGTAGTAGCAACTGCACTAGGGGTGCACGGTACTGTGTACACCAACAGAAGTTTAATAACAACTATGGGTGTACTGTATTGACCACCAGAAAAGTATGAGCAACTGCACTATGGGTGCACAGCACTGTATACTGTGTACACCGCCTGAAGTATATTAGAAACAGTACACCAGGAACGGCCTGCAGCGAGATATAGCTAAACTGTATGCAGTGGATATATATATATATATATATATATATATATATATATATATATATATATATATATATATATATATATACACATATATATATATATATATATATATATATATATAAGACTGACTGTATATACACACAAATACACTGAAGCTAACTGAATCACCTGCCTGCCTGAGGTATATTAGAAACAGTACACCAGCAATGGACTGCAGTCAGATCTAGCTAAACTGGATACAGTGGATATATATATATATATATATATATATATATATATATATGTATATATATATATATATATATATATATATATATATATATATATATATATATATATATACAAGACTGACTGTATATATATATATATATATATATATATATATATATATATATATTAAATAAACTGTAGCTAACTGAATCACCTGCCTGCCTGAAGTATATTAGAAGATATAGCTAAACTGTATGCAGTGGATATATATATATATATCTCATATATATATGAGACTGACTGTATGTATATTAAATACAGTGCAGCTAACTGAATAACCTGCCTGCCTGCTCGATCTAAATGACACTCTCTCTACGTCCACGCCGGCAACGACACACTGCACGAGGTCGACGTGCAGGCGGCCTTATATAGTGTGGGGCATGGACTTAGTCCCCCTGAGCCATGATTGGCCAAAGGCACCCTGCCTTTGGTCAATTATGGCTCTCTTAGCTGAGGGTGCTGTGATTGGCCAAAGCATGCAGGTCATGGTGCAAGCTCTGGCCAATAATCATACAGCAATGCACTGCGCTCCCACAGTGCATTATGGGCCGTTAAGTGCGGCTCGAATTTGGCGCGAATGGCCCATAATGTTTGGTTTTCTACGAACGGGCGAACAGCCAATGTTCGAGTCAAACTCATGTTCGACCCGAACAGAAAGTTCATCCCTAATCTACAGCCCCTTTTGAATAGGTTTCAACTGAAAAGTAAGGCCTGGTGCAAATTACTTTTATCCGTGGTGGGCCGAATCAATCTCATCAAAATTATATAGCTCCGCAATTATTGTACATTCTAGACAACTGCCCCATGTGGATCACTAGTGGCTTAAAAGATTTGACTCTCTCTTTCACTTTTTTTATGGAAGGACAGGAACCCCAGAATTCCCTTATCTATTTTACAGTTACTGAAAGATAGCGGGGGGTCTGGGGTCTATAATTTCATATGAAATTATACTTCCTTGCTGCGCAATTGCACCTAGCAGGGTGTGGAGTTCAGAGCCTGCATGACCCAAATCAAGCCATACTTTTGGACAAGTGAAATAACACCTCCTGGCTCAGCAACCCATCAAAATATCCTTCTCTGAAGTTGATGAATAAAGTCTGGGAAACCATGAAACATATAATATGCTATTCTGGTGTTTCCTCCTATTCTCCGATATGGATGGGGGATCGGTACATGGAATTAAGCAAGCTTTCTGAGTTTTACCACTCATATTATAAAGGGGTACAATTTCTCCATCAGGTATTTGTACAGGGCCACCTTAGATCCTTCCAAGATCTGCAAGGGGAGTTTGATATTTCTTGGCGTAAATTTTTTCAATACCTACAATTACGACACGCTCTATCAGCGCAGGCCAAAATAACCAATATGGGACTGATTTTCACCCACTTCATTGATTCCTTGGCCAATGCGGTGGACAAGAAGGAACTTATTTCTTCCCTTAACAGGATGCTGCTGGACAAATCTCTGGCTAACATTCACCTACCGGGTAGGATAGAAAGGGAAAAAGATATTGGGGAAATAGATGATGAGACGTGGCAGGCGATACTTGATCAGGTTCAATTGGTTTCCATCTCACCCACACAGAGGCTGTCCCAGTTGTTTGTGCTCCATAGATCGTATAGAACGTCCATACAGCTTCATAGATAGAATCAAAGGGAGTATTCAGATTGCCCATGTTGTCACAGCACCTCAACTGATCTATTACAGCTACTCTGGCGTTGCCCCAAGCTGGCTCGCTATTGGCACCGAATCATCGATACTATCAATGGGGCATTTCAAGTTAATTTGATTAATGACCAATTGACATGTGTACTGGGGTTTTTAGATTAGGACAATTTTCCAACTACTGTTAGAATTCCTCTTTCCAGATTGCTATTTCTGGCATGTAAATGCATTGCATCTAAATGGCTATCCCCTCTCCCCCCTACAGTGGAGGAGTGGCGATCACAAGTCAATTGCACGCTCCTCAAAGAATGCCATCTTTACCAACAGAGAGGTATTCCTTGCAGAATTGAGAAGTTGTGGGATCTATGGTTGCAAACCCCAGGGTTAGCTCCCCTGACATTAGTATATCTATGGATATTTCAGTGTTAACAAGTATCAAATATGTCTGTTAAAACTTACACACCACTTAATAAAAACTATTTGATAAAAAAAAAAAAAAAGTTCAAGGTACCACTGCAAATCAGTTTTAAAAGTTCTAATTATAGATACAGTATGTATCTTATGTAACTCAAAAATATTGGAAAAATAATGAAAAATTAGGCTAATAAAAAATAAGATATTTTTTATGTAATAAGGTTTCTTTTCAAAATATTTTATTGAATTTCCAAAAATATAAAACAATATAAAACAAAACAATACAATACAGTACCCTTTGGGGGGTGCAATATATGCCAGAGACATAGAACATGTATCAGGCAAGCGTCTAAAAGATGGAAAGGTACCTTAGAAGCCAATATAACTCCTCCAACTGTATATTATCTGCCCGGCCTGAGGACAAAAATGGGAGGGGGCAAGGAGAGGTTCCTTCAGCACCCCAAAAGGGATCATACTGTGCCCGGCCGAATCTCTACGAGCCCCCAGTTTCAAACATCACCAGTCAGGCCTGGAATCTAGCGTAAACATTAGGGTTGCTATGTTCTGATTCGCTAGCCCCAAAGGATTCGTCCTCCCAGTGAAGGACATGATGCTCTGATGTCGGAGGGTCTCTCCGTGTACCTAAGAGGGTTAAGAGGAGGGGGGTGGAAAGAGGGGGGAGGTGGGGAAAGAAGAGGGGGTGGAAGAGAGAGGGAAAGAATAATCAACGGGAGAGGACCACGCGTCCCCCGGTGAACCGAAGAACTTTACGGTTGAACTCCTGGTATAAGGGAAATGCCCATATAATGGGCCCATGGTTCCCAGGTAGCTTTAAATTGCATTTTAGTGTTGTGGAGAATGCTCGAGAGTTTCTCTTGGGCCATGATCCAGGATATTTTACGTGTAGCAGCCTTGAAGGAAACCTTGGGTTGTTTCCAAGCTTTGGCAATGGTCAGCTTGGCACCAAGGAGAATGAAGTGTATTAATTTGCATGTCTGTTTCGGTGTTTTGGGTAAATTTGCATTAAGAAGGGCTATGGCTGGGGTTTTCAGGATCTGAACTTTTGTAACTTTTCGGATCAGGGAGAAGATCTTGCTCCAATAGGGCATTAATCTTGGACATTCCCACCATATGTGGGCTATGGAGCCTGAGAGTTGACACCCTCGGAAGCACCGGGGGTCTGCTGAAGGAAACATTTTGGCCAGTCTGTCCGGGGTAAGGTACCATCTAGTAATGACCTTGAGGCTAGATTCAATTAGGGAGACATTTTTAATGCCCTTGAAGGATCTATTAAAGGAGACCCTCCATCTCTCTATGTCCCAGTAGAGGGATAATTCGCTCTCCAAAGCGATCATGTACGGGGTCTTTGTGGATTGGTGGGCCAGTGACTGATAAATGATGGAGATTCTGCCCCTCTGTTCTGTGGACTGCCCACACCATAATTCGTACGGTGTGAATCTGGGAGGCGAGATTTGGTGAAGGAAGTGGCTTATTTGGTAGAATCTATAACGTTCTGAATTCGGGATCTCTAATTGATTCACACAAAATTCCAGGGAAATAGGGCCATTAGAAGTGAAGAAGTGTCCGATTCGATACAACCCCTTGTCCAAGCACCATTTAAATGCTTTGATGTCTAGGCCCGGAGTAAAATCAGAGTTATTGAAGATGTGAGCTAGGGGGTGGCTGCTCGAGGTTAATGCAGGGTTGGTTCTCAAATTGTCCCAGATTTTCATTGACTGAGAGAGAGTAGGGTATAAGATTGGGGGACGGTTTCTTGGGGGTCCCAGAGTAAGAAGTCTAGGGTGTAGGATGGAGCTGCCTGCCTTTCTATTTGAATCCAGTCTGGCTTCTCTGCCCTGGAGTAGACTGAGGAGAGCTGGGCCAACCTGGCAGCTTGAAAATACCAGAATAGCTGGGGGAGCCCTAAACCCCCCTGTGATCTGGATAGAAAAAGGGTTCTTTGCTGGATTCTATCTCCTCTCCCTCCCCATATGAATTTGTTGACTTTTCTTTGGAATGCAGTCAAGTGATCCTTTATAATGTTTATTGGAAGGGCCCTGAAAAGGTAAAGGATTCTTGGTAGTAGTGTCATTTTTATAGCGTGGATTCTCCCAAGTTAGGATACCTCCCCCTTTGTCCAGTTTCCTAAGTCAGCTTCAAGCTTACGGTATGTGGGTGGGAAGTTAGCAGTGTATAAATGTTCCGTTTTAGCTGTGAGTTTAATCCCTAGGTAATCAATGGAGGAGTCACTCCACTTAAAGTCAAAGGCGCTTTGAAGTGAAACTACCATTTCTGTCTTGAGGGAGATGTTTAAAGTATAGGACTTAGTGTAGTTCACCTGTAACCCTGATATCGCTGAAAACTCCGTCAGGAGTTTGCAAAGGTTTGGGAGGGAGGTGATTGGGGACGTGATGAAAAGGAGCATATCATCCACCAATAGACCGCATTTGTGGACTTGATTCCCACAAGACACGCCTTGGATGTTGGGATTAGAGTGTATTGCTATTGCCAGTGTTTCGATTGCCATGGCAAAAATTAGAGGGGAAAGAGGACAGCCCTGCCTAGTGCCCCTTGCTATATTAAGGGGGTTGGAGTACTGGCCTTGTAGGGGGATCACTGCCTTCGGGGTGGAATAAAGGGATCTGGGGACCCCCAAAAATCGGGTCCCAAAACCCCACTTCTCCAGTAGGGTGAATAGATAAGGCCATTCGATCGAATCGAAGGCCTTATGTAAGTCCAGAGATAGGATCATTCCTTCTTGCCTGGGGCTCCCTTCCCAATTAGATTGGAGTAGGGAGACTATGTCGACCACTCTCCTAATTTGGTCTGGCCCTTGCCTGCCCGAAATAAAACCCACCTGGTCTTTGTGGACATAACATTTAATAAAGGAGGCTAGACGGTTGGCGAGAATTTTTCTCAAATTCTTCAGGTCATTATTAATTAGGGAGATGGGTCTGTAATTTTCAACTTCCTCAAGGTTTTTGTTGGGTTTGGGGATTACTGAAATGAACGCAGTGTTCAAGTGTGGATCTAGGAGGAGCCCAATCTTTTGTAATTAAAGAATTTTGCCATGTGGAGTGCCAAAATTTCTCCGAATGTCTTGTAGTAGGGGACTGATAGACCGTCAGGACCTGGAGCTGAATCGGTCTTAAGACCTTTAATAACCTCCCTTATCTCCTCCTCTGAGAAGGTTTCTTCCATTAAGTCTTTGTGTTCCAGGGAAATGGAGGGCAACTGGAGGCTCAGAAGGAAAGAAGTGGTCAAGGGGCCTCTATCTGTTTGGGTAGAATTGTAGAGTTTGGAGTTAAATTCATGGAAGGCAGTCATGATTTTGTTTGGGTTGGCTGTTGGTGGCTGTCCTGCTATACGAAGTTTGGGGAAAGTATGAGAGTGGTATTTGGGGGTTTGCCTGGCGGCTAATATTGGTTCTATTTTGTCTTTTTGGTAGTAATATTTGGCTCCGCTCCAGCGGATGTGTTCCTCCGCTTTGGCTGTTAATGCTAGATTGAGCTCCAGCCTGATCGCGTCCAGTCGGTCTGTTAAGACCTTAGATAGTTGTTTTTTGTGTTCAGCTTTTAAGGCTACAAAGGATTTTTCCAACTTTTGGATATCGATCAGACGCTCCTTCTTGACCTGGGTCGCTATCCGGATGAGCTCGCCTCTAATGGTAGCCTTGTGGGCTGCCCAAAGGGTCTCAGGGGAGATGTTGTCTACATCATTTAAACAAAAATATTCTTTGATGGCGTCTGCTATTACTTTGGTGTGTATTGGGTCGCTAAGGAGCGATTCATGAAGTCGCCAGTATGAACCCCGCTTTCCAGTAAGTGTATTTCTCAGGGAAAGGAGAACCAAAGAATGGTCCGACCAGGCTGTGTCCATTATAGAAGCCTTATTAGTCAGGGGAATAAGGTTTGTTGGAATAAGTATGTGATCGATGCTGGCATAGGATAGGTGGGGGGAGGAGAAGTGTGTAAAGTCTCTACTCTTGGGGTTCAGTTCCCTCCAAATGTCTACTAGGCCATTGGAGTGAAGGATTTTAGCTATTCTGCTGCTCAGTTTCAGGGGGCGCGTGAGCTGGTCCTTAGGGGGTTTTGTTTTATCTAGTCCCTGGTCAAAAGCCACATTGGAGTCTCCCCCAAAAATGACCTTGCCCTCCAGGAGGGGGTTTAGAGTTGTAAAGAGGTTCTGGAAGAAAGTGGCTTGTCCCTTATTAGGGGCGTAGTAGGAAATGATAGAATACAGTATTCCCTCTATAGTGCCCTTTACAAGAATAAACCTTCCCTCTGGATCCCTAAAATCAGAGATGTGGGAAAATTTGCTGTTTTTTGAGAAAAGAATTGCAACTCCTTTCGTCTTGTTTGGTGCGTTTGCTAGGAAAAAGGATGGGTAGTGTGAGTGGAGGAACTTGGAGTTGTATCAAATCGGAAAGTGTGTCTCCTGAAGCAGCAATAGGGATCTGTAGTGTTCAAATGCCACTCTCCTTTTCCTAGGGAAATTCAGGCCCTGAACGTTATGAGATGCCACCCTGAGATCTGCTCCTTTCGTTATCTTGTCAGTCATGGGAACAGAGGGGGGGGAACCATCACACTGGCAGCCACTTACCTTTCGACGACTTCTACCTTCGAGTAGATGATGGAAGGTGTTGATAAGACCGTTGTCGGTTTGGAGACTGAATGGAGTCATCTCCCGTTGACAGGCTTGAAGAGAGAAGAAGAATGAATGGGGGAAATAGAGGGGGAGTAAATAATACAAACACGTGAACGAAGACAAAGACATGGGTCTTCTAACAAGATCCGTGGTGAGTGGCGGTGGGGATATCCGCCAAACCCCAACTCTTATTCATCAGTCGCCCTTGGAGGTTGACCGACAACCCATGCCAAAGAAACACAATCGGTTTCCAAGGAATGGGAGGAGGCGCAAGGGGGCCACCCCGGACCCTTGCAACAACATGTGATTGATACATAAACTTTGCACAACTAATATATGCTCGTCTTAGGTGCAATCAACCATTTTCACAAAACAGAAAGTACAAGTAAAAATAATAACAATTATTAGCTGTAGGACAAGCCACCCGCACACGGCGCCCCCGGATCCCATCCGACCCCCCCCCGCCTGGCAGGGGAGGGGGAGGCCGGAGAGGCCAGGGGTGAAGAGGGTTCTTTGATGGGGTGAAGAGGGTTCTTTGATGAAATGTTGGTAAGAGGCCCCCTAGAGATTTGGACCTATCTGGACTAATCGCCACGGAACAGTCCTGGAGGGGGAAGAACCCTCACCTCCCAGGGGTGACAGTTCCATTCGGATTTGACTCCCCGACGGGAAGAGAGAGGAAACCACAATCATGCTTCTGAAATGGCTGTAGTGCAGGTGGGCTGTAATCCATTGAAGTCTCTCCGCTTTGGCTAGTGGGAACTTGTAGGAGAGGGACCATGAGAAACAATGTAGAACAGGAAACTGGGGACCGAACCGATCCAAAATTTGGGTTTGGAGCTCCAGCTCCATCAACAGAAGGGACTCCTGTCCCAGAAGGGGTGCCCATGGGAGGGCAGTGGAGTGAGGAGATCTGGACAACATCTTACGGTGGTCTTCCCTCCTTGTACTTCTTGGAGGGACCCTTGTTCCAAAGAGGGGAGACTGGACTGGCAGGAGGGGGACGTGTGGATGACCCAGAGGAAGACGTGGAGAAGTCCATGGGTGCCTCCTGAGAGATCAATTTCAGGAACAAAAAGAGCCTTTCACCATCAAGAAGGTTGGAAAAGGAGTAAGTTTTTCCGTGAATCGTGTACTTCACAGCAAAGGGAAAGGTCCAGCAGTACTTAATGTCCCGTTGAGCTAGGACCGTAAGGAGTGGTTTGAGAGATCTTCTTCTTTGAATGGTGGATGGAGACAAATCTGCGAATATCTGCATCTGGTGCCCCTGGTGCTGTAGTTTCAGCTTCAGGCGTGATTGGCTCATGACTTCCTCCTTGACAGCAAAAAAGTGCGGTTTAACGATTATATCTCTGGGGGTTCCATCTTTTCTGGGGGGTCCCAGAGCCCTATGCGCTCTGTCTAGTTCTAGACAGTGCGGCGGGATATTTGGGATGAGCTCTGAGATAGTGTCTCGTACCGTGAGGGGGATATCGGTGAAAGATTCCAGAAGGCCTCTAATTCTAAAAGGATACCTCCTGGACCTATTTTCAAGGTCGTCGATCCTGGAGAGGGCCGTATCTAGTTGTTCCTGGAGGGTCTGAATGTGCGCTGCATTTTGGTTGGTTCTGGAGATTGTACCTTCTATTTTGTCCTCCATGGCCTCTATTCTGGCTCCCAAACTAGTGAGATCCGATTTAATAGTGTTAGTGATTTGGGTTGCTGTGTTGGCCAGTCCTCTCTCTAAAAGAGTAGAGAATTTAGCAAAAAGGTCTTCCTGCAGTGTGGTGATGTCCCTGACTGAAAAGCAGAAAGGTGTAGTTGAGAAGGCCCAGACGGAGATAGTGCATATTCCTCCATATGAATGCCGATCAAGGACTCCGTGGAAGCCGGGGAGGGGGCCTGGGGCTTGTGAAGGCCATGAGGAGCTGCCTGGGACATGCTGGGGGTGCCCTGGGTGGCTTGGGCGTAAGTCAGTGTTGCTGGGGTAAGAACTTGCCTGTTCTCCAGTGCTCTGGCCTGTAAGGCTGCATGAGGCTGAGTAGATTCAGTGCCGGTACACCCGTTTTCCCCCACCGAGTTAAATTGCAGCCCGAGGTCCCGTCGAGCTGAGGGACCGGACATCCCGGAGTGATCCCCCAAGGCTCCCGGACCCATGCAGATAGGAGGGTTGCTTCCCAGTGGGTTGTAGCCCGGCTTGTGCGACTCGTTGGTCCGGGGTGGCGCAGAGCTCGCGGCTCAGGCAGCCATAACGGAGCTCTCGCGCATGCGCACTGATGTAATAAGGTTTCATGTATTCATTTGCAGTAAGTGTCAGTTTTGCTAAAGCCACCATTCACATTCAAACCTGCCCTGGAAAAGTTCATAATACTAGCAGCGTGACAGAGAATAAGGACATTTGTAAATACCATTGGGTAAACAGAATACCCTTTACGATGAATAAATTAGCGTGAGTTATTCAATCCATTGGAAGATCTGGTTGATTTGCTGTAGTTTAAAATTGTTAAATGTTTTGCAGTTCATGCCAAAATGTCTTTGCTATTTTAACTTTCACCTGTACAACATCAAGATGTTCACCAGTTCATGCTATGGTCCTTAACAAGTCCAGTTAAACCTGCCAGTCTACAGGAGTTGAATAACCAGGCAAAATCCCAAAAAGAAAAAGGGCTTAGCAAAAGCATAGCTGATAATTAAAATTGCTTACAGATACAGACACATTGCTTCAGAATTACACTGCATGGAAGTGTATGTGATTATATTTGTGTGTGTGTGTGTGTGTGTGGGTTATAGTGATATAAGAATGCTGGAGGAGCCGGAAGCCATGAGCATTGTGCATAGTTGCCAACATTGGAAAAAAAAATTTCGGTACACTTTTTTTGGCTGTAGGCGGAGTCAGTCTATAATTAGGGGGCGGGGCATGCGTTAGTAGGCGTGGCATAGGAAAAAGAAAAATGTGGCACAAAAAGGCGTGGTTTACGTGAAATAGTGGCGTGGCTTACATGGGCGTGGCTAAAATGGTGTGTGGTTAGAGTCTGAGATGAATGAGGGATGCAGAGGGAAAGGGGGAAAGGGGGGTAGAGGGAGAGGGATGGAGGGATAGCAGACCCAGATCCTACACCACAATAGCAATGTGTATTCCAGAGTTTAACCATCAGCAGATAAGGATACTCCAAACACCTGGTGTTGGCGCTTCAATCATCCCCGCACCATGGTTGTTATGGCGTTGTCAGGATGATTGAAGCGCATTATTTCTATTATTACATTGTAATATAAAATGAAATCATTTAACTCACCATAATGCAGAATCAGTGGGACCACTGAGCGTGTCACCTGCTACGTCGCCTGCCACCAGATGCCATCACGTTCCCCCAGCAGAGTCTGTCCTTGCATCAGGTGCCCCAGCAGAGTGCCTCCTTCCATCAGGCATTCCCAGTGGAGTGCCTCTTACATCAGGTGTCCCCAGTACAGCACCTCTTACATCAGGTGTCCCCAGCGGAGTGCCTCTTACATCAGGTGTCCCCAGCGGAGTGTTGGCTGCAGATGGAGTGTTGGCTACAGTCTAGCTACATCTCCTCAAGAGTGGTGACAAGGGGAGAGAGGTGTGTGGGTGGAGGCATGGTGACTTGGGGTGTTACAGGCTGACTTGGGGAAGGGTGGAGACAGGGTGGTGATTTGGGGGTGCAGGCATGATGGTGACCTGGGGGGTGCAGGCATGGTGGTGACTAGGCCGGAGGGGGTGCAGGCATGGTGGTGACTAGGCTGGAGGGGGTGCAGGCATGGTGGTGACTAGGCCGGAGTGACTAGGCAGGCATGGGGGGAGCGGGATGCAGGCATGGTGTTGTCATGGGGGGAGGCGGGTGCAGGCATGGTGTTGACATGGGGGAGGGGGTGCAGGTATGGTGGTGACATGGGGGGAGGGGGGAAGCAGGTATGGTGGTGACACGGGGGAGGGGGAAGCAGGTATGGTGGTGACACAGGGGGAGGGGGGAAACAGGTATGGTGGTGACACGGGGGGAGAGGGGGTGCAGGTATGGTGGTGACATGAGGGGGAACAGGTATGGTGATGACATGGGGGAGGGAGGCAGATATAGTGGTGACATGGGGGGAGGGGGCTGCAGGTATGGTGGTGATATGGGGGGGAGGGGGTGCAGGTATAGTGGCGACATGGGGGGAACAGGTATGGTGATGACATGGGGGAGGGGGGCAGGTATGGTGGTGATATGGGGGGAGGGGGTGCAGGTATAGTGGCGACATGGGGGGAACATGTATGGTGATGACATGGGGGAGGGGGGCAGGTATGGTGGTGATATGGGGGTGCAGGTATAGTGGCGACATGGGGGTACAGGTATGGTGATGACATGGGGGGAGGGGAGGCAGGTATGGTGGTGATATCGGGGGAGGGGGCCAGGGCTGGACTGGGTCAAAAATGTGGCCCTGGACTTCATCCAGACCGGCCCAGGGCACAACACATCAGGGTACGGTACATCAGGGCACAGCACATCAGGCCACATCTGGGCACAAGGCACATCAGGATACAAGGCACATCAGTGCACAGCATATCAGGGTACAGCACACCAGGCCACATCAGGGTACAGGGCACAACACATCAGGGTACAGAGCCCAGCACATCAGCGTATAGGGCACATCAGGGCACAACACATCAGGGTACAGAGCCCAGCACATCAGGGTACAGCACATCAGGGCACAGCACATCAGGGCACAGGTCACAGTACATCAGGGCACACGACATTGAGGCACAGGACATCGGAGCACATCAGGGCATGGGGCACCGGGCCACAAGGCACATCAGGTCACGGGGCACATCAGGGCATAGCACATCAGGGCATATAGCACATCAGGGCATATAGCACATCAGGACACGGGGCACATCAGGGCACATTATGGCACATCAGGGCACATGGCACATTATGGGGCACATCAGGGCACATGGCACATCAGGGCACGGGGCACATTAGGGCACATTACGGCACATCAGGGTACATGGCACATTATGGGGCACATCGGGGCACATAGCACATCATGGCATATAGCACATCAGGGCACGGGGCACATCAGGGCACATTAAGGCACATCAGGGCACATGGCACATTATGGGGCATATCAGGGCACAGGGCACATCAGGGCACATGGCACATCAGGGCACGGGGCACGTCAGGGCACATGGCACATCAGGGCACGGGGCACATCAGGACACATGGCACATTATGGGGCACATCGGGGCACATGGCACATTATGGGGCTCATCGGGGCACATAGCACATCAGGGCATGGGGCACGTCAGGGCACATAGCACATCAGGGCACATTATAGCACATGGCACATTATGGGGCTCATCGGGGCACATAGCACATCAGGGCACATAGCACATCAGGCCACAGGGCACATCAGGGCACATAGCACATCAGGGCACATGGTACATTAGGGCACAGGGCACATTAGGGCATGGGGCACCTCAGGGGGCACATGATCGGGGCACATTATAGGGCACATCAGGGACACATCACCAGCATCTTACTAGCCAGCATGCAGAGTAGCGCAGGAAGCGTGTGTAGTAAGTTCTCTCTCTCATGTCACGCGTGGCTGCTCCCCGGTGGCCCCTCCTCTCTTCTCCAGCCAGCGAGCCCCGCTCCTTCCATCAGTGCCACTCTCGGACACTGTCACACACGGGGCAGAGCAGAGGCGGCGACTGAACATTTCCTTGTGTTCAGTGGAGAGGGGGGAGGGGTCGCCAATCCCTGTAGCCAATAGGCTTCAGTGTACAATAGAATTTTCTATATGTACACTGAAGAGAGAAGCCGATTGGCTGCCCCTCTCCCCTGCACTAAACACAAAGGGAAACAACTCATTGACTGACTCGTGGAGGCGACGGCAGACATTTTTGTGGAGCGGTTGCCGTTTTTTGAGAAAAGCACAAACGATTTTCTCGGGACAAACCCAAAAATTCAGGAAAACACTCGGGACAAGATTAAATCGGGACGAGGGTCCCAAAATCAGGATTGTCCCGGGAAAGTCGGGACTGTTGGCAACTATGGTTGTGGATGGCCCATGTGTCCATGCCCGTCCCACCCCCTTATTTCATTAGAAAGCCCTATATAAATTGGTCACATTCAGCATACAGTTCCAGCCGTCCTGGTCAGGCACCTAATATTGACACCCCTTCAACTGCAGGTAAGCCATCAATTGCCACCAACATCTAAACCCTAAAATATATATATATATATATATATATATATATATATATATATATATATATATATATATACTGTAGCCCTCATGATACATGTTATATAATATGCTATACTGTATTGCTACCACTCTTTTCTTTTTTGACCTAATATTTGGCATATATTGGTGGCCTCTGCCCTTCAACATATTTTTCTAAAATTGCCATTCCGTATGGTGGGATATGTATTTGT